>NC_054373.1:42066915-42415511 GCF_017654675.1 Xenopus laevis | reverse complement strand
ATATCAGCCTTGTCATTTAGCCTCATCAATAGACACAGAGGTTGGGCAAGCACTTGGATGCCTTTTTAAATGAAATGCAAAGAATATTTAATTAGGATATACATATTACAGTAACAATAGAGGACCAATGTTTGATGCATCTCATTGGGCCTGCAGAAGTATAGCACTCTCTGGATTTTTAAAATATAGTAGGTCTTGATAAATGTCTGTGATGTAAGACCGAAAAGTTGATCACTTTAATAAAGAAGTGTGTGTGTGTATGCACTTTCTGTATGCAAAAAGAAGTACAATGTGTTGTGCCAATTTATGTATGCAGATCTGTATAATATATGAGCCACATGTGGATTACACGTGAGATTTTTAATATAGCACAAATGCAGCTGGCAGGTGTTTTATATATGAGTTCCAAGGGGCACCCATGATAAATAAGACATACTAGGTTTTGCAACAGTGAAGCTGTCTACAAACCTAAAATTCCACTCAACTTGCTGTTGGCAAACAAGTAGCTTTTTGCTGATCCATTCATTTAGCCTCTTGACCAAAAGACCAAAGACTAGATTTTACATGGAGATCTGTATCAAGACCTTAGGTTTTCCTCTCCAGATGGGATTTTCAAACTTGCCTGAAAGATATCTGGCCAACTTCTGTCTAGATATTGGTGAAACACGCAATTTGAGGGCCACATACATGAGCCAATAAGCTGCTTCCTCGGCCTGGAGTCAGAAGCTTTTATCTGAGTCTTTACAGACCTATGATTGGGACATGGCGTGACTTTACTATATACATTTAAATTCTATTTGTGACCCGGGAGACCTTCATATTCTGTAATGATTATTTTAGAAATCATTGCTCATGGTACAATACCCTTAGATCAAAAATGCCCAGTTATGCTAACATTTCAAGCATTCCTACACTGACCTGATAGATTAACTGATTACTTTCTTCAATGTGTGCTACTATTAGCTCCCTCATTCTGTCCTACCAGATGCAACTGCCTCACTGCTTCATCCCCCCTTAAATAAAGAGCATGAGAGCATCTTTGTTGTATCTATTTCTTCCCAAGGAGACATACGGACCCTATCTGGATAAATCCCTTTCCTTAGACAGCAAAGAGCAAAGTATTGCTTCATTAATCCTGGTGTATCTAGAATGACCTATAGAGTTGCTATGTTAATCTTGCACTGCCTCACTGATTTGCTATGTTATTATGGAAACCTTGTGTTAACTACACATCATTGAATTTAACCTCCCCTTCTCCATTACCTTTAAGAGCAAATGGCCTGGCTTATATAATATGGATGCTGAGTAAGAGTGAAAGTTCTATTATACGTTCTGCAGAATATTTCAGCAATTTACCCTTTCTTTCATGAGCCTCATTGCTTTCATGCTGACAGTATAAAAGAAAGGTTCCAAGGGACCGTCATTGCAGCGCAATCTGAAACCATCATCATAGCTGGAGAGTAATAAAGGATGGCAGGTAGGGGCTGGGCATAAACTCCTACAAAGCACATTATTCCTCAAAGAGTATCTGTATGACAAAGTCATTATTGGGCGGATATGCTTTATAATGCACAAACGGCTGTAGCGCAGACTGAAATCTTTCTTTGCATTCACTGAGCCTGTTTGCTTGCATCAAAACTGTTTGTTTGTTACAGCTATAGCTTGATAGAACTAAGTCAATTGTTTGACATAACCCAATGAGATGTTTGATATACCTAGAGAGTTGTTTGACAGGACCAAATTGCCTGTTTGATTTAACCTAATCAAGTTTTTGATATGACGACAGTAACCCAATTAAATTCAAATCTAAACCACATTTACTGCTCAGAGTCAGGTCATGTGTAAGGGGACTCCAGACCTCCTTGTCTGTGGCTGGAAATGTATTTGCGCCGTCTTTCAATTCAGTGGGAATAAAGATACAACTACAAAACGCTTATATATTATATTTTGTAGATGTTTAATATACAGGTACAGGTCCTGTTATCCAGAATGCTTGGGACCTGGGGTTTTCCAGATAAGGAGTATTTCCATAATTTGGATCTCTATATCTAAAGTCTACTAAAAAAATGATTTAAACATTAATTTAACCCAATAGGTTATTTTGCCTCCAATAAGAAGTCATTATATCTTAGTTGATTAAGTAAAAGGTACTGTTTTTTTTTTTTATTAGAGAAAAGGAAATCATTTTTAAAAATTGGAATTATTTGATTCAAATATAATCTATGGGAGATAGCCTTCGCGTAATTTGGCGCTTTCTGGATAACACGTTTCTGGATAATATCTTAACTGTTACAACAGCATCCCATGAAGAACCAAAGCTGTATGTGAATAGCGGTAGTATAGTTCAACAACAACTGGAGGGCCATAGACCAGGGGCGTAACTACAGAGGAATTAGACCAGGAGCGTAGAGGGCCCAGTGAGGCCATCAATAATAATTTTGATACCACGGTACAAAATGTGAATATTCCAATATTTTGGGGCCCTACATAAAATTGTTGTGTGGCCCAGTAACATCTAGATACACCACTGGGTCAGAATTTTTTTTTATGCGATTTTCTCCATCCTCTCAGATGGGAGCCCTGCCTGCCTCCCCTGAATGTCAGGTCTCCTTTTTCCTCTAATTCTGTCCTACATTAAACCCCCCCCCCCATACAGAAAAGGCTAATACATGTATATATTTAACACATATTTTTCATTATCGCAAAGGAAAATAACAGAAGCACACAAAATAAACTTTATTATTAAATGTAATTTCCACATAGTGCAGGTGCAGTGCAGGTGGAAGGATTTGTCTTCAGCATGTGTGGTCTATAACAAAGGTTACAAAGGTAACAGAAACTATGTAATAAACTATATAAATGTAACTGTGAAAAGCACAGAGGAAAATAATATATTGGCTGAGATGTCAGATATTGAAACCACAGGAAAGTATGTCATACTCCTTAGAAAATACCAATCATGCCACCCAACTTCACACATTTTTACCAGGTCAAGTAACCCAGAACAATCAATAAATAATACAGAGATTTATAGCTCCCCTTAAATCAGCTCTTATGAGGTGGGAGTGTCTGGTAAGAATTAAAACAAAACGATGATCCATTAGATACAGTTATAGGACCTGTTATTCAGAATGCTTGGGCCATGGGGGCTTCCAGATGAGGAATCTTTCTGTAATTAGGAATACCACACCTTACTTTTACAAGAAAAAATAAATAAAAATTAATTAAACCCAATAGGATTGTTTTGCCCCCAATAAGCATGAATTAATATATAATGATTAGGATCAAGTGCAAGGTACTGTTTTATTTTTATAGGGAAATTGTTTTTAAAAAATAGAAAAATGGAGTCTATGGGAGATGGCCTTCCTGTAATTCAGAGCTTTCTGTATAGCAGGTTTCAGGATAGGGGATTCTATACTTATAATAGCAAATACAGCAACATATGGATTTTCGTGTGAACACATTTTCAAAGAAGTCCTATTTACCTGAATGTTGAACATCTACAAAAATGCGGAATTTTGATTATCCAGTTAAAAAACAAAATTCCCCCATACTGTAGATTAAAAGCAAGTGCTAGTATTTTTAACAAATCAAAATCCAAAACATGAATTATGTATTTTTGATAATACTACATGTAAATGAATTGTATAGATCTTGTATTTTCTCTTTAATACAATGTAATCTAGCTGGTTTTTTGTTTTCTTTGATATTTGTTGGGGTTGATGTGTTGGAGAATAGTGAGGACATTATCTTTGGAGAGAGGTATTATCTATAGGAGAGACGCACATCTGGTACTTTCTTCCTGTTAACTCCTAGGTAGAAAAAGATATTACTTTCCTTTCGTTCCTGAAGAAAACAAGACCTAGAGACCTTCTGTATGAACACATTTTCTCCTAGCGATGCTTGATTATTCTCTTGGCTTCCTATGGGATCCAAGGGAACATTTTTGAGAGTACTAAATCCAGAGATGTGACACATTTGGTTTTTGGCTACAAATACATGATTTCAGAATGAGCGAGTAAAGAGACTATGAAAAGCATTTCAGTTACATATAAAACATGTTTATGTGGGCTGGTTCCCAAAGCATGACATAACTGATGTATATTCATCACTCACTGCTGACTACATGGAAATGTTATAACATCATCACGCTGCTTTGCTACAAGGAATTCATATTAATAACAATCAGGACCAGATTAAGGGAAGGGCAGAAAGGGTAGATACCATTAGCTCCCAGCTTAAGAGGGTCCCATGGGAGGAACATGGAGATAAAGTTACAAAGGACAAATTACAGGATAATTCAAACCTCCAATCGTTCAAGAGCATGATTTTTGGGCCCACAAAGAGCTAAGACTTGGCAAAGATCAGGGATGGCCCATCTAGGCCAACTAGGCATTCCTCAAAAAGCATTAGGAGTGTGACAGAATGCTATGGCATATATTAGTTATGTTCACAACTGTAGAACATTGTAGGCATTGTTAAAGTTACAAGCTATAAATTGACCTTTCCCTCTCAGACCAATTTAATGTCCCTTCAGGATTAAACTCACCTCCTATCTTAGATAAAACAATGGCCTAAAATAAAGATAAGGGAAGCTTTTATAAGCTCTACAAGCTTTTTCATCACAATCACACAATGTGTGCCTCCACAAAACAAAAAACATAACATGACTTCAGCTGCAGATTTGATGAATGAATGGGTTCTGAAATGTTGGATCTACTTCATGTTATTTATTTATAAAATTATAAAAACTGAAATGTTGCTTCTTCATTTACAGGAGTTCCTGGCGCTGGAGTAGGAGGCCAGTTTTATCCAGGTGCAGGTGCTTATCCAGGTAAGGCAAGAAAGGTTGCTTACTTAGACAATAAGGACAAGCGACAGCTGTACTGCTTTATGGTAGATACTGTATATAGTTGTGCATAAATATGGGCACCATTCATTCAACAGAGCTGTAGAGTAATTGAGTAGAAGATGCTCACTGTACCAGTAAGGGATCACTGCTGGCCTTCACAGCCTGGACTATATAAAAGTCATTGGATCAGCAAGATTGGGGGTTTTTACAAAAGCTGCTTTTGGTCCCTGGGCCTTATTTGGTCGGCCTTGTTGTGGATAATGCCCAAACTCTCTGATTGTATAGTAACTGGTGACTCTTCATAGCTTTAGAGTAGGGCTTATATGGTATTTAGCTGAGCATCTGAATATATAGCAAATTTGTAAACTGCACATTGTACCAGTATGGCATAACACAAAACATTCAGTAATAACATGCTTCATAATATACAAAGCCTATACCGATGATTAAGGGTTTGAAGCTTTTTAAAAAAATGTGGATAATTGTTTCTTCTGACTTTCTATATCCGAATATGTTATTTAATAGGCAAATATATGCATAGGGAAAGTGAGAATCTTGTTATTGGTACCCCAGTGGTGTTTGTGCATGCAGTGAGTGTCAGTTACTAGCAGCTCTACCTATTAGGATAAATCTGGAAATTTACACAACTGGAGGAATGTAGTAGTAGTAGTAACCCCTAACAGCTGACCATAATGCTGCTTGTCTTTCCTGCCAATACAGGAGCTGGTGTGGGAGCAGGAGGCATTGCACCTGGCGTAGGAGCAGGTCTGTAACAACCTTTAGTCTATTGACTCTTCTTGTATGACCATCTACCAAATAATATATCCAGGCATTCCTGAATATGCTTTAGAATGACTCTCAACCTAGTATTTATGGTGGAATGCATTTTGTAGTTAATCCTGTATTAAAGTTTATACAATAAAAAAACATATTTATAGAACTGGCAATTTTAGTAATTGATCCATATAAATTTCACAGTGACTGTACGGGGTTGCTTACATGCAAAATATTATATATGCAATGCATTATTTTTGTTTACCTAGGAGTATACCCTGGCGGAAAACCTCCCAAACCAGGTGAGAATTCCCACTAGTAATGTGGTTTTTGTTGTGATAATTGTACAGTTTTTTGGACAATCTTTGTCTTTGAATCTTTTCAAATTGTACTGCTCATCTGTGTGCAGGAGTTGGTGGTGCTGGAGCAGGAGGTCTGGGTGCAGGAGGTCTGGGTGCAGGAGGTCTAGGTGCAGGAGGACTTGGAGGACTAGGAGTTGGTGGCCTTGGAACTGGTGGCCTTGGAGCTGGTGGAAAGCCTAGTAAAGCAGGTAAATGTGGCTAATATTACAAAGTCAGGCTGTACACACACATAACATTTTCTTTTTATATGAATAGATAGCAAACCATCAGCAAAAAGCAATGCAAACACATTTTTTTTATTGCTAGTGTGGCTGCTAGTGTGGCTTGTATTAAGAGAAGTCCCAACTTACTGCAACATTTCTTTTGAACTGCCTGAGACTATGTGATACACTATCAGCCACTCTTTGTGGTATTATGCTGGAGCAATACTACTTGGAATAATGGGGGTGAAATAATTCATACTGAATGGTTAGCATCCCAACAGTCTTGTAAAGTATTCAGTGCATTTGAAAGGAATGTTATGAGAAAGCAAACACTAATGAAGTGTAACCTGGGACAAGCCTTCACAATTTCCTGGGTCTGAGGTTTAATAGGTAACAAATCATATTATGAAACACCTTAGAGGAATACAAAAGCACAAATGAAAGTTGTTACTGTGGAACAGCAGGTTTATTGACCTCTGATGGAAATGTAATGTAATGCCTTGTGATTGCGGTTGCTGCCCTCCAACCCCCAAATTTGCCTCTAGGGACCATTGTGCTCAGTGTGATATATTTTTGGAGCTTGTGAAGAGTTAAATCTTTGGGATATGTGCTGCATATAATTACTGTGGTATGTTTTCTCTTTGTCAGGAGGCGTTGGAGCTGGTGCAGGAGTTGGTGAGTACAGAACTAAACCATTGAATATGTGATTAAAATTGTACTGGGAAGTGCTATGATAGTCCAAACATACACTAAATAAATTTGTCTCAGTGACAGTCACAGATAATCATTAGGAAGCAACATACATACATCTCCCATGCACAGTTAGGTGGTAGTAAGAAGTGCAAGGGATTTGTTACAGTGATAGGTATGGGTGGTACTGGGGAGTGTTATGGATTGTCACAGTGTCAGTGATAATCATAATCATGGCTGGTAGTAGGAAGTACTATGGGTTTGTCTGACTGATAGTTATGGTAATAGGAATTTATATAAACTTGTCACAATGTCACTCACTGATGGTTATGGGTGGTAATATGAATTGCTATGAATTTTTCACAGTAATAATTATGGGTGTTACTAGGAAG
This sequence comes from Xenopus laevis, assembly GCF_017654675.1. Taxonomy (NCBI): domain Eukaryota; kingdom Metazoa; phylum Chordata; class Amphibia; order Anura; family Pipidae; genus Xenopus; species Xenopus laevis. The sequence continues at coordinate 42,408,238 of NC_054373.1, read as the reverse complement.
TTCATGTATTTGTCTTAGGGGTTATTTATCAAAGTCCGATTTTTCTGCTGCAAACTTAGATCAAATCGCTCGGGTTTTTTACGCTTATTTATTATCACATTTTCCCGAAAATTTGCTTTGTGGGAAAAAATCTGATTTTCACAAATTTTTCAGATTTTTCGATTATTTTCAGATTTTTCACCTGAAAATTCGGGTTATGGTTATGGGTGATACAGAGAAGGGCATTGGATCTGACACATTCATAGTTATGGGTGGTACTGGGATGTACTATGGATTTGCCTTAAGGGTGATTCTGAAAGTTATTAATAGAAATGCATTCACTGGATTTGTTATAATTGATAGTAAAACATGCTACTGAAATATGCTCAAAGGTACAAAACTGCAACAACAGAGGATGGTATTAGGAAGCGCATAACAGTACAGAACTGCAGCAACAGATCCGTCACAATCATGGGTACAAGTGGCAAATTACTTTGTACAAAACCTTTGAAACGTTTAACGACATAATAGCCAGTAGGGAACACTATAAAAATTGTTGGGCACTGGAATAAGGGGTGTAACTGCTCCACCTTTTTAAGGATTTAGCCCAGCACAAAATCATCCTCAAAAGCTTTGACTGAATACCAAACCAAATCCAGCAAAGCTCAAACAAATGCTAAAATCCTTAGAGAAAATGGTACTTAAAATGCTTAATGACCACAGGAGGTGAATTATGAGATTGAGCCTGAGCCTTCCTGAAGAAAATCATTCAAGACATGTGTCTGAAACATGCTGTGCTTCGACGAGGCTGGATTCTAGCATCCCCTCCTCATAGGATTAGGGATGAACGTACTTCATCATAATTCAGGTTTCTGAATCCAAAAGGATTTAAACAAATCCTACACAAGAATTCTGTATTTGGCAGAAAATCCTAAATGAAATCCAGTTTCCATGCACTGCTAATAGGGTATTCCAAGTGCTGTGGAATCTCAGCCTTGCAGCCGGAGAATGGTGTAAGGATCTTGCTGGAAAGTTGAGAGAATGAGAAAACAGGCAGAGCTACGGAAGGTGTCTACTATTCTTGAGGATATGTACCTGCAGTTCCCAGATGGATGCGTCTTTTTCAGCTTGAATTAATATGTTACTACCTTATACCATAAACCAATACGTTGTGTTTGTCAATGTGTATAAGCACTATATATGTTCTGCTGCTTTTGGGTTTAAATATAGGAAAATAATCACGTCATGCAAAGAAATTGAGTTACCCAAGACAGAGCTACTAAACATAACTGTTTCCGGATACACAGTGCCAGCTATACGGAATATCGACACAGTATACTACTTTTATTTTATAGCTGCAAAAAAAATTCAATAGATATTCTGACTAAATAGAAATAAAATATAAATGAACCCATGTGTTTTAATACAATAGTCTACAGTTTCATAAAAAATATAACTTTAATTAAAGAGATCTCTTCTAGATCCAAAAGGGAAATTCCTCTGTGAGACTTCTAAATGTGCAATATGAAACAAATGGTCATTTTTCAGGTGATCCCGAGGCTCAGGAGGTAGAAGCAGAGGCAGAAAGTGCCCAAGAAGGTATGACTGATCTGCACATGCAGTGACAATGTGCAGATTATTTAGCGATAACCACATAGCAGAGGAGCGAGAGTATTTCTATGGAAATCTTTCACTCTTAGGCGATTAACAATCATAATAAGCTAATGAATAAGGGGAGACAGCAGCAAAGGCTAGTGTATTGCTCCCAGTGACAGATGTAGGCCATCTTACTCCTACTGTCCAATGTCTGGATTTTCTTAAAATCCATTCAATGTACTGTATGTATACCTATATATGTATGTGTACCTACACATATATATAACTACTTGCATACATGCATGACGACTCTACTGCTATCATTAGATCAGCAGAGTTGGGCCTATTACACATCATTACACTTAGTAATAAATTAATTTAGGGAAGTCTAGTCTATATGACTCTTCATCTGCAGCTGAACTAAAAATTCAAAAATCCCTCTCTGACAGCTAAAGGCAGATGGGAGATGTTGGAAGCTGTAGTGAAACAAGAGCTGCAGATTGGAAATCCATCATTTAATAGTTTTTTCTTAGTTTGGAGGACACGAGTCTTCCTCTTCTCAGTCTCTTACTCTTCATTTTTCAGCTCTGATGAACTTATTTAATTATCAATAACATTCTAACAGCTAATAACCCTCCTCGATGAAATTGCAATGTGAGATGTGCAAAGATTTTTGCACTTTTTTACATTCATTTTTACTGTTGTAGCCTCAACACATAACCATTTCTGTGGCTGCTAAACAGAGCTATATCTATATGTAAGCTGTATATAATTGACGGTCACAGATACGTAACATTTTACTCCTGTGGACTCCCCTTACTCTTCCAGAACAGGGTGCCGCAGATATTCCATTATGGGAACCACAGGGCCAATCCTGGCCATCCTTGAAGTGCAGAGGTAACAGAGTCCCCACTGTTCTGCCCATTCTACTTCTCCATGTCATTGTCCATCAGGAAGGGGGATCCTCGTAAGATACAGTAGAGTACACTGTTGGGTTGTTCATTCCTTGGACATGGGAACCTGTTGCTTAAAATGGAATGTTTACTCCAAGTCAGTCGTTCGCCTTTATATTAACTTCTAGTATGATGTGCGCTATCATTTTCCTCCTCTATCTGCTTACTAGGGACCAAATTATCCTAGCAACCAATCTGTGGTTTGCAGGCCTGGACTGGCAATCTGTGGATTCTAGCAAATGCCAGAGGGGCTGCTGTAAGATGCTATAGACAGTCACTATTTAACACTTCTCTTCATTAATAAAAGCCACTATTTAGCAGGCTGGTGAGAGGCTGTTTGGGCCTCTGTGTACTTGACATGCCAGTGCCTATTTGGATCCCAATACAGGACTGATGGTTTGAATGATAAACCGGAAGCTCAATAAGACATAAGTAATAAAAATGAACAGCAACAATAAAATTGAAGCCTCAAAGGCAATAGTTCTTTGGTTACCAGGGTCAGTGACCCCCAACAACCATATACCATTTTAAATTGCAAGTTAAAAAGAGACAGAAAGAGAGGCAAATACTGTAACTGACGACCAACTGAAGGGTTGCTAAGACATTATCTAAGATACTAAAAGATAAAATACAGATGAACTAACCCTTTATCATTATACATGCTCTGTAGGAGGAGATTATGCACAATAAACCTTCTGAGGTTTAAACACCTCCAGAGTTGAGAATTATCCACAGTGTGGGCAGGGCAGCTGGTCATTAATTGCTGAGACTGAGTAGAGAAGTCATTATGTTGATTTCAGATTTATTTGGAATAAACAGGGGGGCCTGGCATAGTGTCATGTGGGCCATCCAAAGTGCCCCAAGTGAAGGTTTGTAAGAAGTGAGGATGTGTTATGTAAAGGCATGTGGGGAAAGGGTGTATGTGTCATGGAAAGGTGTGAAAGGAGATGGCCCAGAAAAATAGAGATGTAAACTCTATTGAGCAGGGCCATCAGTACCTTCTGTAGTGTATGCATATTCTATGGTTGATATATACACCCTTCTGATGCAGGAATCAATAGCGGTAGCACCCTCAATCAATGGTGTACATTGTGGGTTCTAGGTAATGGATTTTAGTTGGATTTATGCAGGAGGACTATATGTTTGCAGAGAGACTGCATCATCAGTGGAATATCTCCCCATATTTGTCACATGCTACAACTGCCCCGAATAAGAATATTTTCAATGTACCGTTATAGGATCCCTTATACAGAAACCCGATATCCAGAAAGCTCCGACTTACGGAATGGCTGTCTCCCATAGACTCCATTTTATCCAAATAATCCAAATTTTTAAAAATGATTTCCTTTTCCTCTGTAATAATAAAACAGTAGCTTGTACTTGATCCCAACTAAGATATAATTAATCCTTATTGGAAGCAAAACCAGCCTATTGGGTTTATGTAATGTTTAAATGAATTTCTAGTAGACTTAAAGCATGAAGACCCAAATTACAGAAAGATCTGTTATCCGGAAAACCCTAGGTCCCGAGCATTCTGGATAACAGGTCCCATACCTGTATTTATCTTTATCTGGCAGCTAAGAAGAAAGTATTTAACTCAAATACTGTGTTCCAGTATTTGAAATGTGCAGTGTTTCTTTGTTATGTTATTTAGCTTAGAAACTCATTTTAATACCCTTGTAGCCCTTTAACATATACAGGAAAGCCATGGTTGTTACAGCCCAGGTACTTCACAATATGTAGCATGCCTCTCCAGGCTTCCTGTAATTTTATGGATTACTTAGCCATTAAATAATCCTGCGATTCTTAGACCACATCTGATAACAGTTTAATAAAACAACTGGATACAAAAGAAAATGAAATGATTGTTTACACAGCATAGAAAAGAAAGCACTGGAAATAGTTAGTCAGTACATGTTGACATCAACTCTTGCCATTGTGATTTGTTGCGCTTGGCTAATGTGCTGTTTCCTGGCTTTTATCTGGTGTTTATTTGAGCATATAACTTTAAACCTGTTGTAAGGATAGGGTGAGAGCTGATCATTACCCTCCTTGTGATGATTACAAATGGATGCAGATAAGAATTCCACATTACAGGCTCTAGAAGGAATCTAAACTGCTGCACTTAGCCTATTCCAGGAAGTCCAATTACAAGAAGACATCCTTAACTCTTTTTTTTCTCCGACAATACAAATTGGATCTGTTTTTTCAGGAAAATCTACTGTTTATATTATAATATCCTATTTGCAAGGCAGGATCATAAATATATTACAGGACTTTTTTTTCCCCTAGTGGATTTAAATTCCTCCAGCACCAATTTACCATGTCCGCTGGATGGCTGTAATATCAAACTTCATTTATCCAGTGTGTCACACCCACAAAGTGCTTGATAAGAACAAGATGAGGACGTGCCATTGGAAGACTCGAGTAGTTGCTCTATCCGTGATTAAAGAGGCTACGCTATAATGTGATTTAAATAGGCTGCAGCTTTCATGTATGCAATCAATAACTGGGAACAACATGTTCTGTTATATGGGTCATCCTGCCTATCACTATCAAATCCAGGGGATAATAGTTGAGAACTTCCTAATTCACAGAAAATATATCATCCTGTAGTCGTTCCTAAAAGCCCCACATCCTATAAGTACTCATTACTTGCCTTGCACATTAAATAAAATGAACACAACCAGGTTATTCTTTACATTTGTTTGCCACTAGCTAGCAGTAATTCATTAATTTACCTCCACAATCTCCGGAAACATGGGACAGTTAAAGTTCTAGCAACCACAATTTCATGCTGGATATAGCAAATAAATGGTAAGCACTAGTGCCTTGTAATGGTGGGGTCCTAGGACCAGTTCTAGTCACTGTATATTCTTTCCGTGTCTGTGTGTGTTTCCTTCCACACAAAAACATATAGGCAGGTTAACTGGATCTTAAAAAAATGTACTGTATAGGATAGGAACCTTAGAGTGTAAGCTCCATTGGGGCAGGGACTAATGTGAAAAGTGTATAATCTACAATGTCTTGTGAAATATGTTAGCCAATGAGCTGTGTATATACATACAGTATATAGCTTAACCCATATTCATGTGTTTTTTAGGGCAGAGATACACGGTCAGATTCGGGGAGCTTAGTCACCCTGTGACGGCTGACTGATCTCCCGAACTGCCTTCCCGCCGGCTAGAGTGAAAATTGCGAAGCACTTCGGGCGACTTCGGAACGAAGTTATCCGATTTGCTTTCTGCAGACGATTTTCATTTTCCAACATTTCAGGTGATTTTCAGAAAATGAAGTGATATGATTGCCATCCCGCTGTCAATTTTCATTCTAGCCAGTGGTGAAGGCAGGGGAAGGCAGTCCGGGGAGATTAGTCGCCCCAAAAAAGAGGAGATTTGTCACCGGGCAACTAATCTCCTTGAATCTGACCATGTGTCTCTCCCCTAAGATAATAAGGCTTACTTAGTTAAATTGAAATCTCATCTGCCAGTCCAGTGTAGAGGCATTTAATACCAAGCCATGCGCAGTCTTACTCCAGTTACCAGAGTCTGAACTTGTGAAAATGATTTTCAGTAGAATGAGACAGAGCAGAATCATTGAGGTATGGGCTACAGTAGATTTGGATTAATAACAACCCTCAGACATATAGGCCAAGGGTAAATTATAGACACAGCAATATCTGAAAACTTTAAATGTGACAAGACACATTTGTGTCCCAGTCTAATAAATCATCCTATGGGAAGCATAGCTGCCATTACTGAAGGTCTAAGCACAGGGATGCAGCCTAGTGTTTTCCAAGTTAACTGTATCTTGTATAATTTTTCATACATGCCATTTTGTTGCTGATAAAAAAAGGTTTGATGACCTAATTATCATTGGATCACTTCCTAGTGAAGGCAAGGGACTTATAATGCATTCTGAAAGAAGCAAACTCCAGTTCACTGCTTCATAAACCAAGTGTTTCCAGTTGTCACTACTGTAAAGTCTCCAGCAATCATAACTATTCATGTGATTTTGATCACTAATTACTCTGTAATGGGGTGGGGTAGGAGTTCAGCCTGGTGCTGGAGGCAAACCAGGAAAAGTTCCAGGTATTGGATCTTTGGATCTTAAGAGTAATAGATTTCAAAATCTTTGAACAGCATTATTGTATAATTGCAATGATATGCAAGTCTTTGTTTCAAAATTTTACCCAATTAATAAAATCATTTTATCCAATGTAGTATAGTTTATCCAGGCACAAAAGCTAGACATGCATGGGAGCTGAGAACTCTGCAGCACCACCTTATGGTGGGAAGCTGCACTGCAATAAGCCCTAATTTGCAGCACCTTCAAATGGTGGACGTTTGCACTTCAGCCAAAGGGAAAGTACAGCCCAGAGTTGAATATGACAAACTGTGATATATGCCAGTGTGCCATTGGACTTCATGCAGTATGTTACATCTTTTATTTGCAAACTATCGAATAAGAATGGTTGGATGCTTTTTGATTTCTGCAGCCTTGGTACGTGACATAGTCCTGCATACAGAAAAGCCTCATGTTGCAGTGCAGCTAATAATAATATGTTGTTGAGGATTGGTGGGTTTCCTGGAACAGCAATACAATGAACATCTTCCATTATGTGTCACTCTCCGCCCCAGTCTGTCTCTGAATGCCTCAATGGAATAGATTTGTATACTTATTTGGCTTGCTGTGAATCCAGCAAAAAAATGGTAATATATTTATATTTCAGCAAGTATCCTGAAAGCAAGCCCTGGATGGTTTTAAGGTCATTTACGCATTTACTGGGCACGGAGCCTAGAAAATAATGTGAGAAACCCAATGCAGGCTGTTCTCGGAGTAACAATGCCTTCCACCAAGGAAAGGCCTGCACTGGCATGCCAGCTCTTGAAAGATTTCTATTAGTTAGACTGAGTTCTGTAGTTCTTCAACTGCTGGAGGATCATTGATAATCTCTCCTATCCAAATTTTCTCAAGTTCCTACCCACACACAAATGTCTAACGGGTGATTTCTTATGTCCTACAATAGGTGGTGTTCCTGGGGCATATCCCGGTGCTAGATTACCAGGTCAGTGTTTTAACTACGTTGTGCACAAATAATGTTACATTGCCATACATTCTATCATTAAGGCGTTATGAAGGACGGTCAGCAGTGTGCCACAACCCATAGCAACCAATAAAATGGGTTAATAGATCTGAGCGAACTTTGCCCATGATCCTACAGAACCACCTCATTAATTATCACAGTGTCTAATCACAATTATTGCATGTAGTAAAGTCCTACAGTCATTTACAGTGGAATATGGATAATCATTTGTCATAATGTCCATGAAGACCAGTATCTGAACTAAAGACTAGTTTAACTCATTTATATGGTCTAGTAAGCACTACAGTGTGTAGTCCATGTATTCTGCATCATAGGAAACAAAATGCCTGTTTTTAACATAGTTCAATATTTTGGCATTCCTATATATAAAATATATTATATTTTTGAAGGTGCCGGAGTTGTGCCTGGAGTCACCACAGGTATATAGTTTGCCTTCTTATCATGTTATAATGTAGTTCTGGGGTGGTGCATAGTCATACAGTATCTGTGGGCCTATGAGTCAACTACCCCTCTTATAACAAACTATTGTGTTAATAAACTCAGGAGCAGTAGTGCCACAATCAGGTGTTCAGCCAGGAGCAGGAGGGAAAGCAGGGAAAGCAGGGAAGCTGCCAGGTAATAGAATACATGGTGCTGTCTGTGTATTTCTATGTACCGTGTCCATGTCTTGAGTATTTTGTGCTTTTGTTTACATGTGGCTACACAAGTGTTGTTCTGTCCTTCATCAGCGTCCTGTGATGTGTCTATATTGTATACTGCTCATTTTATCTGACTGTTTAATTGGTGATACTGTGTATATGGTGTTACTGTTCTTGCCATCCTTTAAACCTGTTGTCCTTTCAACCCGTCCACAGGCCTCTTATTATACAGATATCGGATCTGTTATCCAGAAAACTCCGAATTATGGAAAGCCCTTCTCCCATAGACTCCATTTTATCTAAATAATTAAATTTTTTAAAAATGATTTCCTTTTATCTCTGTAATAATAAAACAGTTCCTTGGACTTGATCTTAACTAAGACACAATTAATCCTTATTGGAAGCAAAACCAGCCTATTGGGTTTATTTAATGTTTACATGATTTTCTAGTAGACAAGGTACGAAGATCCAAATTACACAAATATTTGTTATCCAGGTCCCGAGCATTCTGGATAACAGGTCCCATACCTTTACTATAATCCCATTTCCAATAGACAGAATGGGCATGTCCTAGCAGTTGATTTGGTGTGGCCACCATGTGGCATGACATTACTTGGGGAATGACCAGTTAAACAGGTTTGTAAATGACACTGTCCATAGCAGGACCAGCTCTGATTCTGAGTGTGCAGTGAACCTTTAACTAAGGGGAGTGTACTGTCTGCTAAATGTGGTATTGTCTTTCTGATGTCCATCTATCATTTTGTCACCAGTACTTTGAATTTGTTGCTTGCTTGTCAGTAGCAGTCATTGTCATTGTGCAGCATCCCTTCTCTTCTGCACTGTTTCTCTGTTTTGTTCACACAATGTTTGTGTTGCTTGTGCTTTACTCCAGGTGCAGGAGTTCCTGGTGTCTTTCCTGGTGGAGTTGTTCCAGGAACAGGTGGGTCTTGGTGGATATGTTTAGTAGCTACACTTGCCTATAATAAACAATAACAATAATAATAATAATAATAAAAGATAAAAGCTCTGGTACACAGTCTGGTCAGTAACAAGAACAGGTCAGTCACCTGATAGTGTGCTTATTTTGGAGAGCCTACTTTACTTCTATAAGTTGATACAGACCTGCACCCGTCACTCACAGTGTGCAATTTAGGCCAGGCAGCCACAGATCAGGAATGATTTAAATGTGTTGTTCACCTCTGATTTAACTCTTAGTATGATGTAGAAAGTGATATTCTGGGACAAATTGCAATTGGTTTTAATTTTTCATTATTTGTGGTTTTTGAGTTATTTAGCTTTTTATTCAGCGGCTCTCCAGTTGGCAGATTTATTGTTGCTAGGGTTCATATCATCCTAGCAACCATGCATTGAGTTGAATAAGAATAGGAGAGGGCCTGACTAGAAAGATAAGTAATAAAAAGTACCAATAACAATACATTTGTAGATTTACAGAACATTTGCTTTTCGATGGGATCAGTGACCCTCATTTGAAAGCTGGAAAGTGTCAGAAGAAACGGGCAAATAATGAAAAACCTATAAGAAAATAAATAATGAAGACCAAGTGAAAAGTTACTTAGAAATGGTTGTTCTATAACATACTAAAAGTTACCCCTTTAAGAGAGTTATTAGGCTGGTAGGGTAATTTATGACCAGGGTGCAGCACAAAAAATGTTTCTTTCTTTCTTGTGCAGTCCCTGTTACTATGGGGGGGTTACTGGGTTACAGTAATGTAGCACAGCCATTTCTACAGCTTACGGTAGCTCTCTATATTACACCAACCATCAGCTGGAATTTAGTATGGGGCCCCCTGCACATAATTTGGTCTGGTACAGTCCTGGCTATATATATTGGCACTATCAGCACCACCTACATCCCACGAAGAAGACAACCAGCAGACTAAGTTTGGGACTCCCCTAACTGCTGTTCCAGGCGCAGATGAAAGTAAAACTTGGTGAAGCTCAGTATACAAATAAGCAACAATGCAAGCGTTTGTAATACAGCCCCCAGTGTCCTATTGAGTCCTACTGATAACTATATCTGTTGGCAGGAGGAAGATTCCCTGGAGTTGGCGTCCTTCCTGGAGTAGCCACTGGGAACGGAGTCTACCAAAAAGCACCAGGTGAGACACTGCCATTTGTATATTTTCCTTATATATGTCAGAATGTATCAAAAGGGAAAAAAACAAATAGATGAAAGGACACTGTAGCATAGGTCTTTGGGTCTTTGTTAACAAGGGATGGGCAACCTGAAGCTAGGTATTTAAACTTAAGCTATATGAAAAAATACATAGGGGGAATGAAGGTAGTGGGCATTAATGCAAGTGATACTGATATGTCCCTGTACCTGTAAGGAGTGTGCCAGTATTACTAGTCATGCAGCACCAAAATGTTCTTTTTGCTCTTATCTGCCCCAAGCCTTAGAGCTATTTACCCCCCACCTGACTGCAGACAGACAGTTGTTACATATGCTGGGCTGGGGGTGGTTTTGCCTTCAGTTTTCCCAGCATAGAAATCGTCTTATTTGTTATGATGAAACGTTCATCTTTCCTCTCTTGCTTTCATGCTTACAAATTCTTCCATTATTAATTCTCCCCTTAATACATTTATTAAGATTTACAGGACAGCCAAATTGCCAGAAACTCCTTAGCTTATATTACTATCATATATTAACATACATTTTTCCAATAGGTGGTGGGGCATTTGCTGGAATTCCAGGTTAGTAAAAAAAACATTTATGACAGAACGTATCACTAGTCACTGATAAGATATATGGTCATATAGAAGTGCAAGGCTGCAGAGTGCATTTATACAGGTCACAGAACCCCATGATGACTTCTAACATCTTCACATTTTAAAATACATATGTTTCAGTAATGCAAAGTACACAAGTGGAAACACTGTAAGTCGTCCATTACGGTTTTGGCCTGTTTGGAATATAGTTTACACAGGTGGGATGAAATACATTAGCAACATAGTGATTGCAAGGCACTAACATGACGCAGAATAATATTTATTACTTGTCTACATCTGGCAAAGCTGTGTACACATACCTTTCATGCCACAGCAGCTCGTCCTTGTTAATGTATTATTACCCACTGCCCTAGTGCACCAAAGAGACAAAAAAATGCAATGGGCAACAGGGGCACTCAATCATACATAAAATACCATAAAGATGACCTTTTAGGATAGACAGAATTTCACAATCTAATAGGGGTCCATAGGGGTCTTTCTGTAATTTGGAGCAAAACTGTGGTGACCACCAATGCCTGTTCTAATGAATTATGTGCAAGAAAATGATGCACAGAACCCTGAAAGTCAGCCAGGACCTAACAATGATTGCACAAAAGTTTAATTTGAATCAGGACCTTGCACATTTCACTTCTCTTATTACTGTCTGATTGTTACTGGGAAAAAAAAACTAAATAAGTCACAAATTAATCAGTTTTAATCTTGGACACTGTTGTAAAAGGGATGGCCCTGTTACAAAGCCTTCTGAATTACACGTTTCCAGATAATAGATCCAATATCTGTAACATGTTTTACTGATTTTATTTTAGTTGCCTGGGAATTGGTTAACATGTTAGGGGCATGGTTAATGATGACATTTTCCAAGCTTTTATTTTGCTTATTCCACCCTGTCCTCCTTTGAGAGCCAATAAAGATAAAATAAGAGGAAGGGAACTAGACTCAGCTGCAGCTACTGTCCAGCTCAGAGATATCAGAGGGAAGAAGGAAACCAAATGCTCATGAGGAATGTTTCATCACTTTCACCATTTTCAGCCAGTTGATACAGAATAGGGAAGCACAATGTGTGACAGTTTTATAAGAATTTAGATCTAATTTAAATCTGTAGATATTCTTAGAAGCTATTGGGGAGATCATAAGTGAACTAATTATACATTTACCTTAATATTGCAACTAGACAAATAAAAAGAGATACAAATGAAGGTCTAGTGGCCTGGGAAATGGCACTTTAGGAACTGTATTTAAATAACTTTAAACTTGATTTTCATTTTTCAAAGGTTTTGGTGGATTTGGTGGGCAACAGCCAGGTGTGCCTCTTGGATATCCAATTAAGTCTCCAAAACTTCCAGGTACATGCATAAGAATAGGAAACGTTTATGGTTTTACAATAAGAAATGGTAGAAATGGCTTTAACTAACAATTGCAGGGTCGGACTGCATCTTTCATGCATGTGTTTGGCACCGCAGAGCAAATTTGGAGGCCAGGAGGGCCCTTCATTTTGCAGCCCGGTGGGCTCCAGTCCAACCCTGAACTATTGTAAAATATCATTTAAACTGAGTACCATTGTTGTATGCTGCAGATAATGAGGGGCTTTGGATCTCAGATTAACACTAACAGAACTGAATTCAATATGTCTTTGTCAGGTGGATATGGACTTCCATACACAGCAGGAAAGCCTGGCTATGGTAAGTTTTTAAATGAAACATTTACATTCTGAAGCTACTGTTTGAAACCAATCATTTTACTGATAGCTATGGGTTACCAGGCCTGGAGCATATGGTGTGCCTGTTATTCTATTGCCTCCTAAGTTATTAAATAATCATAAACAACGTGAAGGCCAAAGTAAAAGACTTTTAAGATTCCCACAAGTTCATGGTTCTAAGAACACAAGGTACAGTTTATATGTTTTGCTCAGACTGTGATAATAAATGAAAGCATTTCGACTTTTGTTTCGACCCAGTGAGAACTCCCTACTAATAACGCCTTAACACATAGACCACATAGTAACATCATTGAGTTAAAAGAAGCATCAGCAGAGGTGGGCAGGAAGCATAATGTCTATATCCAGGAGTCCGTATTGTCCACTGTGATTTAGTAAGGCATATTGTGGTTTATATAATAAATGGTCATATGTTTATACTTTGTCTAGTAACCCATTTAGCATCCAGCAGGTGACATTTACTGGCCAGCAGGTTACCAGATGTGGGCAAAACTTGAGAATTTTTATGACATTACCCAGAAAGTGTTAAGCAAGTTATGGTTGTTGAAAAGATATACAAACAGCAAATTCACCCGTTCAGCTGAATACTTGAACTTTGCCCATTTTGCTGTCAGGGTTCAGACCAAAACCTCAGTGTTTCTTTGTTTGCAGTTATATTGATATGACTTGAATTCATTTTACAGCAGGTTATGGACCTTCTGGTGTAGGGGGTGCTGGAAAGGCTGGGAAAGCTGGATACCCCACAGGAACAGGTGAATACATAATATTCTTCACAATTAAATTTGACTAAGGATACCCTCTTTATCCCAGAAACCTTGTGAAAAAAATCTAATTTAAGGGCATGTAGCATAATCTTCCAATATATATATACATATTTTTTTTTCATTGTTAAATGAGGAGGCAACTCAGATGTTGGTTTGCATGCAAAATTAGGTTTTACTGTCCATATGTTCCTGACATAACCCATACATTCATATGAAGTGTACAGGGGCAAAATGAAAGTGAACTGCCCGTCAGCCAGACATTTCCCTAAAACGAATGAAGATTTTGTTCTTATCATTTATTAAGAGACTCTTGTCTCTAAAGCTTGTGTAACCTACGGTGAGACACCTGTGCTTGCACAAAACCTGAGGTATATCTTCAACTGTAACTTTCTGTTGGCTTTGTCTCTAGGAGTTGGTGTCCTCTCAGCAGCACAGCAAGCTGCAGCCAAAGCAGCCAAATATGGTAGGTCTCCCTTCTGCACTGAGCTCCATGCTATGGTTTCACTGCAATTTAATCACCAATTACTCTTTTGTTAAGTAGTTGCAACTGCCTTGTTTCCTTGGTTAGCCATTAAATTGCACTACATCTTAGTGAAAAAAAATTCATGAAATGGCAAAAAATTTGCTAAACGCATTGAAGTCTATGGGTGTCAAAAATTTTACACCCGTGACAATTTTTCACACGCAACTTTTTGTCAATATGCAATAAAATTCACCCATCACTAACTACACTTAAACCTTAATATATCAAGGGCCCAGGAAGTAGCATGAACTTATAGCCTGTCTTTGACCAAACAGGAAAAACTAATATGAAGTTCCCATATTCACAAACATTTTATAGTTAGAGCTAAATTATACAGGTATTGTGTTTACCCATTGAGGACTGATGATTTTATAGGCTGGAACCCACCAGGAGATTCTCTGGTGCTTTAGCAGGCCCTTCCCAGGTTATGTTTAATACATTTAACTCCTATATAAAACACTTATACAGTGGTGTAACTAGATATTTCTGGGCTCCACAGCAAGTTATTTTTCAGGCCCCCAAAATGTCTAGAGGTTGACTTGTTTTACCAATATTTATTGAAATTGTATATGAATTAGGGCCTCATGGGGCCCCTATACCTCCTGGGCCCCCCTCTGTAACCTCTGTAGTTACACCCCTGCACTTATATAAACATGTAGACTGATATAGACAGGGCCATCAGCCCCCCCCCCTCCCTAATTTCACATCCTATTGGCCATGGCCAGTTTCAAGTTAATCTCATAGGGGTTGACTAGCGAATCTAGTGTGACGATTAAGCTAAAAAGAGTATCTGCTAAAATAAGAATGTTTGTGAAATATTCTTACATATACACTGCAGTGGACTTACTATGTTATTCACAATTAACATAGTTTCTCGCATGTTTTTGGCTGTTGTCCTTCTTGTCCTTCTTGGACTATTCCTGCAGGAAGCATGACCAAACAAATAATTTATTTTAAAAAAATCGCTAAAGCCAGATGAAAAAGCCCATGCAGTTTGTGCTTCAAAGCTTTCCTGATTACAGCATACCTTTTATACAATAAAAAATATTTCATTGCAGGAGCTGGAGCTATTCCTGGAGCTGTTCCTGGTACTGGTGGAGTGCCTGGTTGGGTTCCAGGTTTAACGCCTGGAGGTGGTGCTGTACCAGGTTTGGTGCCTGGTCTAGTACCTGGTGCTGGAGTTCCTGGAGCAGGTAGAAATATTAGTGACTTATGTGAGAAAAGTGATTATTTTCATCCTTTTCTTCTTGGCAAATTTGCTTTGCTGTCTTGTTTCAGGCATTCCACAACTTGGATTCCAGCCTGGTGCCAAGGCCTCTAAATATGGTAAGTGAGTGCAACCCAAGTAGCACCTTATCATGTTCCAAAAGAGATATTTGCTGGTGGTTTTTCTTGCTGTGAAGGGAATTACATCAATGAGCAGATGGCAAGAGCAGCTGGAGCTGGCAGTTGCTGTGTCAGTGACACCTAATGGTTTTTAGCTGTAAGCCAACATTCCTGCTTTAATAACATGCTAATGTTTTACCTGTTTATCAAACTGCTGGACTCATTCATATGTTTTTCAGTCAGTGAGCCTGCATCCAGTAGAATTTAAAGGGACCATACCAGCTAATTCTATAAAAAAGAATGGACTACATCAGCTTTGAAATAGAAAATAGGCACCTGCCAAGGGTTACCAAATACTATTCCTATCATGTATCCCCCATGTATCTCTTCTTCAGCATGACAGAGAGGTGAAACAGTAGTCTAGGACAACTGAGACCGTATGATAAATTCATTACAATTTGGTTCTGCTTATTGTGTACTCAAATAGCATAAACCATCTAATGTCAGCAAATGCCTTTGGTAAGGAAGCCATGTCATTAGGTAGACAATGATCTAGTTCTGGCATTCTGAAGTCCTTATACTAGTGGTTCCTAGTTTGTGGTGCTGCCCCTCCCCTAGGGGGCCCAGAGCCTTTATGTAAATTAAAGTAACTTTAGTGGGAATGTCTATTTGGTCTCCTAGATTCTCATGGAAACACAGCTTGAAGGTCAAGAGTAAACACTGATTTGCTGTCCTGAATATTGTTGGACTGACTGAATTAGACAATACACATATCTGCAACCTTGTTATGAACTAAGGGCCCCTGACCAAATGTTGGACCTCAAAAGATGGTTTTAAACCAAAAATGTCCACAACCACACCAAATGGTAGTTTTTAATTTTGCTTAGAATTTATCATTATCTCCCTGATGATATGGCATTAATATATATAGCCACTCTCTCAGCAAAAACAGTATTTCACTGGGCACATCACACAAGCACAGGGCCAAATTTCAAATTAAAATGCCCCTAGGCCACTTGCAACCATGCTACCACTTGCGCTTTTGCCCCCCTTGCGTCCGACCGGAGGGTCGAAGGCTCACAGGGGCTACCATTACAGGGGCCCCTACCCCCCTACAGACCCTGGCTTCAGTCGCATCCCCACCTCCAAGCATCTGCATGTACCTGCCTTGTAGTTGTGGCCGGGGTCAGGGTAGAGGGAGGGCTAGATCATGGGGCAGCGCAGGCCATAGATGGGTGCGGGTCTGGGTCAGTGAGGCCCACTAAGTTATTACCCGGTGTCCCGCCAGCCCAGTCCAACCCTGCCGCCTCCACAGCTCACACACTACCACCCGCTCACCCGTTTTTTATGTCAAAAACTGTCAAATTTGACTAGGGAATTTTTTAAACTTCAATTCGCATTTTTAAAATAAATTCGAATATGATTTTGGAAATGTATCATACACTGGCCCTTTAAGAACTTAAATCCGACTATTCACCACCTAAAACCTGCCAAATTGCTGTTTTAGCCTATGGAAGATGTCCTGGGATCAATTTGGAGTTGTTTGCAGCCTTCCTGACATTCGAAGTGTTTTCTTCAATAAGAATTCGGTTCGAGTTTGCGGGCCGATCCTATTCACCCAAAAAAAAAAAAACTCCCATGAACTCTAAATTCGACCTTTGATAAAACTGCACCTTAATGTTCTTTACTTCCAACTAAACTTGAAAGGGAATAAAGCGATAAACATGATTTGCATAGGGTTTCAGATTGATTCAGGTATCCCAGTACTAAAGTTCTGTGTTCTACTCTAGAAGTGGTATTTTCTGTATAATACAAACTGTTTTGAACTGCTATTTACTACCAGAACATTAATCACTGCTTAAGTAAACATTCTGAAAGAGAAACATATAGACATCATCCTATGCTTGCCTAACACATTCTAGCCATTTGTTTCAGAAAGTAATGTAAAGCATATGGCACAGTAGGCAGTGTTCCAGACGTTCGTGAATGCCAGGGGAAAGTGGCCAAGTTGTGACTCATTGCCCCCTAGGCAAGTCACACCAAACACATATAATCAATACTGGGTACAACCTTTTAGCTTGGCAACATGTATTTTATAACCAGAAACATTCTGTCAGTGCATCATAGATAGAGGGCCAATTAAATCATCAGCCATATTGTTGATTGAGACAATTAATTTTTAAGAAAGCAGATAATTGCAATGATCTAGTGAGGTCCCTACATGCATCAAGCTGTGCTTCATCACATGACTCTGGAGAATCATGGCATTTACCTAACAAGTATTTTTTTTAGCACAGACAAGGTCTCTTTGGATCAGGCATGGCCAACTGGTGGCCCTCCACACTTTAGATATCACAGAGTAATGCGTGGCCAAAATTTATTATCAGTCTGTCAGTATTAACTGTTGATTAATGCTTCTGCTTATTTCCACATTTAAAAGGCTTACCTGGAGCAGGGGTTGTGCCTGGAGCAGGGGTTGCTCCTGGAGTTGGTGGCGTACCAGGATTTGGTGGTGTTCCAGGGCCAAGTGAGTATTAAAGACAATCAATGTGTTATTGTAATTCTTTACATACATCATAAATGCAAGTTCCTGAACTTCAGTAAATTAATCACTGAATAAGAAGTGCATAAAGCAAACAGAGAAGGTTTTACAATCTGATTAGACATTGATCTGACTGATTTTTGACCCAACAAAAGCTGTATATTTTTTTTGCTCCTTCCTTTATTCCATAATTACATCTTTGTGATAGATATGAACTGTGAATTGCAGCCACATTATGTGATACAGCTGTTGATAGTGATACTTGTATGGCAGCAAAACATTAGGCCATTTTGGTTCAGCAGTGGTAAAGTATTATAATTCTGTGTTTCTTTTTATAGCTGTTAGTGGTTTGGGAGCTATACCCCCTAAGACAGGAGGTGAGCGAAGAAATATTGTTATTATTGTTTTTTCTAACACTAATTGCATATATTTCTCATTCTTATTGTGCTATGAAAAATTTTAATCAGCTGTCATTGTTATGTTTGCTGTCCTACTGCACAATACTAAAATTTCAGTTCATATCATCTTTACCTTTAGCCTTGATTAAGGTAATGCCTGTTGAATACTATTTTGGCACAGCCTCTGGCTCCCAAGCAGAGTGTGGGCCCTCAATTTGTTGCTGATGGAAAGAGTTTCCCATTAATTCTCACATTGGTTTTACTGTTTCACCTTAACGTGGACCCCAGAGTTTTTAAATATTTTATTGCCAAGCATTGAAGTAGTAAATTGTTGTTAAAATGTATATATTTTTGGCCTACCATGCCTTTGTAACTTGTAAGCACCAACAACTTCCTGTATTCATAGAATGTGACAAATAATAGTAAATGCTGCATGAAGTAATAACAAATTTAGCCAGTATCCTACTCATTTACTAGATTAAGCCAGTTTCTCTCCCACTCCATTACCATATTTAGCCAGTGTAACTCGTGGGCACAAATGGTTCTTAAAGACAGTCCTTTTTTTATAGAACGTAACAAATAATTGTAAATATTGGATGAAGTAGTACCAAAATTAGCCAGTATGTCTCCCATTCCTTCACCAGAACACGCCAGGACCTCTTGTAGCCAGTATCTCTCCCACTTCATTCCCATATTCCAGATTTAGCCAGTATCTTGCCACTCCAAATCCAGGTTTAGTTAGTATCTTTTTACTCTGTTACCAAATTTAACCAGTACCTCTCCCACCAGTTACCAAATTTATCCAGTCACTTTCCAACTCCCAAATCATGTTAAGTCAGTATCTCTCCCACCCAGTTACCAGATTTAGCCATTATTTCTCCCACTCCTTTACACACTTTAGCTTGAACCTCTGCCACTCCATCACCAGAGTTAGCCAGTATCAGATAGAACCAGTATATCTCTCACCCCAGCACTAAATTAAACCAGTATCTCTCCCACTCCAGTATCATATTTAGATATTGTCTCCCATAATGTGATATTCTGTTAAAGGTAACTCTAGTAAAAATCTAATTACCAATCACATAAAGAATCACAAGTTAGGATATACATAAATCCCAGACCCAAAAAGTAACAAGAGTATTCTAGCTTGATCTCAAAGTCAATAACAAGAATAATATTTAAATAAGAATATTTTATATCACTAGTATCTATAATAGATTATGGCTTCACAATACCCAGGTATAAATATCCTGTGTTGTTTGAGAGTGCTGTAAAGGCTAATAGTTCACAGCAGAAAACCATATTGGGAATAGCCCCAAAAAACATATGCAATGATCTGATTGATCAACCCAGTCCAACCCAGATGCATGGGAGCTGCCATATGAAGATTCAGTGTTTCATGGCCATTATTTTTTCAATTGTTTTGGACAATATACCCTCTGAGCAGCATCATAGACTCCACTAACTTGGGACCACAATCTAATTTTAGAGACTTGAGCAAGACTTTTGCAGCCAGCAAAACAATGATGTTCAACAAATATATTGTTCATTAAAACTTGCTTCTTGCAAATTCCTAGCTTTCTGGGCTCCAAGGAAGTGGAAATGAAAAATGTGTGTTTTCCTGTTTTCTCTCACACTGACTCCCCATGTGTATGAAAATATGCCATTAATGCTATTTTTGGAATTCATACTTGAATTCCATTCGGTAACACTGTGCAGTCATTTCATCATGGACACATTTCAAGTTTTCTTATAAAAAAACAAAAATGTGGAAGTGTGAATGTTTACTGATGAGCATCCTGGGATAGTCTATGCACTCTATTCAGACTGAATCCTGACCAGATCTTTTCTTAACCCTTAGCTCCCGAGGAATCATATAAGCTAAACAAAAGAGCATATTGGCAGTCTATATACTTCTATATCATTATATAAATGATATAGAAGTATAAGGTGGAGTGAGGGCCCTTGCACTGCAGAGCACAATAAGCCTTTGTCTTGATATCTGTGAGTAGCAGGTATCTGTATTCTACCAAATTCTATTACAGCTATAGGATCTGTTATCTGGAAACCTGTTTTCCAGAAAGCTCTGTACATGTATTCTATTTTTCCTGAATTATAAAACCATTCAGCTATTGTTAAAGTCAAACTCCCAGCTAACTGTCAGTGGCTGCTGGGATTTGCACAAAAATAATATTTGAAGGGCTGTGGGTTGTGCATCGTTGATATAAACTGCTACTGCCATCACCTTGCCCCACTGCCATCATTTGTCCAGATATATCCTCAATCATACAATATTCCTAACTGCACCCAATGCAGCCCTGGGTGGGATATTTGGTGGCTCACCCATATCTATAAACTATAGTTGTGACATAAACATAAGTTATATATAAAGTAATATACCCCCTATTGTGAAACAGGACAGTAAAATAACCAAGAGTTGAATGACCAGATAAAGGCACAAGGCCAATTCTAGCTGTACTCAAAGCCCATACCAATTTGAATACAGAGATGCTGCAACCTTAACACGGGTACCCACATCAGAAATCACATTCACCCAATGCAAATCAAGCATTTAGACCCTCTATTCAACTATTTAACCAACCCCATTGGAAAAAAATGCCCCCCTATGCCTGCTCTATTATCTGTTAGGTTCTTCACATATGCTGACAAAAAAAATAAAAACAAAATATTCTTATTTTCTTTACCAGGTGTTGGAGTCGGTGGCCTTCCACAAGGAGGTAGGTCATTTAGGGAATTTATTAAGGGCATAAAGACTTTCAACCATATGGCCCATTTTATATTTTATAGCAATAATTGGGGCTCTCTTTTGTCCTGGTCTCACCAGAACTAAAAAAGTGCAAGAACACAAACATCAACAGGTTTCCTTTTCTTTCTGGTGTCTATTGTTGTAGGCAGACTCCAAGTAGGAGTTCATCCCAGCGTTCTGTTATGTCTCCTGTGCTTTGCACATTGCACCTTATTCAGCTAAGCAAACACTACTGACAATTTGGCTCAGTGGCATTCTGATGAATGTACCTCTGGATTTTGTGCTTTGCATCACACCTTAAATTGTAAACATGCCTTAGCATAGTCACATAACATAGTATTAAAAATCTCCCCATGTTTTGTCACACAGGTACATAAAAAACATATATGGATTTAAAAATGCAGTGGGGCATAGATGCTTATATGCCAACATTTCCCAGCACAGTGTCTCATAGTAACCAATCAGAAATTAAACAAATAAATAAAATAAATATCTAAATGGCTACTGAGGGACAAACATGTTAACCCTTCAGCTACTATGGCCTATTGCACTGGCACAAATGTTTTCACTTTTGGTAAAACCTCCTGGTTTTGACTAATCTATAACTGTATTTCTCTTCTATTAGTTGGTGGAGGTGCTGGCATTCCAGGTGCAGGTAGGTAGACTTATTTTTTATATATTTTTATTTTTTATATTGTAGAAATACATAATACTACTCCCTTGTAGGGAGAAAGGTTACATATCCTCCTGCATATATTTACACTTACTCCATCAACCTGATATTTAGAGTAAAGGAATACATGTCAGAGCAGATGGCCAATCAAAAAAGGGGTTAATCAGAAAACCAATGTTCCTCTGAATCCCAGTGAACATTGATTTATTCCTTGGGAAAATGTACTGCACATCACTTCATCAATTTCTGTCTGGATTAGGCATGAGTGAGAGAAAAGGGGACCAATGACACTAATTATTAATACTAAATATAAATGCATAACAGCTGTCATAAACACTAATAAACTATTAAAATGAACAAAACATTAATATGCATTGAAATTTTTGTTTAAAGAAAAACAAAGAAAAAAAATCCATACAAAATAGCCAATGCAAGTAATACAATTAAGCATTTAGGAAGCAGACAATATGCAATTATCAAGAAGTTTTCTAGTTTATTTCTTAATAAGTATTTCTCAGGGATGAGTCCAGAAGCATTCTTGTACAGAGGTACAATGTTGATTCCTTTCTTTTCAGGAGCATACCCAGCAGGAGGCAAACCACCTAAACCAGGTAAAGTTGCATGGTGTTTAAATAATGTAAGTGTAAAATAGCAGGTATAGTAGAGAGAGATTGTGCCTACAGTTGCAGTGGGGATAACAGTCCCTGGGAAGAGACTGTGGCTTTGGGATAGCAGGAATAGTAGGGAGAGATGGTGCCTATAGTAACAGTGGGATAATAGTCTCTGGGAAGGGAGTGTGACTGTGGGATAGCAGGTATAGTAGGGAGAGATGGTGTCTATAGTAACAGTGGATAATAGTCTCTGGGAAGGGAGTGTGACTGTGGGATAGCAGGTATAGTAGGGAGAGATGGTGCCTATAGTAACAGTGGGATAATACTCTCTGGGAAGGCACTGTGGCTGGGGTATAGCAGGTATACGGACAGATAGTTTGCCCCAGACCCCTCCAGCTGTAAGAACAGCTCAGGCTCCAACACATTGTGAAGTGCCTTAGTGTTGTACCACCAGGAATTGCACTACACAACACACTGTGCAAGAGAAGCTTAAGATAGTTCAAGCTGATTAGTTTGGCAGTGGATCTAATTAAAAAAAAATTTTTTTATTTTTAAAAAACTACTCTATTTCTCCTATTTAGGATATGGAGCAGGTGCTGGAGTATTACCTGGAACTGGATTAACACCAGGAGCTGGACTAGGGGTTGGAGGAGTACCAGGAGCTGGATATGGAGCAGGTAGAATCACATTATTGGCACAATATTCCAGAATGCTAACGGTATTTACCTTGGGCATTCTAAAAGATAATCTTCATATTGACTCCTGCTTGACACTCTGTGGCCACAATAAGTGGGTACAACACCTTTTAAATATAACTTGTGTGCCGCTCCTAAATCTATCCACTGTAAGTATTCTTGTACAGAGGTACAATGTTGATTCCTTTCTTTTCAGGAGCATACCCAGCAGGAGGCAAACCACCTAAACCAGGTAAGTTGCGTAAAGGGTTACAGACTCCCTGTTTAGATAATATTAATGTAAAATAGCAGGTATAGTAGGAAGAAATGGCGCCGATAGTTGCAGTGGGGATAATAGCCTCTAGTAAGGAAATATGGCAGTGGGAAAACAGGTATAGAAAGGAGAGATGGTGCTAATAGTAACAGTGGGGATAATAGTCTCTGGGAAGGAACTGTGGCAGTGGAATAGCAGGTATAGAGACATATAGTTTTTCTCAGGGCCCCACCAGCTCTAAGAACAGTTCAGGCTCCAACACATTGTAAAGTGCCTTAGTGTTGTACTTGTACCACCAGGAACTGCACTACCCACAACACATTGTGCAAGAGAACCTTAAGATAGGGATCATGCTGATTAGCCTGGCAGTGGATCTAATTAAAAAACTTTTTTTATTTTTAAACATCTACTCTATTTCTCCTTTTTAGGATATGGAGCAGGTGCTGGAGTATTACCTGGAACTGGATTAACACCAGGAGCAGGACTGGGGGTTGGAGCAGTACCAGGA
Organism: Xenopus laevis; assembly: GCF_017654675.1. Classification (NCBI taxonomy): domain Eukaryota; kingdom Metazoa; phylum Chordata; class Amphibia; order Anura; family Pipidae; genus Xenopus; species Xenopus laevis. Next base: position 42,384,441 of record NC_054373.1, on the reverse strand, counting down.
GCTGGATTGGGAGCAGGTAAAATCCCATTATTGGCACAATATTCCAGAATGCTAATGGTATTTACCTGGGGCATTCAAACAGATAATCTTCGTAAAGACTCCTGCTTGACACTCTGTGGCCACAATAAACGAGTACAATAACTTTTAAATGTAATTTGTGTGCCACTCCTAAATCTATCCACTGGATTTATTCTTGTACACTGGTACAATGTTGATTCCTTTCTTTTCAGGAGCATACCCAGCAGGCGGCAAACCACCTAAACCAGGTAAAGTTGTGTAAAGGGGTAAAGACCTCATGTTTAAATAATGTAAATGTACAATAGCAGGTATAGTAGGGAGATATTGTGCCTATAGCAGCAGTGGGGATAATCTGTCTGTAACACAATTTTGGACAATCCAGGCCAACGAGGTTAACAACCAGCTAGTATACCAGAGCATGGGTTACACTGGACTCTATCACTTAAGGCAGGGCCTTCGCAACTGGAAGTAATGAAGGTGTGGTGTAGTGCAACTACAACTCCCACAGGCTACTATGCTTTAACCAATAAAGAAATAGGCACCCAGAGGTTCTTGCAGTCAAACAGAACAAACTTTTATTTGTCCAAGACAAACGATCCACAGGTTTTGTATTTACAATCCAGAGGCCCCAGCAGAATATCATGACATGGCTACAACATGTCTCAGAGACAGCACAGTGGAACTCCCTGAGGTGATAGCATAATACATGGATAGATACACTCTCAGGATCTCAGCACCATGACCTGGATCCCCACACGTTGGATCAGGGAACTCACTAGCCCTAATTCTCTATTAGGCTGTGTCCCTATACTACAGGCCAGAGCTACTGCTTGCTATCCCTCCTAGTTGGAGCTCTTGTTACATAACCTACCTATCTTACTCTCCTAGAGAGTACTATTACAGGTAGTGACCTATCTCTAGCTGGCCTCATTCACGAGGTCCCTGCTCCCCGACTTATCTCTCTCTAGAGGTACTAGTCCCTCTAGGACAATGTGGCTTTACTGGACCTTTTTGTACCCAGGCTCCCTGGAAACATCCAGCTGGATCAGCACCCAGGAGCCAAAGAGGAAGAGCCACCCCTTCTCACTCACTATACCAAAGTTTTACAGGTTGTGGTCACAGCACCTGTTGGCCAATAAATAGGATATGCAAATTACAACTAGCTACATGGGCATCTGCCCAGCAACTAGAGAGATCAGGAAGTGTAGGGATTTAAAGCTATAGGGGCACATTAACCCTATGGGTCCCTATAAGTCTCTGGGAAGGCACTGTGACTGTGGGATAGCAGGTACAGTAGGGAGAAATGGTGCCTATAGTAGCAGTGGGAATAATAGCCTCTGGGAAGGGACTGTGGCTGTGGGATAGCAGGTATGGTAGGGAGAAATGGTGCCTATAGTAGCAGTGGGAATAATAGTTTCTGGGAAGGGACTTTGGCTATGGGATAGCAGGTATAGGGACAGATTTGCCTCAGGCCTCACCAGCTCTAAGAACAGCTCAGGCTCCAACACATAGTGAAGTGCCTTAGTGTTGTACCACCAGGAAGTGCACAACACACTGTTCAAGAGAACCAGGTGCGGTCTACACACAATACAAACTTTATTTACCCTCGCACAGTCCTCCGTCTTTGAAAGTCTGTGCGCCTGAGGGGGCCGGGGGAGCAGACAGACTGCTGACTTCCTAGGGGTGTCTGAAATAGAAATCCGGCCCTGAAGAGAACCTTAAGCTAGTGTTCATGCTGATTAGCCTGGCAGTGGATCTAATTAAAAAACATGTTTTTTTTTTATTTTTAAACATCTACTCTATTTCTCCTTTTTAGGATATGGAGCAGGTGCTGGAGTATTACCTGGAACTGGATTAACACCAGGAGCTGGACTGGGGGTTGGAGCAGTACCAGGAGCTGGATTGGGAGCAGGTAAAATCACATTATTGGCACAATATTCCAGAATGCTAATTGTATTTACCTGCGGCATTCAAACATATAATCTTCATACGGACTCCTGCTTGACACAACGGATACAAAACCTTTTAAATGTAACATGTGCTGCTTCTAATTCTATTCACAGTATGTATTCTTGTACAGAGGTACAATGTTAATTTCTTTCTTTTCAGGAGCATACCCAGCAGGCGGCAAACCACCTAAACCAGGTAAGGTTGCGTAAAGGGTTACAGACCCCGTGTTTAAATAATGTAAATGTAAAATAGCAGGTATAGTAGGGAGAGATGGTGCCTATAGTAGCAGTGGTATAATATTCTCTAGGAAGGCACTGTGGCTGTGGGATGGCAGGTATAGTAGGGAGAAATTGTGCCTATAATAGCAGTGGGGATAATAGTCTCTGCGAAGGGAATGAGGCTGTTGGATAGAAGATTTAGGGACAGATAGTTTGCCACAGGCCCCACCAGCTCTAAGAACAGTTTAGACTCCAACACATTGTGAAGTGCCTTAGTGTTGTACCACCAGGAAGTGCACTACCCATAAAACACTGTGCAAGATAACCTTAACTTAGTGTTCATGCTGATTAGCCTGGCAGTGGATCTAAATAAAAAGTTTTTTTATCTTTAAACATCTACTCTATATTTTCTTTTTAGGATATGGAGCAGGTGCTGGAGTATTACCGGGAACTGGATTAACACCAGGAGCTGGACTAGGGGTTGGAGCAGTACCAGGAGCTGGATTGGGAGCAGGTAAAATCACATTATTGGCACAATATTCCAGAATGCTAATGGTATTTACCTGGGGCATTCAAACAAATAATCTTCATAAGCACTCCTGCTTGACACTCTGTGGCCACAATAATTGGGTACAACACCTTTTAAATGTAACTTGTGTGCCGCTCCTAAATCTATCAACTGTATGTATTCTTGTACAGAGGTACAATGTTGATTCCTTTCTTTTCAGGGACATACCCAGCAGGAGGCAAACCACCTAAACCAGGTAAAGGGTTCCAGACACCATGTTTAAATAATGTATATGTAAAATTGAAGGTATAGTAGGAAGAGATTGCGCAGATAGTAGCAGTGGGGATAATAGTCTCTGGGAAGGGACTGTGACTGTGGGAGAGCAGGTATAGTAGGGAGAGATGGTGCTTATAGTAGCAGTGGGAATAATAGTCTCTGGGAAGGGAGTGTGGGATAGCAGGTATAGTAGGGAGAGATGGTGCTTATAGTAGCAGTGGGAATAATAGTCTCTGGGAAGGGAGTGTGGGATAGCAGGTATAGTAGGGAGAGATGGTGCCTATAGTAGCAGTGGGGATAATAGTCTCTGGGATGGGACTGTGACTGTGGGAGAGCAGGTATAGTAGGGAGAGATGGTGCTTATAGTAACAGTGGGGATAATAGTCTCTGGGAAGGGAGTGTGGGATAGCAGGTTTAGTAGGGAGAGATGGTGCCTATAGTAGCAGTGGGTATAATAGTCTCTGGGAAGGGACTGTGGGATAGCAGCAGTGGCGTAACTACCGTGGGAGCAGGAGGTGCAATTGGGCCAGGGCCCGCACCCCCGCAGGGCACCCCGGCAGTCACGCGCCCACTGGATTCGGCTGCAGCCACACGGACGATAGTGGGGGCGGGGCCCGGCTGCACCTAGTTCCGTCACTGGATAGCAGGTATAGTAGGGAGAAGTGGTGCCTATAGTAGCAGTGGGGATAACACTTCTGGGAAGAGAGTGTGACTGTTGGATACCAGGTATAGTAGGGAGAGATGTGGCTATAGTAGCAGTGAGATAATAGTCTCTGGGAACAGACTGTGGCTGTGGGATAGCAGGTATAGTAGGGGAAAATGGTGCCTATAGTAAAAATTGTGCCTTTACTTCTCCTTTTAGGATATGGAGCAGGTGCTGGAGTATTACCTGGAACTGGATTAACACCAGGAGCTGGACTGGGGGTTGGAGCAGTACCAGGAGCCGGATTAGGAGCAGGTAAAATCATGTTATTGGCACAATATTCCAGAATGATAATGGTATTTGCCTGGGGCATTCAAACAGATAATCTTCATAAAGACTTCTGCTCGACACTCTGTGGCCACTATAAACTGGTATAACACCTTTTAAATGTAACGTGAGTGCTGCTCCTAAATCTATCCACTGTATGTCTTTGATACACTGCCAAGGGACACCTGAACATCACCTATCCAGCACGTTTTGTTAACAAAGTTTTAATTGCATCCGAAAAATATCTTCCAGAATTGATGGTGAATAGCTTAATTGCAGATTGTTGTTGACACTTATGGTGTTTCCCTGATACACTTCTTATTACCGAACATACTGCTGTATTTCACCGTTTTTTTTCCTTATTTTTCAGGCTTGTACCCGGGAGGCAAACCCCCTAAGCCAGGTAAGGGTGTACCAATGTATTGAATATGTCTCTGCATTTGTTAATAAAGCAGCACAAGATTACTCTAAGGATGCTGCCAGTTAAGTCTATATTAATTGATATTTCTTGTATTTCAGGCTATGGAGCAGGAGCTGGATTAATACCTGGAGGCGGGATAACAACAGGACTGGGAGCTGGATTAGTACCAGGAGCTGGAACTGGAGCAGGTGAGACATAAACTTGCAGTTTATTAAATGGATTCAGTTTTATTATTTCTTAGAATAGGTCCATATTTCCATATAGACTACAATGGTAATTCTTCCTCATCTCTTAATTCAAATTTTAATTTCTCTTCCAAAAATATGCCACATGCTGCTATTATCGAAATACTGGGGTCCACCAACCTGCAAAAATTTAGCAAGGAAAGAAGTAAAGAACCAGGTATATCATGGCAGGACATCACTGTATCTGAACTTTGAGGGAACAGTAAACTTCCATGATATAAAGTTACAAAATACTGCTGTGCTTAAAATGTAGCATTTTTATGTTGTACGAGTTATCTCTAATGATCGTTCCACTCTTTCCATTATTTTTCTATTTTCCAGGCTTTTACCCTGGAGGCAAACCACCTAAGCCAGGTAATTATGTATAAATGCTCTAGATATGAAATGTGTCAATACTGGAGCACAGACTTGGTGCTGAGCGTACATTTCTATAAGCAAGTGTCTTTATATTGTGTAATCTTTGATTTCAGGTTATGGATTGCCTGGAGGTGCATTAACTCCTGGAGCTGGACAAGTACCTGGAGCTGGACAAGTACCTGGAGCTGGACAAGTACCTGGAGCTGGACAAGTACCCGGAGCTGCAACAGGAGCAGGTCATAATGACTTGAGTTTTTCTGAAAAAAAGTGTGAATAGCCCACTTCTATAGGTCAGAAGAGAAGACAGTTATTGAAATATGGCAAGACAATATGTCCAGCTACATCATTTGTAATTGTTTGGTCTCCCCTAAATAGTGTTCGCCCCAATACACTGTACAGTGCTGCTGAATACGTTTTCTCTTTTTTTCAAATAAATTATATTATTTTGGCTCAGACAGTATTCCCGGGCAATAAGAAGATGCCTATCTTAACAGAAAAAGTTGACACTTCTAGATACAGTAATTATATTTATTTTTAAAGTTTACAAACATCGTTCTGTATTTTCAGGTGTATACCCTGGAGGCAAACCACCTAAACCAGGTATGGATAAGCCTGGATACCTGCTTGCATCTGTTATAATAGAAGCACATGCAGTTACTGCTCAGTGAGCAAGTATAGCAGTGGATCCATTATGTTAACATGTTATAGGGTTATAAGTTATAGAGAAGATGGCTTTGGGGCTAGAGTGTTAGATCCTAGTTACACATATTAAGGAGGGAGTACCGGACCAGACCCCAATGCCAAGTCCCCCTTGGACAATCCACCCCCCCCCATACTCCTGCTTAATTTTGCCCCACACACTCTTCTGCACACTCTTTCCAGGCTTGTACCCTGGAGGCCAACCACCTAAGCCAGGTAATTATGTATAGATGCTCTAGATATGAAAATGTGTCAATACTGGAGCAAAGACTGTTGGTGCTGAGCGTACATTTCTGTAAGCAAGTGTCTTTATATTGTGTAATCTTTGCTTTCAGGTTATGGATTGCCTGGAGGTGCATTAACACCTGGAGCTGGACAAGTACCTGGAGCTGGACTAGTACCTGGAGCTGGACAAGTACCTGGAGCTGGACAAGTACCTGGAGCTGGACAAGTACCCGGAGCTGCAACAGGAGCAGGTCATAATGACTCGAGTTTTTCTGAAAAGAAAATGTGAATAGCCCACTTTCTATAGGCTAGAACAGAAGACATTTAATGAAATATGGCAAGGCAATATGTCCAGCCACATCATTTGTAATTGTTTGGTCTCCCCTATACAGTTTGTGTTCGCCCCAATACACTGCCCAGTGCTGCTGAATATGTTTTCTCTTTTTTTTAAATAAATTATAATATTATCTTGGCTCGGAGAGTATTCCCGGGCAATAAGACGATGCCTATCTTAATAGAAAAATTTGACACCTCTGGATACAGTAATTATATTTATTTTTACAAGTTTACAACTATCTTTCTGTATTTTCAGGTGTATACCCTGGAGGCAAACCACCTAAACCAGGTATGGATAAGCCTGGATACCTGCTTGCATCTGTTATTATAGAAGCACATGCAGTTACTGCTCAGTGAGCAAGTATAGCAGTGGATCCATTATGTTAACATGTTATAGGGTTATATGTTATATAGAAGATGGATTTGGGGCTAGAGTGTTAGATCCTAGTTACACTTATTAAGAAGGGAGTACCAGGTCAGGCCCCAAGGTCAAGTCCCCCTTGGACAGTCCATCTGCCCCCACACTCCTGCTTGCTTCTGCCCCCCACATACACTCCTACACATCCAATTTTACAATCGTTATAAACATTTTTTAGAAAGCCTGCTGCTCCTTCATTTGTGCCATCCTATGCCTGATCCCTTGTCATCTTCAAACAAGGCTTGGGTTTATGAGAGGCAACTATTCTAAATACAAGAGGAGTCATTTACTTACTGTGCCACAGTAATTATTCCCCATAATTTCTATGCCAATGTTGTTGCCAAACATCTGCTGGTGTAGCGATGCATCCAAATTTCTCTGAAAATATACTGACTGCCATTATCTCCAGCATTCAGCATAAGAGTCACATGTGCACCCTTTTCATTCAATGCAAAAGCAATATAGTTTCACGTGTCACTTTAGGAATCCTGGCGGGTATAGCCTGGTTCCAGAGTTGGCAGTAGCTCCAAGGTTCCCCTGTGTCAATAGGTGCAAATACGTGAAATTCAGAACAGGAGGTAAAAAGGCAGTGTCAAGAACAACTATACAAAAGGAATGCATTTTGAAGTACCTTTAATGAATGGGATTCTTCACACAACTAATTTAAGGGCCTTGATGCTGGATAAGCAAGGTTGTATGTATGAGAACTGCATGCATAGATAAGTGAGTAAAGGTCACAAATGTTGCACTAGAACTAGTAGCCAAACAAACAATTAGCAGTTACTGTCCGCTGTTTAAAAGCAAGCATGGTGCAAACTTTGGGAATTTTATTACATTTATTTGGGGCAGACAATGTAATCTAGTGAGGGTGAAATCTGGGGTTCTGTCTACTTGCCATTATTCAAAATATCTGTTGTTCAAAATATAGTTCTACTTAACTTAAATACATGATTACCTCTCTCTTCCAATGACTATATTATGTCTAAACACTAGTCACTGTGTATATGAGAGATGTCAGGTTGCTGGAAACAGTCATAAGCATCTTCAATACAAATATGGCCAATGAATAAGTATCTTTTTTCTTTTTATAATGGAACAGGAGCTGGATTAGTACCTGGTGTTGGTGGTTTGACACCTGGCTCTGCTGGACTAGGACCAGGAGCTGGATTAATTCCTGGTGCTGGTGGATTGGCTCCTGGAGCAGCTGGAGGTAAGACATATGCCTATATTTTGACTTGAACTTCCTTAGGTTGTTTGTGACTTGCTATAGAGAGGGAACAAATGTGTCTAGACATTTGGTTCAGATGGCTCCTAGTTCCTGCCATGTCACTTCATTAGAACATCACTCATTATTTGCCATCAAACTGGAGGCTCCCATAGTCATGTTGATATAGACCCAGAGGTTCACCGTTGGCATCCTAATTAGCGAGGATTTATGTGGTAAAATATATCCGTAAAATGTGGTAAAATATATCCGTCAAATGTGTTAAAATATATCCGTCAAATGCATTATGGGAAGTAAACGAGGCAAATGTTCACGTAAATACTTTGCTCACTGCACTTGCTGTCGTAAATGACCCCTTTCCTGTACATTATGGGGGTTATTTATCAAAAACTGAAACTTTCTGATTTTTTAAAATAAAAAAGTTTGACCAAACTAGGATCCACAATTTGACCTTATTTATTATTAAAATAGCACAATTTAATTGGATCAGGGGAAAACTCGATAAAATAAAACAAAAAAAAGGAGGTTTTTCCCGAAACATTTTATTTTTAGGATTTTTGCCCGAAAGGGCCGAAATAGTCGGAATTTTTGGACTAATTCCAGCACAGACCACAGAAACTTCTGAATAGGTTAGGGACCTCTCCCATTGACTTATATACAACCATGGCAGGTCTGAAAAGGTGTATTTTCAGATTCAGACATTTTGCAACATTGCACTTTAATAAATCCCAAAAAAATTAAGTTTAAAAAAATATACAACATTTTTTGCACCAAAAAGCCAGACTGGAATTTAGTAAATAGCCCTTAGTCTATACAATCACCATAGCCTGGGGACTTGTAATTCAGAATTCCCTTTAGATACAAATTTAGGGAATGAATATCTATAGGGAAACTTTCATGATCAGTCTGGGTCACCAGAATATGAAAGTGCTTAAATGGTCCTGTGTCTAAATTTTTGTGTTGGGTTCCAAGATAATATTTCAAAGAATTGCACTTAATGAGCAAAAGCAGTACACATGTCTAAATTTTACTTTATAATTCTGGTTGACAGGTGCATACCCAGGGGGAAAACCACCAAAACCAGGTGAGGAGACTATGAGCATGAACAGCTTAAACTTACTTTCACATGTTTATAATGTCCAGGCTTCACCAGTATAAATCATCACTTCCAAAGTAACTGTTATAGTTGCAGACATAAATATCTGAATTTAAATTTGAAATGCAAAAGAAAAGTAACAGGATCATTTGTTCTAGTGTAATATCTTGTCAAGCTCCATGTTATAATCATCATATATGAGAAGCAATTAGAACCACTTTGGAAACTCACAAGTGAGACTGATCTTTGTACTGAGTGCAACCCAGGCAGCAGTGTATGGGCACTGGGTACTGTGCTGCAAATTGTAAATAGTTTCTTGTCACGTTACAGCATGAGATTCCATGGTTATATCTAAGTATAACTTAATTGTCCTTAGGTTATGGACCTGGAGCTGGTGTAGGGCCTGGGGCTGGTGTGCAACCTGGCGGAATTGGAGCAGGAGTTGGAGGTGAGATTTATGTAATTTTGTTTATAAACAAATACATATTTTATAGATGGCATAAAATTGAAGTACAGTAGTCTAGCATGGAGGAATATAGTTTCTGGCATTCTGCTTATGGATTCCCTCTGTGTTCTAATTAATTGTGCATCTGAACCTTGTTCATACATCTCTGTTCTCATCAACTGCTGTTCCCCTAATGGAGGTATGTTGCTACAATTATAGAAATGTGTATCTGCTTCCCTGGCCTGACTGGAATGTATAGTGCAACTGCATTGTGCATTTCCCTATTGTGGAATTTTTCCCACTTAAAAAGTCTTCACAGATATACAGCACATCAAAAAAGGCTCCATTAGATATCCTCCACAAGATGTTACCTCTAGTGCACACAGGAAGATATAGTCAGCATATGCAAAGAGGGATATGGCACAGGTCAGCTTTTCTGCAATGTACTGTATGTTACCCCCCATAAAAGCTTGGTAAGCCCTATACTTAATAATTTAACATCATTTCTAAATGATGTACAAAGTAGAGGCTTTTCATTGGACCCACCTCCAGCCTTGTTTGTATGTAGGCAGCTCCTCATACAGACCAAGAAGCAACTTGGTGCACACCTTTCTGTGGAACCGCATAAAGCAGGACTATGAGCAAAAAAAAGGCACTTTGCACCTTGCCTAATTTTTTTCATTTGGCCTACAGTGTTTATCCAATTTGAGATACAGACAGATAATGCCTGATAATGTCTCTTTATTTCTAGGCTTGTATCCAGGAGCAGGAGGCAAACCACCTAAACCAGGTGAGTGGACAATGAATCATTACAAGAAATATATGTATATAGAGAGATAATGAATCATTACAAGAAATATATGTATATAGAGAGATTAATATAAATCACCTGTTGTAAAATGTAAAGATATTAGAAGTCAACAAGAAGATCCATGGAACTTCAACGTGATTTTTATTATCCTATCCTATACTTTGTTTTATGATACACACATTTAATGTGCACGCTTTAGTGAGAATTAGATGCAGCTTCTCTAAAAAATCATAATTGTTTATTTCCAACACTCAGCACCAAAGTGACACCTTTGTCCAATTCTTTAAGTGTAAGTTCAGTGTATGAATTGAAGCAGGTCATTATGGGAACCACTTTCACCATGTTCCTTCTCTAGAGCAGACCCACAATTATGTGGAAGTGCAAGGAGTGGCTTTTATTATTGAGAAATTGTTCAAGCAATGAGAGAGTTTTTTTTTTTATTTTCTGATAAATTGAGGAGGAAGTGATCCAAATTATAGTCTTGCTCTGAGGGTTTTCAAAGTCTTGTTCTGTCCCTGAAACTAGAACTGCCTCTAAACAAAGACAGAAAACTTACAAACTGTATCATGAGATAGCTGCCTCTTTCCAAAAATTAAACAAATCTACTTGCTGTTAGTCATAATAAGAAACAGTTTACTGTTATTTTACCTTTGTTTTTAAGGTTATGGGTTGGGACCTGGTGCTGGTGCAGTGCAACCTGGAGGATATGGAGCAGGAGTGGCACCAGGGGGCATTGGGAGTGGTGGTAAGGTTTATTCTCATGTACCTGTAGAAGATGTTATTTATTTAAATATTATATTTATTAAAACATTTGTATTAAGAACAAGTGTTTAATTATTTAATGAGTTACTTGGAAGTTTATAATTTCCAAGTAACTGCTGGTGAGATTTATCCGCCAGACATATGTGATCTTTCACATATTAACCTAGATGTACTAACCTAGAAGGATTTTTTTTCCCTATTTTAACGTTTAACAGAGAAAATACAAAGATGGCAAATGGCATTATCTGCTGTTATATATAAAAAGCCTGACCCCCCCCCCTGACCAGGACATTCTTCTCCATTGTTGAAACTAGTGGAACATGACATACTCAAGAATATCTTTAGCTACACAGGGTTTATTCACAATGTGGAATACCTATCTTTATTTCTATTCCAGGCTTATATCCCGGAGCTGGAGGCAAACCACCTAAACCAGGTGAGTGCAGATATATTGTGTAGTCCATCCGCACAGCAAATCACTTTCCTTTTTATTTAATGTTTACTTTTTCCAATTTCTTACTGACAGTACACTATGTACAGTATATCTACATGGAATATTCCTTATGCTTATACATAGTAAGAGAAGCTGCCATTAACACAGAAGAAGCATTATTCATAGGTATCAGCTAAAAGTCTTTGTATATATTAGACCACTGAGGTGCTGTTTTCCACTGATGTTTATGGTCAACAATAGGCAATGTGGTACCTATTAGTCATTTTTATAATTACTAATAGTACAATGCACTACTGATTCATTTAACAAGTGAAAATACATTTTAAAAAATAAATGTGCGTTTTTTCGTTTACAGCAAAAGACAAATTACAGAAAATCACACATTTTCATCATAGCACTATTACAGAGTGAACCAAATATATAAAGGTTGTTTGTATTTAATTGAGGAAATAGATGTATATTTGGTAACATTAAGGGCAATTATTCTTAGGTTATGGGCCCGGACCTGGAGTACAAAATGGAAGATTTGGAGCAGGAGTGCCAACAGGGGGAGTTGGAGTTGGGGGTAAGGTTTATCCTCATGTACAGGATGTCCTTTAATTTGTAGAATTTATATTAATTACCAATATGTAAGTATCTCATGATTTAATAACTTCCTCTTTATAATGTTACATAGAATATGCTCTATACACCCCACTAAACTAGCGGTATCTGTTCTCAGAAACTGCTATTCCCCTAAAGCAGAGATGTAGTTACTTATGTAACTGCTATACAACCTGACTGATATGGACAGTGCAGCTGCACTATGCATTCCCATGTTTTGCTGAGAAAATGTCCTGCTTCACAAGCCTTGGCAATTTCTCCACAAATAGTAGGCTCTGTTAGATATCTACCACAAGATGTTAATAGTTGGCACGTTATAAATATATACTATAGTGTCCCCCCCACTCCATAATAATTATTTCAAGTCAGTAAATGATGTCTCTTACTTCCAGGCTTGTATCCAGGAGCAGGAGGCAAACCACCTAAACCAGGTGAGTCTACAAACCAGGAGATTTATCTTTTGGAATTAATCAGTAAAGGGGGAAAATAGCATAATATTACCTGCAACTGTCCTTAGGTTATGGACCCGGAGCTGGTGTAGGGCCTGGGGCTGGAGTGCAACCTGGAGGAATTGGAGCAGGCGTGGCACCAGGGGGAGTCGGAGCTGGGGGTAAGATTTACATACTCTTAAAAGTTGCAATTTTCTTTATATCATTTGTAGCAGGGACAAATATTGAATTATTTCATAAATTACTTCTGACAAATATTTAATATTTTTTAATGTAACTGGGAAATAAAAAATTTACTACATCATCACTTTTTCTGTACCTACTACTCCAATGTGCCACCTTCAGTTAATAATAAATAACGTCTCTTAATTTGCAAGAGGCAACCCACCTAAACCAGGTGAGTGCATAAACCAGAATGCACTCACCTGGAAGATTCTAAAAAGGATAAAGTATAACATAACATTACCTACAATTAAACTTAGGTTATGGACCCAGAGCTGGAGGAATTAAAGCAGGTGTGGCACCGGGCGTTTGTGCTGGGGGTGAGATTTATGTTAATTTACAAGTTGATATTTCCTTAATATCTCTTAATCTCCCTGTTCCCAGCAACTGCTATTCCCCCTAATGGAAGAATATACATATTTCAGTACAGTTATAGCAATGTGTAGTGTCTGGTGCCTCTGTAACTGCTTCATCCACCTGACTGGATTGTACAATGCAATACAAGCAATGAAAAAGTTCCTGTGGGTGCTAATTATGGACTGTGATTGGCTATTTGGTAGCCTCTATGAGTAATGGCAGTCTAATGAGGCTCTATTTGACAGTATGCATGGTTTTCATGCAACCAAGATTTGCCTCCAAGCCAAGAATTTAAAAATAAACACCTGCTTTAAGGCCACTGGGAGCGACATCCAAGGGGTTGGTTAGCAACATGTTGCTCATGAGCAACTGGTTGGGAATCACTGTGTTGAGGGTCAATTTGCATCCTCAGTGTAGAACCCCATAGTGTTTATCCACACTGAGAAACTGGTACATAATGTCTCTTTACTTCTAGGCTTATATCCAGGAGCAGGAGGCAAACCACCTAAACCAGGTGAGTGAATAAATCAAAAAACTATTTATTGGATGATTCTAACTAAACAATCAAAGAAAGCAGTATAACAAAACATTACCTGCAATTAACCTTAGGTTATGGACCCGGAGCTGGTTTAGGGACTGGGGCTGGAGTGCAACCTGGAGGAATTGGAGCAGGCTTTGTACCAGGGCGAGTTGGAGCTGGGGGTAAGATTGACCCAATTAAAAGTTGTAATTTTCTTTATATAATTTGAAATAGGAACATATATTTAATTATTTCACAAATAATTTTGAGGTTTTTCAATTCATTTTCTGAAAAATATGTACCAAGTACTGTAGCTGGTAAAAATACAGTTTCTGGCATTCTGCTTATGTATGGACCATGGAGCAGACTGTATATAGTATCCCTAATATATTTGGAGTAATTATTGCATCTTTTCTACATCTGTTACCAGCAATTTCAATTCCCCTAATGGGCAAATGTACAATGTTCCCTCTGTCACTGCTTTGTCACTTGGCTGAACTCTCAGAAAGACGAAAAGCACTTAACATATAACAAATTTAAAATAAACACATGCTTTAAGGCCACTGGGAGCGACATCCAAGGGGTTGGTGAGCAACATGTTGCTCATGAGCCCCTGGATCATCAGTGTACAATCCCATAGTGTTTATCCATCAGTGTACAATCCCATAGTGTTTATCCATCAGTGTACAATCCCATAGTGTTTATCCACGTTGATAAACAGATACATAATGTCTCTTTACTTCTAGGCTTATATCCAGGAGCAGGAGGCAAACCACCTAAACCAGGTGAGTGCATAAACCAGAAGACTATTTATTAGAAGATTCTCATCAATCAGTTAATCAAAAGATAAAGTATAACATAACATTACCTGTGATTGTCCTTAGGTTATGGAACCGGAGCTGGTGTAGGGCCTGGGGCTGGAGTTCAACCTGGAGGAATTGGAGCAGGCTTTGTACCAGGGGGAGTTGGTGCTGGGGGTAAGATTTACCATCTTTTAAAAGTTGCCATTTTCTTCATATAATTTGCAGTAGAAACAAATATGTAATTATGTCATAAATTACTTTAAGGTTCTTCTGAAAAATATTTAACAAGTACTATAGCTGGGCAGAATACAGTTTCTGGCATTCTGCTTATGTATGGAACAAGAAGCAGACTGTACATAGTAGCCCTAAAAAATTGGAGTAATTATAGTATCTTTTCTCATTGGGAAACGTACATTTTCCCTAATTTTATTAAAATATGCAGCCTTTGGTGCGTCTGTAACTGCTTTATCACTTGATTAAACTATACAGTTCAGCTGCACTTGTAGGTGGCAATTCCTGTTAGTTGCCCACAGTAAAGACACAGGGTGCTGGAAGTTGCAATGGAACATAAACTTGTTTATTTTCCTCTTGTTACCACTCACACAGTCACAGGCACACTTCAAGGCTTAGCCTTGCCAGGCGCTTCCACTGTGATTCCAACACCTTTCACAGGTTTCCTTCCTGCACCCTTATTATCCACTCCAACCCTGACTGCTGGGGTACCAGCTGGGTCACTATACCCACTTATTCCTTGTTGAGGCTACAGCTGCCCATGCTAACTATTCCTATCTCAGCTCGCACTATTATAGTGTGCTATTACACAAGCCTACAATGCCATACAGTGCCTGCCCTATGCTCCCTGGGTGTGCCATACTCTGACTGCCCTATGCTCCCTGTGTCTGCCATACTCTGACTGCCCTATGCTCCCTGTGTGTGCCATGCTCTGCCTGCCCTATGCTCCCTATGTGTGTCATACTCTGCCTCACCTATGCTCCCTGTGTGTGTCATACTCTGCCTCACCTATGCTCCCTGTGTGTGCCATACTGTGACTGCCCTATGCTCCCTGTGTGTGTCATCCTCTGCCTGCCATATGTACCACAGAAGTTGGACAGCGCTATACTACATCATCATTCTTTCTGTACCTTTATGTGCCTTCTTCAGTAAAAAATAGATAAATAATGTCTCTTTATGTCCAGGCTTGTATCCAGGAGCAGGGGGCAAACCACCTAAACCAGGTAAATTAATATATCAGGAGTTATTTAAATGAAATTCCAACGCATCGAATAGCAAAGAAGAAAATATAGTGTAATATTACTTGCAATATCCTTAGGTTATGGCCCCGGAGCTGGATTGGCACCTGGAGCTGGTTTAGGGCCTGGGGCTGGAGTGCAACCTGGAGGAATTGGAGCAGGTGTTGCACCAGGGGGAGTTGGAGCTGGGGGTAAGATTTATCCTTGTTTACAAGTTGTAAGTGGCTTAATATCATTTGGATTATAAGGGTTGTTCAACTATGAGAACTTTTAGTATGATGTAGAGAGTGATATTCTGAGACAATTTGCAATTGGGTTTAATTTTTTAATTATTTGTGGTTTTTAAGTTATTCAGCATTTATTCTTGAGCGCTCCAGTTTGCAATTTCAGCAATCTGGTTGCTAGGGTCCAAATTACCCTAGCAACCATGCATTGATTTCAATAAGAGATTGGAATATGAATAGGAGATGGCCTGGATAGAAAAAGTAATAAAAAGTACCGATAACAATAATCACTTATTATCAAATGTCAGATTTTAGAGTTTTTTATACCTCGAATAAACTGAAATGGTTTCTTATTTAAGAAAAAATTTGAATAGAAAAAACTTGATTCAGCGAGTTCAAGTTGCAAATCCTGAAAACTCAAATTAATCGAGTTAACTCAAATTAATTAAATAGTTTCTTATTTAAGAAAAAACTGTAATGGATAAAAAATTGATTCAGCGAGTTTGAGTTGTGAAACCTCAAATTAATCGAGTTAACTTGAATTGATCGAGTTTTTTGGCAAAACCCTCTGAAAACTCGAACATCATGAATGCTTGAAATGGTTCAAGGGACGTCCGCCATTGACTAGATTTTTAAACAAAAAAAAATCTCAAAAACTCAAATTTTCATGGAAAGCACAACTTGATCCTTAATTAATCTGCCCCTAAAACGTGTAGCCTTACCTATCATTTGTATTTTAGATGGGGTCAGTGAACCCCCATTTGAAAGTCCGAAAGAGTCAGGAAAAGAAGACAAATAATTAAAAAAAACTATAAAAAATAAATAATGAAGATCAATTAAAAAGTTGATTAGAATTGGCCATTCTATAACATACTAAAAGTGAACGTAAAGTTGACCCATCCCTTTAAGAACAACCATTTCATTATTTCACTAATTACTTAGAGGAGTTCAATGTCCTAATATTTAGCAAATCCCATAGCTTGGGAAGAATACAGTTCCAAGCATTTGTCTTACGGGTTGAACAAGGAGAACTTTATCTGTATTTCAAATAACTAGTGTATCTCTTATACATCTTAGTTCTCAGTAACTGCTACTCTGCTAAAGGAAGAATGTACAGTTTTCTCTGCAGTTACAGAAACAAATGAGAATAGAAAAAGTGAGAAAAAGATCATTTCTGTCTCTTTATTTCCAGGCTTGTACCCAGGAGGTAAACCACCTAAACCAGGTGAGTGTATAAAACAAGATAGTTAGTTACAGGAACATTGTAACTGATAATCAGTGGAGGGGAAAATGTGTCGTACGTTTAACTGCAACTTTCTTTAGGTTATGGACCCGGAGCTGGACTGATACCTGGAGCTGGTTTAGGGCCTGGGGCTGGAGCACAACCTGGAGGAATTGGAGCAGGTGTGGCACCAGGGGGGATTGGAAATGGGGTTAAGATTTATCCTGATTTAGTTGTAATTTGCATGATATAATTTGGATAAGATAAAACATTTATTTATTTTATGAATTTTATTACTTCCTCTTCCAAAAACCTTTGGACTAGTTGGGTAAAATACAGTTTTTAACAGACTGTTTATAGACAGGAAGTGACTGTTTATAAAATCCCTTCTGTATTCCACTATACATTCCCATTTTTTAAAAAAAAATTCCCACTTCCAAAGTCAAGGAAATTTCGTAGGTTTATGACACAGCACAGAGTGTTCTATTAGATATCTTCCACTAGATGTCATTACTAGTGCAATGAGACCAGAACACACAGAAAGGGGAAAAGCACTTGGCTTATTATAAATATATTACGGGACCACTCTTTCTGTACCTGCTTCTCCATCGTACACCCACCCCTTTTATACTTATCCACAGTGTGAAACAGATAATGTCTCTTTATTTCCAGGGTTGTATCCAGGAGCAGGAGGCAAACCACCTAAGCCAGGTGAGTGTACAGATCAAGATAACAGTTTTTCTGCCCTCCAGCTCTTGTTCTTTGGTTTAGGATAATCCAAATGGAGCAACAGGCAAATATGTTCAGATAGAGAATTCTAGTACCTATGTATGGTGTTGCTTTTAAATATTTGAATGGCTCCTGTACCAAACATACTAATATAAAAGCCTAACATAGTTACAGTATTAGGCCAGTCTGTTCTTTTAATGGATGTTTATGTGGACTATTTGTAGGCTTTTCAAGGTACCTTTGTCTACAAATCTATGGTAGAGAACAGTAAATAAGCAAATATGGCAGTATTCGAATATGATATAAAACAGTTAAACTTTCTAAATCTTTTTGTTCAGGTTACGGAGGTGGTTATGGAAATGTAGGATTTGGAGCAGGTGGTCTAGGAGGTAGGTAAAAAATCCTTTTCAGTAACAAAAATGTGCCAAACCATTATTTATCCAGCATGCCTTATTGCAGGGATCCCCATCCTTTTTTTACCCATGAGCCACATCAAATGTAAAAAAGGTTGGAGAGCAGGTGGCAATTACGGACTGTAATTAGCTATTGGTAGCCCCTATGTGGTCCGGCAGCCTTAAAGGGATACTGTCATGGGAAAACATTTTTTATTCAAAACGCCTCAGTTAATAGTGCTACTCCAGAAGAATTCTGCACTGCAATCCATTTTTCAAAAGAGCAAACAGATTTTTTTATATTTAATTTTGAATTAATTTTGGAGCTATACACATTGTCAGTTTCCCAGTGCCCCCAGTCATGTGACTTGTGCTCTGACAAACTTCAGTCACTCTTTACTGCTGTACTGTAAGTTGGAATGATATCACCCCCTCCCTTCCCCTTCCCCCCAGCAGCCTAACAGCAGAACAATGGAAAGGTAACCAGATAGCAGCTCCCTAACACAAGATAACAGCTGCCTGGTAGATCTAAGAAACAACACACAATAGTAAAATCCAGGTCCCACTGAGACATATTCAGTTACATTGAGTAGGAGAAACAACAGCCTGCCAGAAAGCAGTTCAAACCTAAAGTGCTGGCTCTTTCTGAAAGCACATGTAAGTGTAATTTAGAAATAAAAACTACATCATAAAAATCATGACAATATCCCTTTAAGGAGGCTCTGTTTGGCATGAGTATCAGCCAGAAGCTGAGTGGCTTAGTCAGTAAAAATGTTGCAGTCATCTTTTAAAAGTAAAACAGTTTACTGAAATGAAATGCCTTTATAAGCAACTTTTCAATATACAGTTATTTAAAAATAATGGGTTCATCATTATTTGTAAATATAGTAATTGTGGTATCTGTCTGTCCCTATCTATGCACTGAACTGCTGGTCCTGACTTGTGGAGAAGAACTGACATGCTACATTTACTGAGAGTCACAACCATGAGTGCAGAGAACAGAAAAGAGATAAACAAAATGCTTGCCTTGCAAAGTGTCATATACCCAATAGACACAGGGTGCAGTTGCTCACATTTCTCCCCCATTATTTCTGGTGCTAGACACATAGGATATACATTGAGGCATAATCCTGTGTGAGACCATCACAACATTTATGAATAATTAATTATGCATTATAGCATTTCTTACATTTGTATTCTCTCACGTGAAATCTATAAACACCCTAGAACATGAGATTGATTTATGAAGAGCCAACTTTGCTTCTTTTTTCTAATTTCAGCTCAGAAACCATCTAAATCTTACTACAGAGGTAATTTGATGACCAATGATATATTCCTGCAGCCAGATGTGACAGATATACATAAATGTCTTTTGTGTTCAAAGTTTAAGGAGCTAGTGTAGCACCAGTGGCGTAACTTTTGGGGCAGCAGGGACCTACAGAGATGCAGGGCAGCACCTGTGATCCCCCAGTTCATTCATTCCATCTACATTTACATTGCACCTTGATGCAGGGTCCAGGATCCATAGGTGGTGATGATAGTGGTGTTCCAGTAATCCATAGTACTGTCAGCAAGGACCATGGATACGGCCCAAGATTTATAGTCATGCCCCTATATTGTTATACTGTGTTGTTAGCTTCCCTTTCAGTAAAGAAAACCTGTGGTCCTTTCAAAAGGAGTCAATAAACTCAAATCTTTAGTCAGCCCCTTACTGCTATTCTTTAATTTACAACAGGTTATATAGGTATGGGACCTGTTATCCAGAATGCTCAGGACCTAGGGTTTTCCAGTTATTGCGTCTTGCTGTAATTTGTATCTCTGTACCTTAAGTCTACTGAAAAATCATTTAAACATGAATTATATTAATTGGATTCTTTTGTTTCTTACAAATTACTGTTGTATTATTACAGAGAAAAAGGGAATCATTTTTAAAAAGTTTTATATTTTTATTATAATAGAGTCTATGGGTGATGGTCATACCGTAATTCAGAGCTTTCTGGAGAATGGGTTTCAGGATAATGGATCCCATATCAGTACTAGAAATAAAGCATCTACACACCTGAGGAGACTATGTTAAATTCCTTTTTTATTTTTAATTTTCTTGTAGGTGGCGCCCAATGTGGCCAAGGAAAGTACTGCGGCCGACGGAGAAAATAGGCAGCCAAAGAGCTACGAGTAACCTCATCAACTATGGTGCTACTGCATGGTGTGAATGTAAAATGATTCAAGAATCCCCTCTCTGTATTTCCATCCCCCCATTACTTCCCCAGTCCTTATTTTGTCCATTTAGCATCCATCTCTCTGAACACGGAGTCAGACAGCTACACATAATATAGGGAAGCCTGCAATCTGACACTCATATACATGCACACATAATACTATATATTACACATACAGCAATGCAAGGCTGTGTAGTGTGTACATGCCCATAGGTGTGTATAATGCAACACACGGCATCTTCTTATGCACAAAGTGGAGAATATACAGGAATGTGCATACTTGTACACTGTTGATAAAGAAGAATATGCACATACACTAGTATGGACATGCATGCACTATAGATATACAAATTACACTTACGCGGTGGGGCTGGGAGGATGGGGCCAGTATTGCTTGTGACTGGGGTAGCAAGAGGAGATGGCTTGCCCATTTAAGGGGTAAGTGTGATACAGAGTACAGAACCTCTTGGGAAGTAGCATTTTCAGTCCCCATTCTGCCTTGTGACTTTGCACTCCATTGTGGGCCATAACACCAAAAAAACAGAATGGAAACTGGGCACATTGCTTCCCAAGAGTTTCTCAAGTCACCAGTACTGTTCCACTTGTCCTTGCTGAGTGGACTGGTGGGTTATCAGCCCTGTCTATTTCTATATATATATATACAGTATATATACAGTATATATATATATATATATATATATATATATATATATAGTGTAAGGGCAACTTGACACATGGGCCAGTATGAACCATTTGCACCCCAGTCAAAAAGCTCCCGGCCTGCCCCATCCAATAGAAAGGACTGCAGGAGGATTTTTGTCCTTCCTCTCTCAGCACTTCCAACAAGGTGTAAAACAATTGGTCAGTTGTCTTCCTGCTTCTCTCACCATCACAGCCCATGATTTCGTAACTTATATGTGGAACGATGCAATTTGCCTGCGACTGTACGGATCTGTATTATTTTTATTATATGTGTATTAAAGCGTGTGACTTCTCTCTCTTCGATGGGGGAGGGTGAGAGAAGATTTTTTCCAATGCATCTTTTTTTTTTACATTTGCTATGAAAAATAGGAGCAATATCCTCGTTTTTTTTTTAACTTTTTGTCTGCCACGAGACGCAGACCATTGCTGCTTTTACAGCTGTGCCATTCTCTGCTGGAGTATTGAGACTGAAGGTGCTATCCTATTACTGTTAGCAGGACCAATGATTAAGAGTTGGGCCTTGTGGCTGGCAGTTAGAGGTGAGATGAGAATAAAGAGTAAATGAGCCAAGAGAGGAGGGGCCAAGTGGTTATGTGCCATTTTTGCAATATATTCTATAGCAATGTGAGACTTTGGGCAGAGTGCGGTCTCTCCCCCTCTTTCTCAGGCTGTCTTCCCGCGCTCTTTCTTCTCTGCCGACCCCTCAGAACCCCAAGAATAGAAAGCACAGAAATATTCTGGAGACAATCCCCCTGCTGTATCTGTGGGTGAGGGGTGTGTGTGTGATGTGTGAACCCCTAACTTACTGACCACCCTCTCACCTCCCTCCTCTCGGTGTATACCCTGTCTTACCGCCTCCAATGAAGGAAAATGGAACAAAACCTTTTTTTTTTGTAAAGATAATACTGAAAAAAAGTTATTAAAAAGTAATTTTGCTTAAAATAAAATAAAGAAATAAATCTTTTAAATGATATACTGTGTGATGTGTCTTTCTGCAGGGTATTATTATGGGTTGGGGCAGAAGGCAAGGGGAAGGCAAAAGAAACACATGCTTAGGAATTTGCTGTGGGTAGGGTTGCCAACTTTTCCATTTGGGGAAAACGGTTGAAAATGTTGTGGCGGGTCAGTGATGTCAGGGGCAGGACTGCTGGTGACTTTAACTTCAAAGTACTGTCCAGATTTTCTAATTTGGAACCAAGATGGCTTCTATGTAGCAGCCCAGCCTAGTTCAGCAGTTCCTCACTGTTCTCACCCAGATAAATGTCACAAATGACAATGAGTGTCACTGGTGCTTACATACAACAGGCTTGTGTCACACAATGTCATTAGTGCTATTACATGTAGCTGGTTAGAAATAGATTCTTCTAAGGTGCATAATAGTACTAGAAACTTTTTTTGGGGGGGGGACACACCTGTGTGTAAGAGTTCTAAACTATCTAGATGTACAGGTGACAGTTATTGAGGGTACTTTTATCACAGACATAAAAAACAACTGATAATAATGTGTTGCATAAAGAGAATTTTCATACAGCAGGGGTCACTAGAGGACTCCCTAAGAACTAAGTTATAAGAGCAAGGAGGGTTACATTCTCCAATGCCTGGTATAAGAAGCAAGCAAATGATTTAATCAGTAAGTTTGTTGAGAGGGGGCATAACAGACTACAGTTATAATCATTCAAAATGGAAGCGGGTCAATAAAAAAGGGAAGATATCTTGAAAGATAAAAAAGTGTAAATTGTTTGTGGAAAAAAAAAGTATAGGTAACTTCATCAAAAGAACAGACCTTAAGGAAAGGGTTATGAAAAAAAAAAACAGTGTCTAATAAAGTTGGCAGGTGCCCCTGCTATAATTGTGGTAATTGCAGCCAGATAATATCAGAAGAGGTCTATAACTATCCCAGTAAGCGGGTTTACCAATAAAGAAATAGTCAGGACATTTCAGTAACAATCTGGGACTGTGGGTTTAGCTGTCAAAATCAGGACTGTCCCACGAAAAACAGGACAGTTGGAAGACATGCCCCAGGGGCGCCCAAGCCCGAAATCAGATCCTGGCCGTACCAGGCACTATCCCTGCCTTACTTTGAGCTCCTCACTCCAGCCGCATCTAACTTTGAAACGCGGTATACAGCAATGTCACGTGACTTAGCAAGTGGGGTGGGATGACCCTGAGGTGGGAGACCAGGTGGGCCCTGGACATCCCAGTCTGACACTACCTGGAGTAGAGCTAGGCAAAGCGAAGAGCAGAGCTGTTGACTTTTAAAGCTCGTTTCAAGGGGGATACGAGACGCACTGAAATGTTTTCATACCCGGAAGTGGCGTATAGAGAAGTGACATCAGCACATTGCAGTTGCAGTTCTTTCCTGAAGCCAAAGATTCTGTTTTGCACATGTGCACATCACTCCCGCTGACATTGCTGAAATGTTCTGCTTATGCGCACATCGGATGTTTGCAGCAAATCTTCAGAAGTTATGGAAATTTGTCAGAAATTGGAGCAATGCTTAAAAGTGATGGGAGACCAGGGGACAGAACCGAAAATCTGATAACTCCCAAAAATAGGGGGGTTGACAGCTCTGGAAGATGAACGTGTCATGCCCCCCCAACCACCGTTGCCCCTCTTCTGCCTACCCCAAGGGTGCCCAAAATGTAGATCAGTAGACCTTTAGCTGGTGATCAGTTTAAGTAATATTTTCCATGGAACAGAATTCTAACAATGATTTCATGGATGAAGATCATAATGGGACAACATCACTAAATGTAGACCCCACATCAGTAAAGTATGGGCACTCCTGGCCTACCCCCTAGTTCCAGCCCTGCACAAATGCGCTCTCTGCACTAGAAGAGCCTAAATTCCGATATAAAAATCTGTCTTACAGGTAGGCGAGCATCACCAGTGCAGTGTTTGTGAAGCATACCTCCCAACTGTCCCGTTTTGAGTGGGACAGTCCCTCTTTTGACAGCTCACAATGTTTCTAACTTAATTGGCTCTTGGCAGAGAGTATAAAGTATGGGGCATTTCCCTGGGGAGCAGTTAGTTTGGGGGGGAGGAGGGAGGGGGGTCTACGTGGGTGGGGGGTACTGTTTTTTTCCTACAGGGTGTCCATCTCGTTTAAAGGGCAATTCACCTTAAAGGAGAAGGAAACCATTTTGGCGCAAACCCCCCCCTCCCTCCCAGGCAAATGCCCCTAACTTGTTAGTCACCCCTCCGTGCAGGTCCTCTCTTGCCGAGTTCATGGATGCCATCTTCTTCCTGTACTGATCAGCGTTTGGCGGCGCATGCACAGTAGGAGGCATTTGCCGGTTGGATCTACTGCGCATGCGCCCTAATTTCACAAAGTTTCCGATTTATTTTTTCTGAAACTTCGTGACTTTCGTCACATGCGCAGCAGATCCAACCGCCAAATGCCTCCTACTGAGCATGCGCCACCAAATACAGGAAGAAGAGCGATCGGACGAAGATGGCGCCCGTGAACTCGGCAAGAAAGAACCTGCATGGAGGGGTGACTAACAAGTTAGGGGCATTTGCCAGGGGGGGGAGGTAGGCTGGGGGCCTACTTGGGGAGGGGTTTTGCACTGAAAGGGTTTCCTTCTACTTTGATTAGTAAAACTGTAATAAAATATAAAAACTACACAAATGTGTTCAAACTTTCATAACCTGCCAAATTTTGTAAAATGGGTATGGTAATTATATTTCGGTCCAGCATGTCGCGAGGAATGGCGACTATTATGGACAATAACCTAAAGAATAAGGGGGGGTGTAGAAATGAGTCAGGAGTCACAACAATGTCACATTTGTCTTTGAGCCGTAGCTTTTCCCAATGACATACACGTACATCTCGCAATTCCTTTAATGCAGGTGGATGACGCTGGCCGCTCCGTCAGAGCACGTTCAAACCCGCTGGCCCCTCCCACTTGGAGATGATGTAATGCTGAGGAGTGGAACTGTCACGTGCCTGGGTACCGATACGAACAGGTTTGATGCAGGCGGCAAATATATACAGATTGGGTCTCCCTTCCGTCTCCAGAGCAACGTACTGAAACCCTGGGCTCTGTCTGCTATGACATAATCCTCAGCCGGATCCCTAGGCTGCTCACAGCTTTCCCAGGGAAACGGGATGCTTGTCCCGCCCCCTCCCATTCTGCTGGGTAGTACCAGTGCCTAGTGCTGGTGTTTCCCATGCATCACACACACACAGGGAGAATCAGGCATTACCGAGTCGCTGTTGCAGCTAGGAGCAGCAGCCTGGCATCGTGTGGCACTGGGACAGCCTAGCATTACTACATGCTGACCGCAAGGCTGAGGGGACACGGGCACTGGGGGTTACGCTGTTAGACGCAATTATCGGGGGCCTTTTGCACGTGCGGTGAATGAGGTTAATGTTACTGTGCTGCTCCTGGAGTGAGGAACACATGGGAGAGGAGGAAGGTGAGTTCTACCTTTCTGATTTGCTTCCTTTACAAAAATACCCATGCTGCATGGCTGATTAGTAGTCACATCGCATGCTGCTGCTGCACCTGTCTCACTGCGACCATGTGCCGTCAATTAGCCCTCAGCTGCACTGGTGGTGCTGCTGCTTTTGTAGTGGTGGTGGTGCTGCTGCTTTTGTAGTGGGTCTGCTGCTTTTGTGCTGCTGCTGAGACCCTGTAACAGGGATGTGATGCTGTACTTGTGTTGTGATACACAGTGCTTGCTGAGGGACCCACATGTGCATCTGATGCTTTGGGTCCTGCACAATGGTGTGTTGGTGATACAGCATGTGCAGGCAACCTTGCATCCCTGAATATATTGAATTCTTGTATTCACTGTGTGCACAGTGGAAAGGGTTGCCACCTTTTCTGGAAAAAATTACCGGCCTTCCTATATATTCATCTTTTTTTCCTATTAATAACATTGGGATCAACCATCATTTCTGATATTATTGGTGTACTTGGCCGTTCACATCCAACAGCATGCGCTAGTATTAAATGGAGTTGATGGGTGAAGCTGAGGTTTGTATGGGCTCCTGGCACAGTCTGCAAAGAAACAAAGACCAAAGTTCATCAAGTTCAACCCCTCCACATGAACCCCAGCATCCATACATACATACACACACCCCTCCATACCCTCACATAAATTATATATACACATATCTATACTAACTAAAGATTTAACTATAGATTTTATCACTATAGCCTTGGATACTTGCTGCTGATATGGTATAGGCATTGAATAGAGGCAGTAACTATTAGTAAACCTCGACACTCGAGCCAGTGTGAAATTAGAGCTCGTAGCAGCACCACTTTCTATTAATTTCTATGGTATTTGCTAGAAGCATATTTAATATCTATCTTTCACCCATTGATAAATACTCTTCTAAAAATCCCATTGGAATAAATAGAAAGCAGATGAGTTTTTGAGTGGTGATCCAAATTCAGTATTTGTCTATCAGGAGATGTATTTATTTAGAACTGGCATGTTACACAGGGATTTATTTAGAATATTCATCATTCACATCACTCCATATCCCAGTGGAGCTTACACTCTAAGGTCCCTAACCTATGTGTACATACGTCAGTTTCATCAGGAGCCAATTAACCAGCCTGAATGTTTTGGGCTGTAGGATGAAAATAGCGCACCCAAAGGAAATCCACACAGACAGGGATAAAGGTGGCCATAGATGCAAAGATCTACTCGTTTGGCCACATCGCCAAACGAGCGGATCTTTCCCCGATATGCCATTAACAAACATGGCTATATCGGGGGTAATCTGATCGTTCGGCCGTATGGGCTCCAGCGGGATCGGTCGGGTCAAAATCAAACCTGACCGATTGACCAAACGACCGATCTCCACCGGGCGAAAGATGTCGGCACACCCCACACACGAATTGAAAATCGGACGAATCCTCGATTTGTACGATAGGATCCGTGTGTCTATGGCCACCTTTACATACAAACTCTGTGCAGATATCTGGGAGCTTTGGTTCAGCAACAGCAGGAGGAACTAGTTGGTCGTTCCTGCATTATATGGTCGGGGAATTTTTTATGGCACAGTATGTGAACAAGGTAAACATCAATGCAGTGGTACTGGTTATATTTTACACCTCTACCCTAATACAGCACTGCAAATGTAACCCAGCTTTGTCAGGTAATATATCAGGAAGAGTGAATACCTACACATTAAAGCTTGAAATATAAATCTTAATGCCTTGTTTTTGGGGAAAAAAAGAATAAGTATTCAAGGTGACCTAGACCCAACAGAGATATATATTGGAATTTTTTGAACCAATTAAAAATAACATTAAAAAAAAATGCCCAGAACTACGCTGTGTGCAGTTACTGAACTGTAAAAGTGTACCTTTCTGCATGTACAGTTAGCGCTTTATAAATAAACATATACATACAAAAGCAGGTGTTTGTAAACCAGGTAGCATTTTATAATTTGATGCAAAAGGTGCATTGCATGGTAAATGCTGTGGCGGGTAGTAATGAGCATGCAGATGTATACAGAGGGTGCTGGTTCAGCAAACAGTAATCTATGCAAATAGTGAAGGATTCATTAAATAGAAGCAGCAGAGTGTTTCATTCCCTACAGTACAATATGTGGTAGATGTATTAGATGCTAAAATACTGTAAATGCTGAGCTGAATTGTAGGACGTGTTGGAGAGAATTTGGTGAATGCAGTGCTGGTTGGACCAGAAAGGTGTCTGATGATACACGTACAGTATATGTTGTTATTGGGAAAATGAAGGATGTTGTACAGTGGCTGCATTGCTAGTATAGAATGTTTATTGATTGTGGGCAGTTCCAAATGCTAATAACATACTATTTACTGATTACTAGAAACTGGGAGATGTGACAGTTAATAGGCACAGGTTTAGTATACACGGTGGCTGCTGATGGTTTCTGAGACAGTCTGTAGCTGCTCATATTTACTGAATGAATACCTGGGCATACACAAAAAGATCCACTTGGTCTGGACTAGCAATTCATATTTGCTAGGATGGTGCACACAGATGGATTATATGCTTTTTGATGTGAACACAGATGACTGATTGTCGCTGGCATGCTGTGTATGCTGACTGCAAATAGTTGCTGGGATGTTATGTACACTGATTGGTTATAGTTTTGGGATTTTGTGTACACCGAGTGCTGATAATTCCTGGGATGCCAGGTACACTGACTGCTGATTGTTCCTGGGATGTTGTACAGGTATAGGATCCCTTATCTGGAAACCCGATAGTCTTCCATAAACTCCATTTTATCAAAATAGTCCAAATTTTTCAAAATGATTTCCTTTTTCTCTGTAATAATAAAACAGTAGCTTGTACTTGATCCCAACTAAGATATAATTAATCCTTATTGGAAGCAAAACCAGCCTATTGGGTTTATTTAATTTTTAAATTAATTTCTAGTAGACTTAAGGCATGAAGACCCAAATTACAGAAAGATCCGTTATACGGAAAACCCCAGGTCCCGAGCATTCTGGATAACAGGTCCCATACCTGTATATGCTGACTGATGATAGCTGCTAGGAAGGAAGCAGTGTACAGTGTCTGCTTATTGTTGGAATAATGGGTACACTGATTGCCGATAGTTGCTGGGATGCCGGGTACACTGACTGCCGATACTGAAGCATTTTTACTTTTTGTCATCTAATACATTTTCTGAAGGTCATTTAATGTGAATATAAACCCAAAAATGAATGACAGAACATGTATAGTAAGTCTAAACAGATTTCCAATATACTGTACATTATTTCTGAGATTATCTATTAGGTAACTAAAGAGATGTTAAACATACAGCTATCACCTTGTCCCCACCACTCTCCTCCTGTCTGAACCAAAGTAAATCCCCAAAGCGCTAATCCCCACTTGCACCTACTTTGCTGTGTTGGTTTTTCCTTTTTTTCCAAGCTCAGGTTGAAAGGGTACCAATCCCTACCCAACTAAGCACCAAGCAGTAGGATTCTGAGAGGCCAGGGCTAGCTGAGAGTAAATAGAAGTGCTGTAGATGTTTTTCCAGTAAGGGGCCAAATGGTTTAACAGAGCCAAGCAAAGCGAGCATGGGACTAGACCAAAATTATTATTATTTCAATTATTATTATTTCAATTGATGGTCCTCATGCATGTGCACTGAAATAGATTTTATTGAAGTTATGTTGTAAAAGGCATTAAGCTTGCCATGGGGCATTAACCTATATCAACAAATCAGCAGGTAGAATTTACTAGTGACTTGTTTAAATGCAAGCATCTTGTTGGTTTCCATGGGTTACTGCTCCTGGGCAATTTTAGTCCATTATATTACATATAGGGGTAAGTGTGCAAGCAAGGTGTGAAAATGTAAATATAGATGCCCTCTGTGTTCATGCTGCCAATCTACTTTGCAAAACTTCCCAGCTGTGCAAACCTGCAAGGATCTAATTTATTGCAAGCTTTCTCCAAATTCCCCATATAAATTGAATAACTCTGTCAGTTTCTCACTCACTTTCTTTCAACGAGGACCAATAGTGTGTTTTTGGCTGAATATCAAAGCCACCATTAAGGAAGAATTGATTTTAGCTGACATCACAGTTCGTTTATGGTTTTAGGAAATTGTGTTATTTGGACGGTGTATAATCTAAGGACATAATATTGTTTTTATATCTCTGTATGACTGCGGCAGGATTGTCCCCTCCTGCTTCCTATTTGCTAAATGGCAATTTATAGGATAGCGGTTAAGTTAACCAGCCTAACCATCTGTATGTTTCTGTTGTATTTATGCTGATCAGTGTATTTATTGTATTTAATATACAGAGTAACTGTGCTCCTTATTGATATAATGCTCTGTAAAATGTTTGATCACTGCACAGAGAGTTTTTTTCTTTATTTTCTTTATTAGCATATTTCTAATACTTTTTTTTTTTCGAAAGATTTTCTTTATTGAAATTTTACAACCAGATTATATGAAGAGAAAAAAAAGTCAAAGGGAGGAAGGGATAAAGATTGAAGATAGGGAAGGAAGAAGAAAGAAGAAGAAGATTGTACAGAGAGGGGGATGGGCTCCCCTATAACGAGCTTTAATCGAAGCTTATGGCACTAACGACCTGTTATCCAATCTGTTGAAATGTAAAAAAAATAAAAAAAAAGAAAGTTATGGGTTCGCCAAGTGTAACTATGTCGCTCTGTCTTCCAGCCCTGCGAGGAATATTTCTAATACTAGTGGGGTTGTCATCCTTTTCTCTCAGACTTCTCCCTTTTATTATTATTATTATTATTATTATTATTATTATTAACATGTATTTATAGAGCGCCAACATATTGTGCAGCGCTGTTTATAGAATGTAATAAACTAATATCCACCAGTTCCAACTTGTGTAAATCTTTAGAACAGTTGCCTGACATTGCTAAATTGTGTTGGTAATAGTAATGTGCCTTGCTGCTCCTCTTGCAGGTCGCGGGATTAGACTGCAGGCTTCCATCTTCCTGTTTTAAAGACTCGCGCCTGCCCCGCCTCTTTTGTGAAATCATCGTCGGGTCGGCGGGAGTCTATAAATGGAATGGGGAAGTTGGGTGCATGTTGAGAAAAACTCTAGTTGGTAATATAATCGTTACGACTTGAGGCTGGTTTCAGCCATGGGAAAATGTTGCTTTTGCTAAGCAAGAAAAGCCATACAAATATTTCTATTGCCACCATAATCTATAGCTATAGAGTAAACAACCCTTTAAATATGTTGTTGTGCTGGTTGAAATGGGATCCTCTTTTGTCAACAGGTGAACATTTAGATTTCATAGCAGTCCACCTGATTCACATGTTTTCTAATCTCCTTCTTATATTGTTGTGCCTTTTATACATTAAGAGGGAGGTGTTGGTGTCCTTCAGGGTTGTTTCACACAGGGATTTTCTCCAGCTGTAATCTGCAGTTTGCAAACACCCAGTCATTATAAACGAATCACCCCTGTCTTCAGCCTGCTCCACTGTAAAGGGTTTACTACCAAAAAATGAAAATTAAAGAAGAAAATGTCATTCTAAACAACTTGCTAATATAGAGGGGAAAAAAAATGTAAGCTATTTGTAGACAAGGTAGAAGACAATTAATAGACCAGAATAAGAACTGATTTCTGCTACATTGTTTCAAGAGTCGGAACCAAATAATGAAAAGAGGGAAACAAATTTTGCTTTTTAATTGCAATAACATTTACATATAGCTTTATTCTTTGCATTTCACACTCAACCCATTATCGATATATTAAGGATATTGAGACATTTTGTGTCTTAAAAGAAAATGCCTTACCCTTTACACAAAACAGGGATTGTTTGTCCATGTATTGCAATATATTTAAGCTGGCTAACTACATCAAAGTCATCCCTGGTCTGGCCAGTCCTACTCACGTACTTTCATCTGATTCATCAAGAAATCTATTGCTTAATTATACATTACACAGAGACTACGGTTTAACTGCAACTTGCTTGCTTTATTTGCATCTTTGTTGAGTCTGCATCTAAAAGCTGTTCTGGTGGCTTTATAAGTAAGTACAGTAATTTGCCTCTGGTAATGGCGATGGGCTCTGCAAACTACTCAATGATGTCTGAGCCACAATATACCTTGAACTAAGCTTTTCATAGCAGTCGGTCTGGTGCTTTGGTCTGCGTCAGACACAATACAGCACTTATTAAACATGAATATTTGTTAAAATGTCTACAGGATTTGACTCATCACACTGGCTATGACTTGCTTTGCTTGCCTCTGTACTTTCTTTAGCAAGAATGGTGCAATTTTCAACTGCCGTTATGTTGTTTTTCTTGTAGTAAAGCATTAAAGGGGTGGTTCACCTTTAAAACTTTTAGTATGTTATAGAATGGCTAATTTTAAGCAACCTAATTCTTTTTATATAGTATATAGTTTTATATAATTTTTGAATGATTTGCCTTTTTCTTCTGACTCTTTCCAGCTTTCAAATGGGGGTCACTGACCCCATCTAAAAACTTAAACTAATTGTTATTGCTATTTACTAGGGTAAAGATTGCTGAAATTGCAAACTGGAGAGCTGCTGAATAAAAAAACAAACAACTCAAAAACCACATATAATAGCAAATAAAGACCAATTGCAAATTGTCTCAGAATATCACACTCTACATAATACTAAAAGTTAAAATATATAGCTTACATTTTGTTCTTCAGTCTAATGGCAGACATGGCAAATCCTCCACCAACTGAGAAATGCCTGTGACTTTCCCAAACTACCACCTGCTTTTCGGCCCCCCACTTTGGGAAGAAGGAATTTTATTAAACACATTAGCCAGGACCCCTCCTGGGCTCTCTTTTATACTGGAAACCCCCTGTAGCTGCTACTTAGACTGCTGTCTCTTTTATTACACTGAATAGGTAGCAGTAATTGAGTGAGGTGTGTGGGACCTTCTCACCTTGACATAAGGATTCTCTCAGGTATGAAAGTGGATTATGTGCCATCTGTGCTCTCCGGCTGCCGGGGTCCCAAAGCAATTTCCTGCAATGTGCCTGCAAGAATAATAATAGTTCTAATAAAAACAAAAACTCTCAAAATCATAATTGTTATTGCTTCAGAAAATCACAATTCAGAAATATCTGCCTCTTTTAATGTTGTTTGACAATATTAGTATCCTTATAGGGATAATGTCACTAGTTGCTATTCAGTACTTTGTAAAACTGCTTCTGCTTTGCTTTGTAAAGTATTCTGGTTGACATATGGTTCTATAAAATAAAAACAAAATAATTACAAGTCGTTTACCTTGTTAATTGA
Source organism: Xenopus laevis (assembly GCF_017654675.1). Taxonomy (NCBI): domain Eukaryota; kingdom Metazoa; phylum Chordata; class Amphibia; order Anura; family Pipidae; genus Xenopus; species Xenopus laevis. Next base: position 42,351,582 of record NC_054373.1, on the reverse strand, counting down.
GCAAAGTACACTTACACTTTATGTATTATTTACATTTAGTTTCCTTCAGTCTTGGAATTACACAGTCACAGCAAGCAGGCAGCTGCCATTTTGTGGACACTGTTATTAAGGTAATTTGGGGGCCTAATGCCTATGCACAGTGCCCTACAAAATTACAGAGCGTGAAGAGGGTGGGGGAATGTGAGGAGGAGTGCCATGACAACTAGGAAGTACTGAATGGAAAGTGAAAGCAATTGACTGCCCCACCTCTATGCCTGAGGCATAGAGAAGGGGCAGGCAATATATGATTGACAGCTCAGAAGTTTAAACACCTTTATAACAGGTATGGATGTATTAATTAAAAAAATAATTTGGGTTTCAGGTTTCATTTGCAAAGCATTTTCATTATACATCTTTTTATGGGTGACAGGGCCTCTTTAAGTCTACTAGAAATTCATGAAAGCATTAAATAAACCTAATTGGCTGGTTTTGCTTCCAGTGATGATTAATTACAGTATATCTTAGTTGGGATCAAGTACAAGCTACTGGTTTATTATTACAGAGAAAAGGGAAATTGTTTTCAAACTATGGTGTTTATGGGAGACAGCCTTTCCATAATTTGGAGCTTTCCGGATAGTGGGTTTGCGGATAATGGGTCCCGTACATGTATAGGGCTGTTTTTAGTTGTTGTGGGTTTGCGGATAATGGATCCCATACATGTATAGGGCTGTTTTTAGTTGTTGAACTCTTTAGTATTCAAGCCAGTTACAAGCAAACTACTATTAGTACACCAGTTAGAAAACCAGTTATTCAGAAAGCTCCAAATTATGGGAAGGTTGCCTCCCATAGACTCCATGTTATCAAAATAATGCAAATGTTTAAAAATTATTTCCTTTATGTCTGTAATAATAAAACAGTACCTTGTACTTGATCCCAGCTAAGATATAATTAATCCTTTTTGGAGGCAAAACAATCCTATTGGGTTTATTTAAAGTTTACCGTAAATGATTTTCTTGAGGTATGAAGATCTAAATTAGGGAAAGGGCTGTTCTACAGGTCCCAAGAATTCTGGATAACAGGTCCCATGAAAATGGTTGTAGCATACCCCATAATGGTTTTGGTTAGGAGGATAGTCAAAACTGATCCTGTGCGTGTGCTGGGCATAAAAGGGGATGTTTTGCACCATTATTTTTAAACAGTGTTGGGTGACTGTAGCCAAAACCTGCTATACATTATAGAATAACTAATTCTAAGCATCTTTTCAATTGGCCTTTATTTTTTACTTTTTTATAGTTACTGAATTATTTGCATTTTTCTTTTTACCCTTTCCAGCTTTTTAAATCAGGGTTGCTGACTCCATATAAAACACAAATGCTCTAAGGCTACACATTTATTGGTATTGCAACTTTTTATTACTCCTCTTTCTATTCAGGCCCTCTCCTATTCATGTTCCAGTCTCTTATTCAAATAAGTGCATGGTTACTAGGGTAATTTGGACCCTAGCAACCAGAAATTGCAAATTGGAGAGCTGCTGAATATAAAGCTAAATAACTCAAAAACACAAATAATAAAAAAAAACAATTGCAGATTATCTCAGAATATCAATCTCTACATTATACTAAAAGTTACTTTAAAGGCGAACAACCCCTTTAAGTGTAAGATTGATCAATTTATACATATGTCAATGCATTTATTTCATTTGCTGAAGCTGAAACATTATGCCCTCTAATCTCAACCTATGACCTTGTGTGTTCAATGACATTCTTGGACTGACTGTTTATACAAAATGTTCCTTGCCTTTTGGCCTAGAGAATATTTACATATCAGGTTATTTGTGTAATGTTTGTTGGAGGTAGCCATTTTTAGATATAAACAGCTGTAATAGTTTGAACAGCCAAGTGAAACCAAAATTTGGAAAGAGGCATTGAACTAGATATTCCTCTGTCCTTGCAGTTTTATTCAACTATTACTGTATCTGTCTCATTATTAAAGTGTTTTCTTTGTTTGTTTATTTCCTAGGCAATGTGTTGCCGTTGTGTGCCAGTTGTGGACAAAGTATTTATGATGGGTGCTATTTGCAGGCCTTGGCATTGGACTGGCACTCTGATTGCTTCAGGTATGTTTGGATAACAGGCTGGAGTATACTGTTTCAGGGCCTGATTGTATCTGAATATTATTTTCATATTAAATGGATGTAGTTTTTATTTCTAAATTACACTAACACTGCAAATAATTCACTGTACCATGTAAAATTTCATTCCTAAGCCAACAAGTGTATTTTTTTAGTTGTAATATTGGTGTGTAGGCAGCTATCTCAGGTCATTTTGCCTGGTAATGTGCTTTCAGAAAGAACCAGTGCTGCAATTTGGAACTGCTTTCTGACATGCTATTGTTTCTCCTTCTCAATGTAACTGAATAGGGTCGCAATGGGAGATGGATTTTTACTATTGAGTGTTGTTCTTGTATTTACCAAGGAGCTGCTATTTGGTTACCTTCCCATTGTTCTGCTGATGGGCTGCTGGGGGGGGGCATGAAATCACTCCAACTTGCAGTGCAGCAGTAAAAAGTGACTGAAGTTTATCAGAGCACAAGCCACATGACTGGGGGCACCTGGAAAACTGACAAAATTAAATATAAAAAAAATCTGTTTGGTCTTTTGAAAAAAGGATTTCAGTGCAGAAGTCTGCTGGAGCAGCACTATTAACTGATGCTTTTTGAAAAAAAACATCTTTTCCCATGACAGTATCCCTTTAAGTTTGTAAACTGCTGCTATGCAGTTCAGGCAGTCTCATCCTCTAAATATACATTGCTTTCCCTAGCAAAACAGAGAAATATAATCGAATAAAGTCACTTACACGCACAATAATATTTGAAGCCATTAATCAATAAGGAGTTGGATTACGAACCAGCAATAACTGCCGGTTATTTTGTTCTTGCAAATCTCAAGGGTGCAGGGGTTCCCTGACAGCTTCATATTAAAGGAAAACTATACCCCCAAAATGAATACTTAAGCAACAGATAGTTTATATCAAATTGAATGACATATTAAAGAATCTTACCAAACTGGAATATATATTTACATATATATTGCCCTTTTACATCTCTTGCCTTGAGCCACCATTTCGTGATGGTCTCTGTGCTGCCTCAGAGATCACCTGACCAGAAACACTACAACACTAACTGTAACAGGAAGAAGTGTTGAAGCAAAAGGCAGAACTCTGTATGTTAATTGGCTCATGTGACCTTACATGTGGTTTGTATGTGTGCACAGTGAATCTTACGATCTCAGGGGGCGGCCCTTATTTTTTAAAATGGCAATTTTCTATTTATGATTACCCAATGGCACATACTACTAAAAAAGTATATTATTATGATAATGGTTCATTTACATGAAGCAGGGTTTTACACATGAGCTGTTTTACTCAGTATCTTTTAATAGAGACCTACATTGTTTGGGGGGTATAGTTTTCCTTTAAACAGAAATACACAGACAATTCAGCATTTTAGATCCTGCGGTTTCTGTACCTACAAATATAATACAGGATCCACATGCCAATTCTACGGACTGTGGGCAAGTCAAGGAATGGGAGCCCTGCCAGAGCATACTGACGAGCCACATAGTAGCTGAATAGACACAGGTTAATAATAACGGAGGTGCTATCTTTTCATTTGCACCAGGCAGCAATAATTATTGCATATTGCTTGGTTGGTAGAATCAGCTCCTAATTCTTTACATTTTTCACCTGGGGAAAAAATTGCTGCCAACACAACGAGAACTGCTGCCAACACAACGAGAACTGGCACCAACACAATTTATTTTCCAAAACTTGTTGCAGTAAAGCACTCTCATGCCTGCCACTGGTAGTCCTGCCAGGTGAGCAAGCCATGGGTACAGATTAAAACTATGGGCAGCCAGGCAGAAGCTTGTGAGTGGCACACCACAACCCACTTTTTGCACTCCAGACACGTGTCTCTTCTGCATACCCCTAGTTCTGGCTCTGATATTCACTGCAGAAATTTCACCTAGGGAAAATATGTGAATTACTGCCCCACAAAATGAGAACTGGCACCAACACAGCTTATTTTCCAAAACTTGTTGCATTCTCCTTTTAGTAAACTAGTGATGTTGGTGAAATGACTCCAAATTCTCAATTTCACCCTTTAATAAATATGCCCCTATATGTTAGGTCAGAGTAATGACTTTCAACCAGAAATCAATCTAATTCTGATGCTATTAGCAAAGGCCCAGACCAAGGGGCAAGATTTTAGTGGTGGCATGCTGCCCAGCCACAATCTATATTTTTCATGAGCACTGGGGACTCGCAGCTCGTAATCCCCAGTGCTCCATTGCTAACCACCGCATGTGCACACACTCGCAAGGGGGCGAGCGATAGGACCCACTGGCTTAGGTGTTGTCCAATTAGAAATCCGGGCCTGGCTATTAGGGTAACCAACTGAAAGGTCTTAATGATGTTTAATGTTACCTGCCAAATGGCTGCGATGGGTTACTAGACAAATAGAAAACCATTTATTACTTTTCCCCCTATTTTTTTTGTCTCTCCTAGTCGACTTTAAGTCTGTCACTCAAACCATCGCTGGTTGTTAAGACTTAATGCAAAAGATTGGAGGTCATCAGCAGACCCCAAAGTGACAAACCACACGTGGACAGATTCTTATGATAAGTAATAGCCACACTGCAGAATGACATGTGGCAGTATGTTTTTAAAGGGGTGATTCACCTTTGAGTTAACTTTTAGTATGTTAACTTTTAAAATGGCCTTTTTTTATAGTTTTTCAATTATTTTCCTTCCTCTTTTGACTCTTTCCAGTTTTCAAATGGGGGTCACTGACCCCATCTAAAAAACAAATGCTCTGTAAGGCTACACGTTTATTGTTACTGCTACTTTTTATTACTCATCTTTCTATTCAGGCCCTCTCCTATTCCAGTCTCTTGTTCAAATCAATGCATGGTTGCTAGGGGAATTTGGGCCTTGCAACCAGATTGCTGAAATTGCAAAGTGAAGAGCTGCTGCATAGAAAACTAAATAACTCAAAATCCACAAATAAAAAATGTAAACCAATTACAAATTGTCTAAGAATACAACTCACCTACATCATACTAAAAGTTAATTCAAAGGTGAACAACCCCTTACAGAACAGGAAAAAAATAAATGTACCGGTAAATCATTTTTATTAATTCTTTCCTGCATACACAAAATATCAGAGTTTTCAAAACAGTCTCACACATCTTCTCTTATAAGAAAATGGTTATGAAAGCTAAATAAAGTTGGCAGTTTCTCTCCTGTTGGAGATTGACTAACTATAATGGGATTGAAAAATATCTTCTGACTGGGCGTTTCAGGGCTACAAGTTAGGAAATTTACAATATTATAACAGCCTGAAAAGTTTTAACATGCTTATTTGCTACGTTTTTGCTATGTCACAAGGACAGTAAAGTAACACATGTATTATGATGAGTTATATAAAATTTACCCCAGTACTGTAACCAACATCGGTCAATTAAGTGTTCATTATTCTAACTGCACTTACCTAGTAAAAGCAAGCTTGTTGCTGTGGGTTTGTTTAGTGTGAAAAGCTTACGTTTCATCAGATTTGCTGGTGTTCAGTGACAGGAATTCTCTTCCAAAAAGCACCAGCAACCAGTAAATGTTTGCATTGGTCTTCCTTCTCTTCCCATTTGGAATCACCATTTTCAAGGCTGTCACATAAACCATAAATGGCACCATTTTCAGGTGTTGATGGAGCTTGTCCAACAAGCCAGTTCTATCGCTAGTGCAAAACTAGTGCATTTGTTGTCAGCAACTTTAGATGCCAGTATATGTTATACTTACTAAATAATTCACTGGTCTTTCCAGGAAGCAGCAGCATTCTATCTCCTGAATTACGTGATCGCCTCCCATGTCCTGTAGCTTGAAAAAATATCTTTGTGTTCCTTTTAGTAAATTGACTGGCAACTTTTAAAGTAAAAAAAGTTAGAGCCATAAAAAATACATGTCAGTGAGATCCATTTCTTTGTTATATTGTGACAGCTTTTGACTTTTGGTGGTTCAGACACCTTTCCAGGGTACATGTAAACCTGCCAGGCAATTCGCACTCCCATTCTAGTGAAAACCACTGCTGTTTAAACAGTTAATACCAGATAGTATTCAGAGCAGGAGGTTTATTTTAAGCAGGACTTCCCTTTTCCATTTAATTCATCCTTCCAGTACTACTGTTGGATATGTAATTTTAGATAAGTGAATTGCTTCCAACTCAATGCTTCCAAAGTTGCTTAATAGCATGAATTCACTTTAAAAACTCTTCAGAAGCATATCATTTGTAAAAAATGTACAGGATACAATGGTAACTATTGATTCTTCCATCTGTTTATAAATGCACATAGAGATGTTTTCTGAACTGTTGGTAGTTCTAGTCTTTGATAGCTGATTGTTCTAGTTGAAGTTTCTGCCACTGTGATGTGTGTTTGTATATATATATATATATATATATATATATATATATATATATATATATATATATATATATATATATATATATATATATATGCTTTTATATAGTCGCATAACTTCTCTGTGTCTAATAATATCTATAAATTACAGTAGGGGGTACATTATCCACTATATATTTCACAATAAGGGGTATTTTATTCATAATATGAACTGACAGCACACTCAGTGTATTTGCCTATAAACTAGTTGCCAGAGAAGCTATCAACAGCAACTTGGGTTAGGCTAATGTCATACAGCTCTAAAACTTGGCTTGCTGAAAATCGCAGGTGAAATTTTAACTCATAATTTCACTGTTTTAGATCTGCATAGAATGTGTTTTCAAGGAAAGATTGTGTAAACTCCTGCACACAGGCTGATTATTATACAATATTAGACCAATTGGCCGTAGGCTAGGGGAACATGGGGCAGATGATTTACTTTTAAAAATCCATGCAGACAAAAGTGAATTATCTGCCAGGTGTGCCGCTAGCCTTATGTGTACAGTATGTCATTTTAATGAGGGCACGTGGACCACAATTTTTTCTCACATAATAAGTTTGGAAAATGCTTTGAAACTGTAGGTACAGTAGAACCCTGATTTTACCCTTGTTAGGTGACCATGTCAAAACAGATTAAATTTAAGGAAACCCAAAAAATCTGATACATATAAACAGTTTGCCTGTGTGGGACTGCAAGAAATGACACTAGTTCTGGAAAATGTAAAATTGAGGTTCTACTGTAATTCAGTAACAATGAATCTGGTATTCGGGAGACATAAGTGCCAGGCTCCAAATCATCAATTTTAGAAAGTGTTTCTTCCTTCCTGCTGTCTTCATCTGCTGCTCTGTCAAGTCCTTCCTGACATCTATTAATGTTCTAAATAGATTCTACTTTATAAATAGAAAACTCTTCTTGTATACATGAACTTGTTGTATGCCAGCAATGACTCTTTCATTCCAGTATCCCAGAGCTATCAATAGTATGGGTTTGCTTGTCTTATGATGCCTTTAAGGCTTAGACACCTGATCATGAAACACTGATGGTTGATCATAGGGAAGGAATATGGGTAGTTCCTCTGCTCTACATAGCAAATGTGAAGAACCATTAGAGCCAGAAAATGAAAGTATTTTATATGCATTTAAATATAATTTACTGTTATCCTGCACTGGTTCAAAGCCATTATTATAGTTTATATAATAAACTGTTGTGAAGCCATAGGGGCAGCCATTGAAGCTGAATAGAGCAAAAAGGCTCATGATTATTTAGCAGATACCAGATAAACAGTGTAGCATGAAATGGGAAGATGAACGAATTATCTTCAATGTATATAGCACCAGTAAGTTATGCAGTATTTACATAAAAAGGTGGTTAACTTTTAGTATGTTATAAAATTGTCTATTCCTAGCAACTTTGCAATTGGTTTTCATTATTTTTTCATTATAGTTTTTTAATTATTTGCCTTCTAACTCTTTCTAGCTTTCAAATGGAGGTCACTGACCCCAGCAGCCAAAAACTATTGCTCTGTGAGGCTACACTTTTATCGCTATTGTTACTTTTTATTACTTATCTTTTTTTACCCGTTTATTTCATAACAAAAAAGTGGTCTTACATGTAAACAAACAAGGTTTACAGAGTAAAAAATGTAATCAGATGGTGCAAGGGCTTACAAATTAAATGGTTAGGGTATGTTTGATGCGTAACGAATATGAAAACAAATTGGTGATTTATAATGCACTGGTGTCTGATCAATCAAGAAACAATAAATATGCTTTCATAAACAGATCGGTCTTTAAGGAGCGTTTGGATAGAAGGGGAGAGTCTGACAGTTTGAGGCAGAGAGTTTCAGAGACAGACAGAAGCCAGAGAGAAGTCTTGCAGTTGGAAATGGGATAAAGTGATGGAAGGGGAAGAGAGTATGTTTGTTTTTATAAAGATCGAAAAGTACCAGCAGAAAGTGAAAGGAGGGTAAGTACAGGGCTGAGTGTATCATAAATTGGGTGTAAGGAAGGGAGCAGATTGTGATGTTAAAATAGACCAGAAGTTTGCTAACTTCCTCTAATGTTGCAGGGGTGAAAGAGTGTAGAGTGTATTGGCTACTGCAGGTTTATTTGAGATTGTCAACAAATAATATGCTGAGTCTAATGTGGTCAATTTTGCCCTTAAAGAAATGAGCACGGTCTTGAGCAGTTATAGTAATGTAGTTAAATATAGCAAAACCGTTGTGGTTTAGAGGATAGCAAAGAGATTAAAGAAGAGAAGTGCAGTTGTTTAGCTACTGATAGAGCTCGATTATAGCAGGAGAGCATGAAGGAGTGAATAAATCACTATCAGTTTGTTACTTTCTCCACTGGCATTCAAATGATCTGCTACATCTTCTGAGCTACAGTGCCAAGTTTGGGCACCAACCAGCCTTTTGAGTAATGTGATATTCTTTATGACTAGTGCATAATTCAATTGCTGACATTGATGTGACTTTGGAAGATTACAAGCATTATGATCACCCTATTTAAAAGTATCATAGCCTGTAGGCTATGGCCACATGGGTGCCTAGGAGACTTGGCTGACCCAAGGACTCAGCAATCTTTGGTTATAGTTGTTAGCACGGTTTAGACTATCATAACAATATATGCAACAACTTGTCCAAGGGATTCGCTTATAGGAGCTTACAATCTATCAGCTAGAGAGCAGAGTGAGGTACTTTAGAGTATTGTGTGTTCGTAATCGAGTATGCGGAAGCTCAGCATGAGCCGATGATTGTGTTAGCGGGACAGCTGTGAGCTAAGAGCTTCCTGTTCTTCTATATTACTCAGAAGGGTGGGCTGGGGAAGCAAAGCAGATAGTCTGAGAGGTCAGACAGCTGTGGGAAAATGGAGCAGAAACAGCAGGCTGGGAAAAGGCAGTAAGTAAATAAAGTCATTTCTATGCCACTTGCAACAATATTTTCTTGCTTGATATCATGCATATCTGATACTCTGCTGGAAGTGGTACCATTTTATATTAAACAGTGAGACTAAATCTATAAGTACTAGGAGTTTCAATACACAATTGTAATGAGCATGCTGCCCCAAAGTACTTAAATTCTAATGCATGTTGCTCCAATGTGAAGGAGAGAATATGTAACTTACGTTGACCTGTGTGCAAAAGTTTCCATGCCTTTGCAATTCTTCGATTTCCCTGGGACAGTGGAAAATATGGGTAGTAAAGAATATACGCACCCAAATTAGCTGAGTGAAAGATGCAAGTTTAAAGGTGAAACTACTATCCAAAAGAAAAAGTCTATAAAATATTACCCAATGAAAATGTAATTTATAGAGCTGATGAATAACAGTGCTTAGCTGTCACTAGCTGAGGGGTTGCAATCTGATCCATAGTGCCTATGAACATGTGCCAAACTATTAGTGCAGTGCACCACAGAAAGTGCCTTCCGCAGATACCCAGGGACGAGCAGTGCCTACTCAGCATCCCATGGATAAATGCAGTCAGTGCATGTTAAAACAGCACACTGCGGAGCAAGCAGAAAATGCAGCATATCTATATCGAGCTCTTTTTTAACACATTGTGCTTGAATTTGCACTAAATCTCATTTAACCCCTTGGCTTAGTGGGTAGTTATTCTGCCTTGCAGACCTGGGGCACTATTTGGGCACTATCTGTGAGGCTGTGATCACAAAATTCATAAAGACAAATATAAGAGGTCCTCTGGATCCATTATATTATTACTCTCCATTATAAGAGGACCTCTTGTATTTGTCTATATGAATTTTGTGGTCACAGCCTCATTGCACACTCACACTAGGTTTAGGAACAAATGGTTGGGGGTGCCAATGAAATCCCCCCCCCATACCAGAATGATTCATCCCATAATCATAGGTGCTTTACCTGAGGTTGCACTGATAATTAAATTTTTTGTGGGAAGCATGGCTTTCATTGGCAACTTAGCATTTCTGTAATATCTATTTCGACAAGCTGATGGTTCCTTTATGGGAGACCAGGGCAGTGCTCTATTCCTTAAGCTGGCCACAGACACAAAGATCAGACTTTCCCATCTCCCAACCTGCCACTAAACATTAAGATCAAAATCTTACCATTCCGATCAAATAAAGTTGTAAAAGAACAGATCAGCCGATGTTCTGCCCCTGACAGCAATCGTACGATAGTTATGTCTGACAAAGCTAGTGAGTGACAGACATATGATCGGCAATACACTCAAAGATATTATCGGCAGCCGACAGAAATTTTCTAGCCTGTCCGATCGACCAAAAGACCGATCTCCGCCGGACGAAAAATGTCGGGACACTCCATACACGGTCTGCAAACCGTACGAATCCTCGATTCGTACGATCGGATCTTTGCGTCTTTGGCCAGCTTTATTTACTTTCAATCCCATGTTTTCTTGTTCTTTCTGTATGTTTGGATTTGTTCCTATTATTTTATAACAAAAAGTATTAATTAAAAAAAAAAATGTTTTCACCTAGCCTAACCAGTTGTTTTTTGAACTAAACAAACATAGAAGTAAGTTTCAAGAACTGAGAGCAAAACCACACTTTGGGGGCTTGAAAAATCCCCAGTCCTATATTATTAAAACTGGTGTCTAGCGAATAGACATTAGTGTATGTTTCTGGCATCTTTTTAAAGGAGAAACTCTACAACCAGAATTAGGAATTATTTTATTATAAAGATGTACAGGTATGGGACCTTATCCAGAATGCTCAGGACCTGGGGTTTCCATATAATGGAGCTTTCTGTAATTTGGATCGTCATACTTTAAGTCTACTAGAAAATGTTTCATGTAAATGTTTAATATAAACATTAAATAAGCCCAATAGGCTAGTTTTGCTTCCAATAAGGATTAATTATATCTTAGTTTGGAACAAGTACTGTTTTATTATTACAGAGAAAAAGGAAATCTTTTTACAGGATCCCATACCTGTACTAACTTCTGGTAAAGGATGTTTATTCTATTCTGTTCATAAGGAAAAAACACTGTGGGTTTTCATATATAGGGGCCAGATTCAATTCAGTGAGAAAAAGTTATCTCATGGTTTATCACGTGAAAAGTTCTTGACGAGATTAAATTTAAGGAGAAAAAACTTTTCTTCAAATTCAGGTTTTCCCCCATAGACTTCAATAGAGTTTTCACGTGATAAAACATTGAGATAAGTTTTTCTAAATTGAATTGCATCTTAAATTGAATCTCGTGATAAACCCTTTTCTCGTTGAGTTGAATCTGGCCCATAGCCTGTAAACAAATGTATAGCATATGTCTTTTTTGCTTTGTTTATTAACAGACTTTTACAATCCTGTAAAGGTATAAGACAAGTTATTCAGAAAGCTCCAAAATAACACAATGCTATTTCCCATAGAGTTACTGATCTGCTTGGATAATGTATGTCAATTATGCCAGAAACAGTTCCTTCATAAGCAGACTGTGCTGTCAACAGTCACATTTACTTGAAAAGTGGGCCTGATTGTTGCCAATAGTTGCTGAATGTACTTGCTATAAAGATGGAACATGGGGCACAAAAGTTACATTTAGGGTTAATCCACACAAGGAAATTCGGGGAGATTTAGTCGCCTGGGACTAATTGTGTCTTCTTCTGGGCGACAAACTCCCCGAACTGCCTCTGCGTGTCTTCCCATCCTATAATGAAAAGTAGCTTGTGCTAAAGCACACGCAATGCTTTGTTTTCCGAAGTCGCCCAAAGTTGCCTCACGAGGAAACTTTGGGCGACTTCTGAAAACGAAGGCAGTTCGGGGAGATTGTCGCCCAGAAGAAGAGGCAATTAGTCACCAGGCGACAAAATCTCCCCAAATCTCCTCATGTGGACTAACCCTAAAATGAATTGCTGAGACAGACATCTTGCAGCCCTGTGCCTTTCAATTGACTTTTAAAGATATTGTGGGGTGCTCATCCCATGGAGACCGCCCAAATATAGCCTCCTTGAACATAGATCAAATATAAAGTATAAGGATTGCACACCCAATTCTAAAAAGGCAAAAATGTATTTCATCAAAAAAACACTTACATATTAGCTTTGGCCCAATAATGCGTCTCGACCACATAAGTGGTCTTCATCAGGGGAAAACTCCATAAATTACAGAAAAAGAGTAAAAAAAGGCAGGCTTTTCAATTAACTTTTAACTTTTGGTATGATGTAGAGAGTGGTATTTTGAGACAATTTGCAATTGGTTTTCATTTTTTGTTATTTAAAAGTTATTTAGCTTTTCAGTGGGGGTCAATGATCCCCTTTTAAAAGCTGGAAAGAAAGAAAAAGGCAGATAATTAAAAAACTATGTTTAACATATTAATGGAACAGTAACACCAAAAACTGAAAGTGTATCTAAGTAATTTAAATATAATGTGGTTTTGCTCTGCACTGGTAAAACTGGTGTGTTTGCTTCAGAAAGACTATTATAGTTTATATAAAAAAAAAAAAAAAAGCTGATGTGTAGCCATGGAGGCAACCATTCAGGCTGGAAAAAAGTGTACATAGCAGATAAATAAAATACCATTGTATTGGACATGGCCTATCTGTTATGTAACCTGTGCCTTTTCTCCTTATTCCAGCTTGAATGGCTGCCACCATTTCTACACAGCAGCTTGTTTATATAAACTATACTAGTCTTTCTGAAACATCACACAGCTTTTACCAGTGCATGCTAACAGTATATTATATGTTTATTACTTTAAAACGCTTTCATTTTGTGGTGTTACTGTTCCTTTAAAAGTTAGCTTAAAGGTGAACCACCCCTTATATATATAGTATATATATATATAGTATAAGTCAAGTCACAGTTAGTATAACACTAATTGAGATATACAGCCCCAGAGGAAAGGTGGGATTTTCAGCTTCTATGGACCTTACACAAGTTGTTGTGGACATCCAAGGGACAGAGTTGCACCATAGATTGGGGTAAAGTGACCCTGGAAGTAAACCTATTCCAAGTTCAATCTCTAGAGAATACTCCAAAGTCAACCTCAAAAACCGAATGTAATTTCTAGAAGAAGTAGGCAAATAATGGAGATAGCAAGACAACTTGCTGAGAGATTTTAATTGTGATAACATGGTTAATTGACAAAAGGTCGAATTACATTTTATGGTGTCATGAATATTTCTATTCAGGCTAACAGCATAAAAATAGATCCCATGTTGCTGATCCAGACACCCATGTCCTAGAGTTTGTATATCTGGGGAGTGTATGTGTGTGTAAGTACTCATAGGTAGTTCAGTCTTGAAAAGCAAAAATGTGTGGTATGTGTGCAAATACAGGTGGGTTCAATCTTGAAAAACAAGATTTCATGGAATTTGATGGGGAAAAAAGTGAAAAACTGATGTTACCATTGCTGCATGTTTTTCTTATTCTTTTGAGGCACCAGCCCATTGTAGGTACTTTTAACTAGAATTCGATTTTAGAACAGACAAAACCAGACACCTTACAGCTATTTATAGGACCCTGTGGACAGCAGTCCAGAACTGGGGGGAGAATTCATTGAAGTGGATTTAGCGTCTTACATGTATTTCAGGGTGCATACCACTGTACAGGATTTACTGGTAGGTTTTACTCACATGACTGTGGTGATGACTGCATGTTGTGTCCCACCTCCATTCAGTGGTTAAATTTGACCCTGTCAGTACAACCTGCTTGGAAAATAATGGGTTCCATTAAATGGGTTGTTCACCTTTGAGTTATGTAGGGCATGTTAAGTATGAGTGATATTCTGAGACTATTAGATTTTTTATTATTTGTGGTTTAGATTTTTATTCAGCAGCTCTCCAGTTTGCAATTTCAGCAATCTGGTTGCCAGAGCCCAAATTCCCCTAGCAACCATGCATTGATTTGAACACGAGACCGGAATATGAATAGGAGAAGGCCTGAATATAAAGATGAGTAATAAAAAGTAGCAATAACAATACATTTGTAGCCTTACAAAGCTTTCGTTTTATAGGTGGGTCATTTGAAAGCTGGAAAGAATCAGATGAAAAAGGCAAATAAATAAAAAAAAAAAAATAATGAAGAGTAATTGAAAAGTTGACTGGAACTGGCCATTTTATAACATACTAAAAGTTGACTTAAAGGTGAACTACCCCTTTAACCCCTACATGTTGTACTGCACAGGAATTCTTCCAGAAATGCCATATGTATAAGGACCCTTAGCCTGAAATAAAAAATAAACTGAAACATTTTAATTGCAGTATCAGATTATTTACACCACTTTACTCAAAAACAATGTTTCCAGCGGTTTAAAGAACAAAACCCAAATTCACCGGGGAAAGAAATTTGTTTGTTCTTTATTAATTGTCTATATCTGCTGTTTTTTTGGAGGCCGCTACTGTTTTGTGTTTTTGTGAGCTTTTTCTTGGTTTCAGCCAAGTGTTACCATAATTAGAAGGCTTTAGGAAAAGGAATCTATATTAAGTAGTGCGTGTCCTGAATTTAATTGCACCTTGGGTGGGGGAAGGGCTGAGAGGAGGGTTCTCTGCAATTATCTTTTGAGGGCATTTTTGAAAACACTGGTGTGCAAGTTAGCCTAAGCAAGTGCTGAATTACATGTGTATAAAAGATGTTTGGTGCCCTCCACAACATTGGCTGTCGAAGGAGTATACTAGTTGTTTTTGTCCTGATAGCTAAAGGCCTCAGTAATTATATACGTGACCTACTTATTTGAGCATTTCACTCCTTAATCACCATCCAACCCCACTCCCAACCTCCCAAAAAAGTAATGAGTGGAGCAGACCATATTGCAAACATCAGGTCACTTTTGCATAATAAAGCTGTCCAGAGTGAAGGAAATTATTGATGGTTGGAAGAGCAGTTCATTTCTGCAGTCAGCTGTCTGGGGGACTGTTTATAGACAGCTGTCTAATTTAATTCTGTATCTTCTCTCCCTACACAGGCTAAATACAGATAATGACATTCAAAACTCCCCTTTAAACATAGTAACATAGCAAGCGGGATGAAAAGAAATATCACTCCATCAAGTTTGTTTCCAAGAGTTCCTCTGTTAAGAAAGAATATTTGAGCAAAGGGAAGTGATCCTATGGTGTCATTAAAGCAGGGATTTAGAGTTGGATCAACGGTAGCATTTTCAGGCAAATTTCATAGAGATTTGTTTATTTGGCCCATTAACAGTGTGACTTCTAAAGAATCCATATGAGCTAATATGTCCTCCCCCCCTAGCAGCCTAACAACAGAACAATGGGAAGGTAACCAGATAGCAGCAAAGGACCAGTAACATCAAAAAAAATAGTTTGTATACATTGGAAAAAAAAAAACCACTAAGACATATTAAACTTTAAAATCGCAAAGTCTTTATTAAGAAATAACTTACCGAAACTCCATTTGCACTCCTCTTCAGATCGGGCGATCCATCGTGCGACGTTCGATTTCTCCTCCCTGACTTCCTTACAGGAGATATCCAGGGAGGAGAAATTGAGCGCCGCACGAAGGATCGTCGCCCTTTCGCCTTTTCTGAAGAGGAGTGGAAGTGGAGTTTCAGTAAGTTATTTCTTAATAAATGCTTTGCGATTTTGGTGGGTTTTTTTTTGTTTTTTTTCAATGTATATTAACGAATTGTTTTTAAAAAAAAATGTGATGTCACTGGTCCTTCGAAATCCAGGTCCCTCTGCGTCACATTCAATTACATTGAGTAGGAGAAACAACAGCCTGCCAGAAAGCAGTTCCAACCTAAAGTGCTGGCTCTTTCTCAAACCTCATGACCAGGCAAATGACCTGAGATGGCTGCCTACACACAAATATTACAACTAGAAAAAATACACTTGCTTGTTCAGGAATTCATTTTTATATTGTAGAGTGAATTATTTGCAGTTTAAACTGTGTAATTCAGAAATAAAAACTACATCATAAAAATCATGACAGAATCACTTTTAGATGATATCTGTTGGGGAGTGGGCAGGTAAGGAGGGACCCTACACAGGCAGATATGCTGCCGACTTGGTCTGAAGTCTGACAAGTCAGCATCTTATATCTGCCCATGTGTCGCTAGCTTAAGGAGCTTAGTTGAGCTGCTGTTTACTCCTGGTGAAATGACTGCATGAATGTATAAATTTAAAAAAAAAGTCACTGTCTCTTTAAATGTACTTTTATTATTAGCCTAAAGCTGACTTAATTAAAAAAAAAAAAAAAAGTTTTCCAGGGTCATTTGTCTGAGCAGATGCATCACATGATATTTTTTCTGAAAGAGAACATTGTGCATCAACGCCCACCAAATGTGGTATGTCAAGGGGTGTGATTAAAAGAGTTGCATTGTACAGAAGCACTCTTCTACATTAACTATGAGTGACACAGGCCTTGATAGTCATTTTCTATAAAGTTTATCATATAAAAACCTGGCACCGTTTTACCGTTAAAATTTGTGTGAAACAGAGTCCAGATAAAGGGAATTGTGATTGTAAATTACAAACTGTAAGCGACATCCTAATATACCAGGGCTTACCTAGAGGCGTCTAGGTAATTCTGCAATTATTATTTTAAATATATGTCAAAGATAAACTAATTAAAGTACCAAATTGGATGGAACTAATTTTGTCCCCTTTAATCATGACAGTGTTGTGTTTAATGAAGAAATAACCAGTGCCACCGTTACAGCCACTCAATTTTTGTATTTGGTCGGATGCTGCACAAAAGAATCAGCCAAATGCTGAATCCAAACTTGGATCTGCATGTTTAAATTTGAGCAAAATTCATAAAATTTGCATCACCCAAAACATAATTTGTCACTTTCAGATGTCTAGTGCATATGGCAATATATGTGCCTTAGGAATAGTCTGAATCCAAATTGTGCAAAAAGCGCTAGGATTCCATAGCATCTCACTGCTGGTAAATTATTCTAATCAGATAATAGCATAAAATACCCTCTATGGCGTTGTCCTGCAAATGTAATCATTTATGTGCTGCCAGTAGTGGAAAGGCATTTAGATTTTTTTGCCCACGCTTTAGGGAGGAACTCCACAATGTGTCTGGAGCCAACGTGTCGCCATGCGACGAAACGCAATGCATGGCAACGTGTCGGCACCAGCCACATAGTGGAGTTCCTCCCTTAATTAAGGTTACTAGATTATGTTTTATTGCCCTAAAAGCCTAATTTTGAGAAAGTTGTTATTTTTTTCTCTTAACTCACAGTAGGAAAGGTAAGTGTGGGTACATGTCATCAGGGCTGCAGCCTCAGTGCCCCTGTATATATGTTTTTGGCATAGTGGTTCAGGCTCATATAAAGGACTGTTTAATGTTCAAGACTACATTAAAGGAAAACTATACCCCCCAAACAATGTAGGTCTCTATTAAAAGATACTGAGTAAAACAGCTCATGTGTAAAACCCTGCTTCATGTAAATAAACCATTATCATAATAATATACTTTTTTAATAGTATGTGCCATTGGGTAATCATAAATAGAAAATTGCCATTTTAAAAAATAAGGGCCGCCCCTGAGATCGTAAGATTCACTGTGCACACATACAAACCACATGTAAGGTCACATGAGCCAATTAACAGACAGAGTTCTGCCTTTTGCTTCCTCTCTTCTTCCTGTTACAGTTAGAGTTGTAGTATTTCTGGTCAGGTGATCTCTACCTGTTACAGTTAGAGCTGCAGTATTTCTGGTCAGGTGATCTCTGAGGCAGCACAGATAGAGTCACGAAATGGTGGTTCAAGGCAAGAGATGTAAAAGGGCAATATTTACTTAAATATATATTCCAGTTTGGTAAGATTCTTTAATATGTCATTCAATTTGATATAAACTATCGGTTCTTAAGTATTCATTTTGGGGGTAAAGTTTTCCTTTAAAGGGTTGATACTTTTCAAAAGCTTGGCGCTGAGTAAGCATATAGAATGCACAAGCTGTTCGCTTTGCCTTTCCGAATGCTGTAAACCGCAACGCAGTTTAGTTTTCATTATCCATTATCCGAGCACCACAGCCTGTCGCAGGTTTCCTCTGTAAATACTGGAGGTGACAAGAAGTCTTTCCTGCGGAATACAGCTTTTTAATATTTAATTTTGTGTTCTTAAGAGTTGTAAACATACCCCAAAATTATAAACAAGCTTAAAAAAAAAAACCCTATATATATACGTATATACATGTATTCATCTACCTTTGCAATGGTATCAAACTTATTTAGAAATGTAATTGCTTGTGAAAGCAGTGTTGGTGGCTTGTTATTTTCTTCACTTCTGGTTCTAACATCTGAATAACAGACCTGTGAAGACCTTTGGAGTCCTTTGCTTATGCCCCTGCTGTAAGTTCACAAGCACAAGCTGTCCAAAATAGTGCCATTAGTGTTTATTCTTAAAGCCCTTGCAGCAGGGCTTATCTGCATATCTGTTCCAGTGCAGTACATAATGACACACGTTAAGGGGCAGAAGGGGAGACCCCTAAAGTCTTTAAACTCACCACCCTTCATGAATACAGTCCTTCAGCAAGTATGCATAAAATATGGTGCATAAAGTTGCTAAATTAGCTTTGTGATGTTTGGTTGGAGTACAGCAAAGCTATTACTGTTCCTTTCAGCTGTCTGTTTAAAAACAATGTATATTTATTTTTGGCTGTACACATTGAGGCGTATGTAAGTGGTCAACACACTTCTACATTCGGTGCTTGCATGAATTAGTACAGTCTGATAGTACAGTGCTGTGTTTCGCCCCGCGCTCCCCTGTGGTGGAAAAAAGCGATATGAAATAAGGATGAACCTAATCCACTATTTTGGATTCGGCCGTACCCCTGAATTCTTCAAGAAAGATTCGGCTGAATACCGGACCATATCCAAATTCTAATTTGCATATACTTCCTTGTAAATTCCCTCCCCGTCCCTGATATGCAAATTAGAAGTTGGTTTGGCTGGGCAGAAGGATTCGACCGAATCAGAATCCTGCTGAAAAAAGCCGAATCCTGGATTCGGTGCATCCCTACTATGAAATGCCTGTGTGTAAAGCTGGCTGGCATAGACGCACCAATATCGTACAAAACAAGGTTTTGTATGATTTTTAGACTGTGCGTGTGTTTCGAATAATCAAACTGACAATTATCTTATTATGGCGATAAGTCATTTAGTTTATTGGACAGGTTAGAAAATGAATGATGATATCCATGGGCAACTGTAACTACTGTACATAACTTTCGTATGATTGCTGTCTGTCAATTAATGGCCAGAACATTGTCTGATTTGTTTTTCCTACTTTAATCCTACAGTTTAAATCTGAATGTTCGTTTTGGATCATGGCATTAAAACAAATGATCTATATCTGATCGTTCGCCATACGACAAATAAAATGTGAATATGTATGGCCAGCTGAAGAGTCCTTACAGTTTCTTTCTTTTTTTAAGAAAAAAATTCCCTTTTGTGGCAGTTTGGTAAATTCCACCCTTGAATTGGCGTATGTCTGTGTGGGTGGAGGGGTGGGTGCTAAATATAGTAAAGTGATTAATCATGCTCATTGTATATAGGAGTGACACCAACCAGTGAAGAGGTGCATTAGTAGGCAGATTGTATTGATGGACTCTTATGGCCTGGAATATTTAGAATTAAGTGGCATACTGCAGGTCTAGAGAGTAACAGGTGTGCTTTGGGGTAGGGACTGTGGCACCTGCTGCCGGATAATGCATCATTAAGGGATTACTTGTTGGGTCTAGTCAAGTAAATTAACGTTAGTGGGTGCCTGTTGTGGGTGGGCGTGGGTAGGTAATTAGCATGCAGCCCACATACATACAGTAGCTACTGCAGAACTCCAATCCCAGCGTAAATCATGGTTGGCCCGTACCCCCTCCTGCTCTGGAGGCAGGAGAACACTTTCCCTTAAAGTGACTGTGCGCTGAAAATGCTTTGCTACACCATCCCTTTCCTTTGCAGCCCATGGTGTCCTACCCCTGCATTGATTTTTTTCCTGAGCCCAGTCCCTCAGTCAGGAAGCGTGCTTGCATTAATGTGATTGATTCTCTGCTGCTCCTTAGCTGGAGTGTTCCATTCAGTCTCTGCACGGGGGTGTGTCTCAGCCACAATTATATCAATGACTTGAAAATACAATTGAAAGATTGCGTAACCCATGACAAACATGTGATGGTGGCATACATTTTCCCTACCATTGTGTCGTAGCAATATGTATTGCAGAGGCACTGCTTTTCTGTCACAAGTTACACAGCTTGGTTTTCCTTCACTGAAAGAGAAAGGACTGTGTTAAGAGTAGGCACAGGGACACAGCTGGAAAATAAGTGGCAGTTTCAGACACATATAAAGCCACTTTTTGTTAGTTCTTGCAGCTCAGCTGGGAAAGCCCACTTTGTATATAACTATAGCTTTCAGCACCTACATGATGGCTGTTTGATGCTGTTGGGCCCAGGGTTGTCAATAATCTATGTATACGCTTATTTCTGAGGAGGTGGGAAGGTGTAAAAGCTAAAAATGCTTCTGGACTAATCTGTAAAAGGTCAACTGACGTAGGCCTAATTGCTAATAATATATCTGAGGGAAGTTTATTGTGTGTGTGGTCTAGACTTCCCTGTTTGGGGCCCATTGGCTGAGCAGTCATGAAGCGGAACATCAGCAACCCAGAGATTGTGCAGAGCTGGTATTTCAAGAGGGTGTTTGAAACTGCTCCATAGGGGGGCTCACACACACAAAATCCAACCTGACAGAACATATAAGACACCAACTACTTAAAGATATATCATATTCATGCACTCCCAGGATTTGACAGCTTTTTTTCCTTTATTTAAGAATGAAGTATGAGTAGTCCTGGGTTTTACACTAGTCGCTAGAGTTATTTGAACCCCTTGGTGGGGGAAGATGTAAGGGTTTCATGCACTGCTCCCCAGTTAGCATTGAATTTCTCAACAAATTGCCTTTGGTAACAACCAGTGTTCGTGCTCTATATTTGATATGTGCAGTCGGTTGCTCCGTAGTTGATTGTCTGGGAGTTGGGTTTGGACACAAGTGAAAGAGCTGATGGAACATGTGCTCCCCCAGGTGGCCAAAGCTCCTTCAGCAAGCTCTAAACTGCCCATAGAAATCAATGCACTGTGGGAACAGTAAAACAGAATAGCCCAAAGCAGAACATACAATTAGACTTCTATATCTGGTAATTATTTGCTTGTATCTGTAGCACTGCACAGGTGGAACATTTCTCTTTATCTGAACTCACTATGAACTTGGGTGCAAATGCCAATGCCATAGAAAGTCACTTTTTAATGGGCTGGTTAAGGGCTGTTTACGCTAGGGATTCGTCAAAATCCACTATTTTGGATTCGGCCCAACCCCCGAATCCTTCACTAGAGATTTGGCTGAATCCTAATTTGCATATGCAAATTAGGGATGGGAAGGGAAAAAATTTGACTTCCTTGTTTTGTGACAAAAAGTAATTTGATTTCCCTCCCCACCCCTAATTTGCATATGCAAATTTGGATTCGGTTCAGCCGGGCAGAAGGATTAGGCCGAATCTAAATTCTGCTGAAAAAGGCCAAATCCCGAACCGAATCCTGGATTCGGTTTGGGCCTCTATTTACTTGAAATGGCAGGGCCTATCTTGACTCCCAGACCTGCCTGTACTTGTCTATTATGTTTGCTTCTCTGTAGCTTACAGCTTCTCTTTTTGTCAAGCAGTTTTGCCCTTTTTGTTATTTCCTCAAACACCTGGCTGGACTTGGATGTTGTTTGCAGAAACCTGATTTGAATATTTCACAGATTTATCAAAACAATTACTCAAGATGGTATAGTTAAATGTTCTACATGCTGTGTATAACAGAATGTAGCCATCATTTCTGTAGTCACACATGCTCACTTTTGCTTATGTGTGTACCTCTCTTTTTTTGTCTGGGGTACTGCAAAGCAATGTGGCAGATCCTAAAGAAATGCACTTTGCATTCAATAAGCTGTTATTTAAGGGAACATACATGAACATTAAGCATTCCTTTCCAGTGACATTTGCTAGTAACCTACAAAGCACAAAGATATTGATTATTGTGTTCCATCTCCTTCTCTTGTTTATGTATTCAATTTGTGCTCTGCAACAATTGTGCGTCACTGCAAATAGCATTAGCTCTTAGAAAAACCTCAGCTCCACTAAAGGATCCTGAAGTCCATTATGTCTATTCCTGTGGCATCACATGTGCACAGATGCAGGCCCAATTGTCTGACATCCTCAGCCACAGCTGCAAGATTCTAAACCCATCACCAGATACATTTTCCTATAAAAATGCTCAAGTACTCATAAGTAAGGGAAGGCTGAATGGACATCTATCCTTCCCATATTAGCTGACCTAATGAATACTTGAGTATCCAATTCTGCCAAAACCATAGTTGTTTTATCAATAGTGGATTGGTATTAATGTCTGATGTTGTAATTTTTGTTTCAGATGTAGTGACTGCGGTGTGTCCTTGTCCCACCGATATTATGAGAAGGATGGAAGGTTGTTCTGCAAAAAGCACTACTGGACACGATTTGGGGGGATGTGCCAAGGCTGTTCTGAAAATATCACCAAAGGCCTAGTCATGGTAAGTGCACAGAAGGGTGCCATTATCTTTATAGAGACCCATATAAGATCTATTGAGTGTGTTTGACTTTCTTTAACCAAAAATAATCCAGATTTTTTTTGTTCCCCCCCCCCCCATATCCATCAGAGAAAAGTTGCTAAAACATTACTGTGCCAGCCAATGCAAACAAAGAGCGAATGCCAAGCGTGTTTTTTTTAACTATATTTCTATCTTCTACCGCAGTTTTTTCTGGTACAGTTAGAAGTTGTAGTTCAGCATGAGAAAGAGGTTTGCATGAACTGGACCACTGATTCTGAACTGAGCTTCTGAGGACTCACTCACTTATCTGGAATTTTACTCTTGACAGGTAGCGGGGGAGCACAAGTACCACCCAGAATGCTTCATGTGTTCCCGCTGTAAAGCTTACATCGGTGATGGAGAAACATATGCCCTGGTGGAGAGATCCAAGCTCTACTGGTAAAATCATTGGCACTGGCTCCCATTATGTACCCTCTCACTACTGTCTTATATAAAAACGATTCATAAAAACGATTCCTTAATCTGTTACCTTATTGAGTATGTATGCAGTTTGAGTAAAATAAAATCACTTGGGGCTGGACATTATCAAAGCTTTGTCAAAGAGCCAGAAAATGTCAACCAGTGACCAAGTAATTGAATAGGACTCTAAACTGTGCTAAACTTACTTTTTCGTCTGTTGATTTAACGAAGAAATATCTAGTTTTTATCGAGAAGTGATGTCTAAAGCAACTGGACTTGCTGAGTAATCTTGAAAGTGTTTCACTGCAGAGTGGCTTTTTCAGTTCAACCCTGGTGAAACACTTTCAAGATTACTCAGCAACTCCAGTTGCTTTAGAATTAGTTGTATCAGTATTCCATACTGTATATCATGACCTGGATGAATGAAACCTTCATTTATTGTTTTGGTTTTTTTTTTTTTTACTTGAGCAATACACTGAAGTTAACTACTTTCACGTTCCAACAGCCTGGTTCTGGCTAGTCACTGTTTGAGGAGGAGTAGGTAGTAAAGCAAATGACGAGACCATAAGAAGCCATGGGGAGGGAGGAATTATCCCATTTAAACCAACGACTCTTATTTACAGGGAGAGAGAAGGTGAAATAGTTCAGTGAAAAACAAAAAAACATTCCATTACTGTTTTATAGTAACAAAAAATTAGGAAATGTGGCCTCTTTTTTAAAAGATTAGGCAGAACACATTTACAAAACAAGTCCTATTTATTGTGCTCATGTTGCTCATGCATGTATGTATCAGGTGTATAATGCCTTTGAAGGCATAAAGCCAACCTTAAAACTGTGGACTTGATTAAAGGGCTTCCATTTGGAATTTGCCTTCAAGTTTTAAGGTGGTGCACATTACACATTGAATCTGCTGTGGTGTATCAGTCCTTTCTATTTACTAAGTTGTTAAAGGGGAAGTTAAGTCTAAAATAGAATTAGCTATGAGCAGTCATTCATAAATGGTTACTTTTCTGCAGGTTTATATGTTTGAGCCAGAATTATTGTACAGGTATTGGATCCTTTATCCAGAAAGCTCCGAATTATGGAAAGTCGTCTCCCATAGGCTCCATTTTATCCAAATAATCCCAATTTTTAAAAATAAATTCCTTTTCTTTGACTAAGATATAATTAATTCTTATTGGAAGCAAGCCCAGCCTATTGTGTTTTTATTTAATTATTATTTATTTAATGTTTACATGATTTTATAATAGACTTATGGTATGAAGAGCCAAATTACGGAAAGATCCATTATCTGGAAAACCCCAGGTCCCATACCTGTACAGTAATGGTAGTCCAAGGGCACTTAGCATGATGAACAGTCTAACATGCTTCTCTCTTATCTTTTTCACTCAGCGGGCCTTGTTACTATCAGTTCTCTGTAACTCCAGTGATTGACTCCCCGGGTTCTAGATCACCTCACACAGTCACACTAGTGTCTCTCCCAGCTTCAGATGGGAAACGCGGCCTCTCCGTTTCTATCACGCCATCCTGTGCAGAGCACTCTCACACTGTGCGAGTCACTGAGTAAGTAATCGAGGCACTTTTAAAGGGTGTGCAATAAACGTTGCAAACTGTTCAACTTAATTCACCCTGGCAGTCTTTTGCAACTTTTATTACAATACCTGGGTTTCTGAAATATACAGTGATGTGTGAGTCTGTGCAATAAATTCATAGAACATTGCTTTTCAGCAATTGTATATAATTGTTGTCTTCGGAGGACTCCTTGCTGATGTAAGTAGTTTGACAGCTCCCATTTATTAACAGATTGTAATTATATATATTTAGAGAATAAATGTCCTGCACAAACTATACATTTACAGGCTTCAATACCATGGAGTGCAGAATGAGTTGTGGCTGGTGGACACAAGGCTATAAGGAGCCACATATTTAATCCTTTATGCCAAATCGCACTGCTTGAAGGGCAAGGTACAATTATTATTCATGATTTTTTATTCTCTTTTTCTTTTTGTGAATAGGCTTGATGCAGACTTTTTGGGTCCTGACATTCAAAGCTCAATCCATATCGGAGATCGAATCCTTGAGATAAATGGTACCCCAATTCGTAGTGTTCCCTTGGATGAGGTAATTACATTTCTGTTTTATTTGTTAAAGCACATATTAAATTATCCTGCATTCTCAGCATTTCTTAATTTTCCTTGTATTTTTACATTTTCCTTGTAGATTGATGTTCTGATACAGGAGACAAGCCGCCTCCTGCAGCTGACAATTGAGCATGACCCTCATGAGACCCCCACAATGCCGAGCCCTTGCGCAGAAATTGCAGTCAGGCGGCAAAGGCCAGTAATGTAAGGAACGTTTTTGATTCTAGAAATCTAGTTGTGATTTTTCTTTATAGTTTCAGTGGCCTGTATCTCAAGGAATCTTTCAGAAATAGCACAAAAACACACTTTCTATGAATGTTATTGGCTTTTAAATGGCCACTGTACATTTATGTTTTACCTGCAGTATAGGTAAATGCTTGAGGCTATACAGTTTAATCTCTATGTACAGGTTTTTGGAAAACTTTAGTTTTCATTTAACTGTGCCTGTGCATACCTGTTTGAGATTAGCCATGGCTCTCTAACTTTGTACTTTGGGACCTTGGGCTCACCCCTCTGGATTATAGCATTACCTGAGTGCTGTTGGAGGTTACAAATATGGTTGTAAATGGTCAATATGAGACCATTGTAGTTTAGGCAAGACTGAGGGTAAGGGCACACCTGGCGATTCGGGGAGATTTAGTCACCTGGCGACTAATCACCTCGTCTTTGCGACGATTATCTCCCCGAACGCCTTCCCTCTGTCTTGCACCGGCTATAATGAAAAGTGACTAAATCTCGTCAGGTGAGTAAATCTCCCCGAATCGCCAGGTGTGCCCTTACCCTGAAACTGCAAAATGATTACCATCTTTATAGACCTTATGGTAAGAGTATAACACTTATGTACTCCGCACAATAAATGCCATATAAAGGGAAAGTAAATAATAAAGCTATTTTAGACACAAGGTATGAAAATATATTCTTTTTACAATGCGTGGCTAGATAAGTGTATTTTTCTACACAATATCATTAGAAAGTTTCACCTCTAGCTGAAAGTTTTTCCACACTATAACACAAATAGCATTTTCCTATCTAAATAAATAGTGTAAATATGTCATTATTCTCCATTTAGAGGAAAAAGTGAATTTAAACGTATTGCTTTACATGATCTTTTAAAGAGAGTGTTAAGCTTCTAAATATAGACTGGAAATGTCAGTACTGCCATATACTTCTCTTGAGAAGGATGTGTTCAGAACTTTTGCTCCTATTTACGTACATAAGACCACAAACCACAGACCAGCCTAGTATTCATTTGCATCCCACGGCATCTGGCAGGCTGATAAAAATGCCCCTCGCTCTGCTTTTGTAGCAGTTGTTTATTGTCTTTACCAGAGGTGAGTTTTGTATTGCTATATTAATTCATTTCTCCTAACTGATTTTCTGTGCCTATGCTGTACATGAGGCAACGGCTGATAGTTTGGATGATCTGACCCCTACTCCCTTACTGTTCATTTCTTTTCTAGTTGGTCATAAGGAATATATTTGTTTATAATCTTAGGAAACAAAGAGGAGCAGGGCCATAGAAACGTTTTAAAGGGGTAGTTCAACTTTTTTTTTGTTTAGTTACACATTGGTATGTTATAGAATGACCTGTGCTTAGCAACTTTTCAGTTGGTCTTTATCTTTATAGTTTTTTTTAAGTATCTGCCTTCTTCTTCTACCTCTCTCTCCAGCTTTCAAGTGGGTTCCTCTGACCCAAGCAGTCAAAAAGCTATTGCTCTGTGAGGCTACAATTTAATAGCAGCCATTACTTTTTATTACTGATATTTATATTATGGCCTTCTAAAATTAAGTTCAAATTCATTCATTCATATTTATTGAAGCCACTGCCTGCTTGCTATGGTAAATTGTACCCTAGTAACCAGACAGCTGGTGCAATTCCAAATTGTGAAGCCGCTTAACAAACCGTTACATAATTCAAGGATAAAAGGAAATGAAAGCTAGTTGCAAACTGACTCAGAATATCACTGTCTATATCATACTAACCGTTTATTTGAAGGTGAACTACCCCTATATGGGGAGGTATAGCTAAATACAGCCCTTGTAGAAATATTGGGTCTTGTTTGATGTGTGAGCAGTTAGATACCAAAATTGGCTCAGATTTAGATCTGTATAAACACTGTACAGGGTGCAATATATGTTAATGTATTGTTCAGTGTCATTACTAAAGCTCCTATATTGCCATGTTGCAAAGCAAATTAAAAGGGCGAAAAGGGACCCTGTACTGTGCTCATGCCTTGACCATGTTAAGTACAGGTTTCCCTTAGCATGCTAAGTGCACACACAATTTATTTTGCGCCTACTGAACAGCACATAAATGTATGTGTGAACAGAGTAGCTTGCCACTGGTATATACTGTATGTGAGGATCTAAAAGATAACAAAGTGGAGTTGCAGGATGACTCCTGTTAGTATTATGGGATCATCAGCCAAAATGATGGTCATGTCCTGTAATGCAATTTATTTGGCATGTGGGTCGAAATGGCAAATATTAACCCTATGTATGGCCAGCTTACTCTATGTGTCAGTTTTTTGCAAAAATCGAAACTTACTTTTGCCTACACCCAATTTATATTTAAGGCGCAGTTGTAGTATAGACCGGTCACCTGGATCCAGCTGCGTGGGATCGCCATCCTGTTCTCGCAGAGACATGAGCCGCTCTGAGTCGGTCCGTACTGTCACTGGTGTCCATCGTATCTTCAGACCCTCAGATCTCATCCCAGGAGAGGTGTTGGGCAGGGGATGCTTTGGTCAAGCTATAAAGGTGAATAACTTGGTATTTCTGCATGGCAATATTTTCTTGGCCACCTACCAGCTTGCACCCCCACTTGTACTTACCCCTACCTGCACTTACCCAGGACTGCTCGCACCACCCTACAATCACTGTTGCTGTCACCTTCTCCAATGTGGGGACTGGGCAGGTGGGAGATTTAAATGTCTGTCAGTACAGCTGCGGGCAATATGCCACCCCCAGACTTCTGCCGCCCTAGGCCTTCGTGGCCTGTCCACAAATCCGGGCCTGGCCAAAAGGGTTAAACATCTGCTTCTTTTGACTGCAGTACTGCAATTGCTTCCCTCTAGAGATGCATTTAATAGTATACATTGGTTTCTAACCTTCTTAATGCAGGTTACGCACCGGGTGACTGGGGAAGTGATGGTAATGAAGGAATTAATTAGGTTTGATGAGGAAACACAAAGAACCTTCTTAAAAGAGGTAAGTGCTAATTAATGCTTAATTGAGACAAGTCTGGCTCCTGCCTGCTTTATCATCTGTATTAGCTGCAGTATATATATATATATATATATATATATATATATATATATATATATATATATATATATATATATATATATATATATATGCGTCCTGTGGGTATCAGCACTCGATACTTGTATGAGTTTGAGGTGCAGGATCAAATTAATGATACAGGTGATGCAAGGATCAGCACACTCATTTGTAGAAAAGCAAAGTGTATTTTATTTCAACACAGCATTGTGTCCAACGTTTCGGTTCCTCCTGGGAACCTTTATCAAGGATGCAGTGCCTTACAGTGCAAAGGTTTAAATACCCACCCCCACATGTGGATTTTGGCGCCCTGATGACGTCATTAGTCCATATACAGATGTTGTTTTCCAAAAACAAAGTCTTTCCTGTGTATAGAGTGTCCTTTTGTTCCTACACCACTAGGTGTCAGCGTAGTGCCTTGTGTCAAATCCTCTGTGCGCATGTGTCCAATTGGTAACATGGTTACACGATTGAAACAGTGTTACAATAAAGCAAAAAAGTAAAAAACGGAAAAACAAATTACTTACAGATCAAAGGAAGAATACTTTGTATGCATTTCAGATCAAAAGAAGAATATTTTGTATGCTTTTCCTGAGGAGCAAAAAAAGTTTCGATCAATATTTGGTGTATATTTAGAAACAGCAAGTTATTCAACATGTATATTGCTCATGCAAGGAAACAATTCAATGTTAACTGTCCATTGAGTCCCTTGGGTATAACGCAGTCCAGTTCATGTATCCAGTATGCTTCACGTTTCAGTAACAAATTGTCAATATCACCGCCTCTTGGCGGTTTCTGTATACAATCTATAGGCATACATTTAAACGTGGTAGGGTCATGTCTGGCCTCTTTCCAATGTTTGGCAACTGGCTGTTGCGCTATGTCCTGTTTATTGGCATCGACCTTTCTGTCCATATCCAGTGCAGCCCTTATAGTGGCCCTATGCATATTTATCCTCTCTTTCAATTGCCTAGTGGTTTTTCCACAGTAAATTAGTCCACAGGGGCATTTAATCACGTATATTACTCTGGTTGAGGTGCAAGTGAGCCTATGTTTGATCTCATATCTCTTTCCAGTTCTAGGGTGTCTAAATTCTTTTCCTAGTATGAGAGTGTTGCACATCACACATCCCGTACATTTATATACCCCCGGGCGGTTGGATAAAAAATGTTGGACCTTGGGTTGCGAATATTTACTTACTGGGTCGGCGGGACTCAAGTGTTCTTTTAGGTTGGTGTTCCTCGCGAAACTGAATTTCGGTCTTTTGGGAACCCTAGGGGCTAGCGCTTCATCTTTGGCCACTATATCCCAATGTTTGAGTACAGCTTCTTTGGTGGCCTTACTGTGGGGATTAAATTTACTGACGTAGTAAATGTCATTGATGTCGTTGTCCTTATTGTTCGTGGTAGCCGTGGTACTTTGTAACAATTGTTCCCGTGACATAGCTGCTACTGCTTTTGTAGTGTCATTGATCAAATTAGTTGGATAGCCCCTAGCCAGGAATTTTTTCCCCATTATTGTTAGATCCTCCTTACACTGTGCTGGATCGCTGTCAATTCTAATGACCCGCATCATTTGTGATTTGGGAAGTGATTCTAGGAGATGTCTGGGGTGGTTACTTTTGTAATGTAGCAGGGTATTTCTGTCAGTGGTTTTTGTATATATTCTTGTGTGTAAGGCCCCATTTGCTTTGTAGACTTGAACGTCCAGAAAATTTATTTGTTGCACGCTGTAACTCAGGGTTAGCCTGATTGGAGAGTCTAGAGAATTTAGACTATTCACATATCCCTCCAGTGATTCTGATGTACCTGTCCATATAAAGAACAGGTCATCTATATAGCGCCTGTAAAAACTGCCGAATTTTTGAAAAAGTTTATTGCCATAGATATGCTCATTTTCATAGCTGTGCATGTATGCATTGGCATATACTGGTGCCACTTATATATATATTTGGCAACCGTCTACTAAGTATCTCTTTTTATATAAATAATATTTACAGTATACTTGAATGTATATATTTATATATTAAATGAAAAGATTGCCAAAGAACCCTATTCAAATGATTTTATCAATTATTTTTCTTGGTAAGGTGTGTGCTTGCAATGAGTGATGTAAAAATAATTTTCTTTTCCACCTGCCATCAAAATCAAAAATGGAAGCATGGGTTTTTGTGCAATGGGAAGATTAAGGGGCAAATTCACTAACCTCCAAAAATTTGCCAGCGACGGCTTCGCTCACAGAGCAACATTTCACCAGGCATAGATTCGCCAGGACAACGCTAATTCACTAAAATCCACCAGGCGTTAGAGAGCGAAGTAACACTAGAGTCTATCTCCATCGCTAGCGAAGTTACGCCAGCGACCGTTAGTAAATCGGCGAAGTACCGAAATGATGCCATGCTGCTGAATTTTCGCCCGCATTAGTCACTTCGCCCTTTAGTAAATTTGCCCCTAAGGCGGGACTTAAAGGAGACCCTAAAAATGAATATGGCTAGAAATGCTGTATTTTATATACTGAACTTATTGTACCAGTCTTATAGCTCTTTATTGGTTTCATACACTCATAGTATTATGATTTACTCTTATCCTTTATTAACCCTTTCGAAACGCTTTCCTACCACTGAAGTCAGACTAACTGGCCTATAGTTTTGAGGCTGAGATCGGGATCCTTTTTTTAATAGAGGCACCACATTAGCAATTCGCCTGAATCCTGAAAAATTAAGTAAGATTGTCAAAGAGGTTTGGCAATCACAGAGCTAAGCTTGCTAAGTACCCTGGGATGAATACCATCTGGCCCCGGAACTTTGTTTATCTTAAAATGTTTTAGTCTATTTTAAATTTCCTCATGTGTGAACCATGCACCATTAGTTGTATTACTAGAATTGGGACTATTAAGAAGGCAACCTTCATTAACTGGTTCCTCATTTGTAATTACTAAATGTAATAATTTCTGCATTCAGATATTGCCCATGCTTTCTACTAACCATCTGTCTCTGTTTGGTGTAGGTGAAGGTGATGCGATGCTTGGAGCACCCCCATGTGTTGAAGTTTATTGGAGTACTATACAAGGACAAAAGGCTAAACTTTATTACTGAGTACATCCCAGGTGGGACCTTGCGCAGAGTTATAAAGAGCATGGTGAGTTCACTACTAAATTTGCCTTTTTTCTTCTGAGCACTAAAAGATCTGGGATCTTTCCTGTTTCTTTTCTTAATTGCTTGCTGTTGGTTCTTCATACATTAGGAATACACCTAGCCTGTGACCTGCATAGTTTCCTGGATTAAAGGGGGCATATAACTACCTATATATAACATAATGTGCCCTTCAGAGCAAACTTGCAATTTACTGTAATTATTTAGATTTTGTGATACGAACATTTGGGTACTGCTAATATCATACATGTGAAACAAGAGCGCCCCCTGCTGTCCTGTCCTGGTGGAGGCCAGTCAGAAAGGCAAAAGCTTAGAAAACACATCTTGACATGGACAAGAATAGAACTGAGACATAATAGAGAAAAGCAAAATAGTACTACTGGTGCATTTTCAGGCAATAGACTAATGCTAAAAACAACTGGGCTGGGCAACAATGTCACCAATCAAAATATTGCATGTCCTGTATTGCTACATACCCATTAGGTTTTTTTGATGGTGAAGGTACAAACTGTATATGGATGTTTTAAAGCAACCTTTTTATCCGTGAGCCACATTTAGATGTAAAAAGATTTAAGGAACAATACAAGCATACAAAATGGTCCTCGGTGGTGCTAAATAAATGCTGTGATAGGCTATTTGGTAGCCCCTGTGTGGCCTGGCAACCTACAGGAGGCTTTTTGACAGTACTCCTGGTTTATATGCAACTAAAACTTGCCTCCAAGCCAGGAATTCTAAAATAAGCACCTGCTTTAATGTCATTGGGAGCAACATCCATGGGGTTGGTGACCAACATTTTGCTCAATGCCACTGGTTGGAGATGACTAGTCTAAAGAATGAAGCATTAGAGAATATATTTATCATATGTTTGAGCATTAGAAAGCTTTTTAGACTTAGCAACAGCAGTTTACAGTTGCCTAGGTGGCATACAGAATTCACAATATTTAAGAACAGTGACACAAATGGAGAAGAACATTCAGTAGTTCATGCAGGAGCTGCTGCCAGTGTGCCACTTCTAGTGTTTTGTTCATAACATTTTAAAGTTATGTGCACAGGCAAGTGTGTAGGTTAAAATAAGTACAAAATCAAGTGTTTTCACTTAAAATTACTATATATTTATGTGCATGCAAACAGATTAAAGGGTTCATTGGTTTCCAAAATGTGAAAGTTAGAATAATGTTTGTCTTTTGTACTGTGCACATTGTTAAAGTACAAATACAAGTTGTTCATGTTGATCTTTCAGGATACGCATTGCCCATGGAACCAGAGGGTCAGTTTTGCCAGAGACATTGCAGCTGGAATGGTGAGTACAAGTGCATTTTAATGGATGGCTCTTCATGATTGTCCTCAGATAAGAGCCTGTCCCATCATTTTGGTGGCAGCTGATAGTTGTTCTTACTCTACCCCAATATTTTATAATATATTTGTCTTTTGCTTACCTAGACATATCTTCATTCTATGAATATTATCCACCGGGATTTGAACTCTCATAACTGTCTTGTACGTGAGGTAAGATGTCACATTTCAGTATGTCAGTAAGCAGCAGGCACAGACTGGGGTTATTTCAAAAATATG
The DNA here is from genome assembly GCF_017654675.1 of Xenopus laevis. Lineage (NCBI taxonomy): Eukaryota > Metazoa > Chordata > Amphibia > Anura > Pipidae > Xenopus > Xenopus laevis. The sequence continues at coordinate 42,317,974 of NC_054373.1, read as the reverse complement.
AAGAGTAAAAAGTAAGTTTTATTCAGAAAATTATAAAAAGGAAAGCCCTTTGTGCTTCATACCTTTTGGGGCATTAATATTAGGCTCTCTGATTTGAGGTGGCCATACACAGAGTGATCTGCTCATTTGGTGATGGTGTCAAACAAGAGGATCTCTCTCCGATATGCCCACCACGATATGCCCACCAATCGGACTGATTCTGATCGTTGGCCCTAGGGCCCAATGATCAGATCATAATGCAGGAGTACGGGAGGTCAGATTGCGGGACTACATCAACGAACAGATACGGTCCTCAATCAGACGGGATTTTTAGCCCTGCTCAATTGTCATCTGGCCCATTTTCAGCCAGATATCGATCGGGGAAGCCCGTCGGAGGGCCCCATACACAGGCCAATAAGCTGCCGACTCGGTCTGTCAGCAGCTTTTATCGGCACATGTATGGCCACATTAAGTCCTCCTGAAAGAAAGAGGACATTCTTGGTCATACTTTTCTGAATAAAACATATATTTTTGTGTCTGCCTTCATTCTAGTGTGTTTAATTCCTCTCAATTTGCTGACACTCTGGGGCATAAACATATGCAGCTACTGTAACTTTCTACCTTCATGTATATATGTAGTGGTATTTTCATTTTGGCATATAGTTAGTATGTACCATATTATGCACAGTAATGTTACAAGCCACCTGAAGGCTTGGGCCCTGTACACTTAAAAATACAGTTAAATCCATAGAATGTTCATTCCCGAAATGAACAATGGTGCTTTCATGCCTATTGAAAGTAGGCAGTATATATAGGCTGATTCTGTAGATTATTGCCACACCGAGTCAGATATCTATCCAAATTTTCAGCTATATGGGCAACTTCAGTATAGGGTCCCTTATCCGGACACCTGTTATCCAGAAAGCTCTGAATTAAGGGAAGACCATCTTACATAGACTGCTTTTAGTCAAATAATTAAAAATTTCAAAAATTGTTTCCTTTTTCTCTGTAATAATAAAATAGTTCCTTGTACTTGAGCCCAACTAAGATATAATAAATCCTCATTGGAAGCAAAGCAATCCTGTTGGGTTTAATGTTTGAATGATTTGTAGTAGACTTGAATTATGGAGGTGCCATGTCCCAAGCTTTCTGCACAACAGGTGCTATACCTGTTTGAAACTATACTCTTTCATGACACATTGGCCAACAGAGGCTGCTCTTCCTTTGTGTGATGATGCTGTTGGTTTTGTAATAGTTTTATTCATTTGGAAGCTTAGTTTAGGTGGCTAAAATGTTGTACCCTTGAGTGATCAATTTTGCTTTTTGGACTATAGGATGGGGGTCTAGTGGTGGCAGATTTTGGCCTGTCACGTTTGATACCCGAAGAGACTCGTGATCTACGGAAAGACAGAAGGAAGCGTTATACTGTGGTGGGGAATCCCTACTGGATGGCACCAGAGATGATAAATGGTAAAATGAATGAATTATTTGTTTTTTTTAGATCAGACACCAAGAACCCCAATAAAGAAGTGTAGGCATTCTTTGGCCATTGTTCAAGTAAATAATTATGCTGTGTGGGCTCTCGTTTCACCACTGGTGCCAAAGGAGCATCATTTTGGTTGATAATTCAGTACAAACACTCAGCAATACATTAAAGGCATTTTCTGATTTGTAGCCCTATTCTGGCATAGCATTAGGCAGCCAATCAGCATTAGGTAGCCATACACTATCTCAGGGATCCCCAACCTTTAGAACCCGTGAGCAACATTCAGAAGTAAAAGGAGTTGGGGAGCAACACTAGCATGAAAAATGTTCTTGGGGTGCCAAATTAGTGCTGTGATTGGCCATTTTTAGCCCTTATGTGGATTGTCAACCTACATTGAGGCTCTCTTTGGCAGTACACCTGGTTTTTATATAACCAAAACTTGCCTCCAAGCCTGGAATTCAACAAAAAGCACCTGAGGCCCCTGGGAGCAACATCCAAGGAGTTGGAGAGCAACATGTTGCTCATGAGCTACTGGTTGGGGATCACTGCTCTATCTGGATAAATTGCTAGTCCACCTATCAGGCCTGAAGACCACAAGACTTGAAATTGTCCTGTATGGGAATTCAAAAGATTATCAAAATAACATTGATCAGTTCTTCTGGATAGCTTCTTCAAACAAGCAGATGTGATCAGAAGTGAGATATGGCTTGTAATTTCAAGGCTCTTTTTATGGCACACTGGGTATTAATTCCACCATTGCCCTCAGACAGAGAGCAGCAGCAGACAAAATGCCCCTCTGAACCAGTCACTGCTCTTTATACTAGTGATAAGTGAGCAGTTGAACACACATGGAGCAATAAGCAGTAGGGTCCTTGTCATTCACTAGTATAAAGAGCAGCTGCAGGGCTTATAGGTAAAATTTAGACCTGAATTGCCAACTTTAACCAATGCCTTATATATAAATAAAGATGCTATTCATGACTGAACAAAAACCGAATCTAGGATTTGGTTTGGGATTCAGCCTTTTTCAGCAGGATTCGGCCGAACTGAATCCTAATTATGCCAATTAGAGGCGGGGAGGGAAATTGCGTCACTTTTTGTCACAAAACAAGCAAGTGAAAAATGTATTCCCCTTCCCAACCCTAATTTGCATTTGCAAATTCTGATCCGTTTCGGTATTCGACAGAGTCTTTCGCAAAGGATTCAGGGGTTCGGCTGAATCCAAAATAGTGGATTCAGTGCATCCCTAACAAAAACCCAAATGCCCAGTATTTATTTAGACCTTTATGCACATTGTAATACCCCCTCTTTTTGCTTGTGATCACTAAAATTACATAAATGTAACATCCATTCAAGTGAAATGCAAAGGTGCGTGCAACAGTAATTATATGTACAATATTGAGTTACAGAGTATGTTCATCTCAATAGCTACTCCCAACTGGAGTGTTCAATGCATTCTGCATTCCCCTTATTGATAAAAGTCCAATGTACGTCATAAGGTACACACACAAGATAAATCTTAAATACTGTACAATATATTTAGCTGAAAGGAAAAGTAGCCAAAAATGTACTTTGTTTCTCACTAGCTATCACAAATGTACTTATATTGCTCAACAAATACATGGTGTCTCCACAAGGCTTTTATTTGGCACCTTCTCCATTCATCCTATCAATGTTCTGTCACTGACTTTGCCTTGTCTTGTTCATGATGATTAAATTCCTGTGTTTTTTGTTTTGTTTTTTTGCAGGAAGAAGCTATGACGAATCTGTGGATGTTTTCTCCTTTGGGATTGTAATTTGTGAGGTATTTATGCTGGTTCACCGTTCCCATTACTGTGCTCTTTACATGTTTCATCGCTTAGTGCTTACTGGATCACTCTCCCCTTCTTCATTCTTCATTTACAGTTCTGTGCTGTATTTTCTTCTTTTTGTTTTGTTAGATAATTGGACTTGTAAATGCTGACCCTGATTATCTCCCTCGCACCATGGATTTTGGGCTCAATGTCCGTGCATTCTTGGATAGATTTTGCCCCCCGAATTGCCCACCAGGATTTTTCCCCAGTGCTGTGTTGTGCTGTGACCTGGATCCTGAAAAGAGGTAAAGCTAAAACATGTTATATTTAATATATTTTTATTAGCAGTTCTGTATCAGATTAATGATACATACAAATACATAGAAAATGCTCAAAATAATAAATATATATATTACATATTTGATTATAGACCTCTCTATGTGATTTTCTGTCTTTGTAGCAGGCCTTGTTTTATTAATTATTCCCACTGTGATAAAATGTTTAACCTCAGTCAATTTTACCTGTGCTCTGTTGCAGGCCAAGGTTCTCACAGTTGCAGCTTTGGTTGGATTCCCTACTTAGGCACTTAAACCTTCAGCTTCCCCTCAGTTCACATATTGAACAACTTGAACAGAATTTCTGGGAAAACTACAGGAGGGGTGATAGCACACTTCACGTGCACCCTGAAATCCCTGAATAACCCATGGAGGACGGTTTCATAATAAACACCCCCAGACTCATATTGCTTTTCTTGCACGGAGTGAAAACGTGCCCCCCCATGTTCTAACAAAGAGGATCTGTTGTATCAGAGCTGGAAATTGTTAGATATCTCAGAAGCACTGAGGGCTTTCCAAAGATTCTAGAACCCTTCTAGTTCCTCAGGGTGCCTACTGAGTTGCGCTGGTTTCTGATGGTTCTTTCTGGTGAGCTTGCTTAAGATAAACCAGGATCGATTAGTAAGCCACTTAGTCTTCAGAGTACCAGAAACAAATTCTGTAGTTCGTAAAGGCGTCATTACACCACTTCCCTTCCTGCATGGCGCCACCTTCTCTTGGCATTTTGTTCAAAGAAAGAAGCATCCTGCACCTTGTGTAAATACCTGTATGTATATTTTGATTGTGCATAGCGTTTTGTACATAGCTTCCTTAATGTAGGTACTGTTTATCTTCTCACCTCTCCCAACTTTATTTGTGTTGTCGTGTATTCTCTACTCATCCATTGCTTTATGTTGGCTCAGGGTTACATCGGAGTGAATGGGACCACAATGCACTTGGGCTGAGATCAAAGAAAACTGTGAAGAAACCTTATCTTAGTATATGCACATCATACGTGTATCGTACATCTTTCACTTAATCGTTCCTTGAATACACAATGCATATTTGTTTAGTGATTGTAAACTTCTACACTTATGAGCTCACAATATATCACCAAGTCCTGTCATGTTGCCATTGCGGTGAAATTGAATGTGGGGGATTCAGCCCTTTCTCGGATCCCACCCCACTAATGTTATCCCAGGAGGTAAAAGCAATGAGCATTTCTTAAAGTGACCCTGCCATCATATACTTTCCATTTTTAAATAATTCAATTTATTTTTATACAGAGGCTTAAATATTGCATAATCTTCATAACATAATACACAAATACTGTGATTTGGTTTGCTCTTTGAAATTCTTTTACTTTAAAAATCACTAATTTTCTGCAGCTACAAATTCATTTATGAATGGGTACTTTTTTAAGCAAACAGAGTTTCTGTTGCATTTTCAAAATTCACTTTCTTCTCCAACGGTTCAGCCATAATGTCACCGTTTACAGGCACAAATATTGTTGACAGTATCCCTTTAATGTTACAGTCTTCATTAATTCATTGTAAGGTCATTGTTGGTCAGCTCCATTTTTGTAACTGAATATAGAGCCATAGTTTATCACTGACTCCATACAATGGGGTTCCTTTTGTGGAATGGTATATAGGCATTGAAAGGTATACACTGTAGGTTATCATTTGCTTATACAGAGGATACCCAATAGGCTGCATTCACTTTTAGCTACTGTACAAAATAAGTGAACAGATATGTAATAAAGCAGTACACTTTCTCTGTCCCAATGTATCACTGGCAATTCTGCCGCCATCTAACATTTCCTTTGCTGTACTCTAGGACGGTGGTTGCCTGCCTGTAGGAATGGCCCCCTTGGATGGCACTTAGAGCAGTGGCAAGTGGCCTAAATGTCAGTTATGGTAAGAACTCCTTAAAGTTCAGCTTGAAGGGCACTTAGGATGAGATATGGAAGTGAAAACATATTTCCTGTTGTAAATATTCTTGGAACAATGATTGATACAATTGATTATTTCATACATCTGTAACCTTGTTATCAGCTAAGGGGGAGTCCTGATTAAAGGCCTTACCTCCAAGGGGAGGCTTGAATGGAAATAGTCTGACAACAAGGGATGCACAGAATCCAACATTCGGTTTGGGATTCGGCCAGGATTTGGCCTTTTTCAGCAGGATTCGGCCGAACCGAATCAGTATACTAATTTGCATATGCAAATTTGGGACGGGAGGGAAATTTCATGACTTTTTGTCACAAAACGATTTGGTTCGGTATTCAGCCGACTCTTTCGCAAAGGATTTGGGGGTTTGGCCGAATCCAAAATAGTGGATTCGGTGCATCCCTACTGACAACCACTGCTCTAGCAGAGCAAAACACCTGAATTTGTGAGTCTATCTGTACCATCTAATAACATGCTTAACTCTTGTCTTAAGTGATGGCAAACTTACAGTAATATTTAGAGATATTTAGTGTATGTTCTTTGTGCATCAGAATTCATTAATGTCTTCAGAGGCGAACATGTGATATTGTACGACGTCCTCCTCATTGTCCTTTATTGACTGATGGTATCCGTATGGTTAGAGAATTGCCTTTTTTGGGGTTTATACATGTTGATTGTGGTTCATGATACATTTTAATTGTCACCGGGGACTTGTCACTTGTGGCAAGAGAAACTATCAGCAATAGTCCCCAGAACAGATAAAAATAGAAAGTGATGCTCAAAAATATGCCATAGACGTATGAGATAATCTGATGAAAGTGTGTTCCAGCTTACAGATAAACAAGAGCATCCAGTTAGTTGTGTAACTGCAAAAAAAGTGCATTATTCCAGTTTATAAAAGTGTACTTTATACTCAATTCCTCATTTGCCTGTGGCTTTGGGAAATCTTGATATTTGCTATAATTTAGCAGCGTTTTGCACATTTATTTACAGAAGAAAAGTCGCAGATTCCACACGTTTGCCTTATGTTGGTTCAGGATTTTGCATGCTGCGGCTCTGTATCTGGAGTTGTGCAGACAATGCTTCGCAATTTGTGTGTTGTTCTTCTTGTCTATACTGCCACGTGCCAACTGCAAGCAGAATGTGGCTTGAACACCATGTTGTTTTCTTCTTAGATTAACTCGCTGCCTCCATTCTGGCTTTTTATACACAGACACCTTTCAGTTAAATTTAGTATCATACAAACAGTGATATTCCGAGACATTTTGAGCTTGGTCTTCATTTTTTAGTATTGGATTTTTTTTTTTTTTTTTCATTTATTGGCTTTTTGCTCATCAGCTCTCCAGTATGGAATGTAAACACTTATCTGGATATTATGGCCTAATTTACATTAAAGGATAAGTAAACCATAAGTAGGGATGGGCAAATTTTTTCGCCTTGTTTTGCCGAAAAAATGACGCCCATAGACTTGTATGGCGGCGTGCGTTAAAAAAAAAAAGAAGCGAGTCAAAACAATTTCGTTGCGCAACAAAAAATATTTGACGCCCATAGACTTTAATGGGCGTCTGCGACATTTCGCTGGGGGCAAATTTTTGGCGAAACGAAACAGGTCAAATTCGCCCATCCCTAACCACAAGTGAATGTGAAATGCTGAGAGTGCTATTCTAAGCACTTTTGCAATATACATACATTATTTTTTTTTTTCATTCCAAAATATTAAAAGATACATGTACTGTTAAAATGAATGCATTTTGTTTCAACAGCACCACCTGCTGGTCATTTTCCAACCAGTCTGACCACCAAGTAGTCAAGGAAGTTGTCAGGAGAAATAAAAAGGCTGCTCTGATGTTCTTTGAAACCTTTCTCAAATCTTTCCTAAGCAGAAGAACATCAGCCCTCTTTCTTTCTCCTGACAACTTCCTTGACTACTTGGTGGTCAGACTGGTCGGAAAATGACCCGCAGGTGGTGCTGCTGTAACAAAATTCATGTTAAAAGTACATGTATGTATCCTTTAATATCTTGGAATGAAAAAATTAACGTTTATTGCAAAAGTGCTTAGAATAGCACCCTCATCAATTTTACATTCACTTATTTTCAAGGTTTACTTATCCTTTAACAAACAGGATTGGATTACAGACTGGAAGATAAATGGGTGATGTCCTGAATAGAAAGTAATAAAAAGCCACAGTAACAGTAAAAATGTTGACTCACAGAGCAACAGTTTTTTGGCTGCCAGGACCCAAGAGACCAGAAAGCATTTTAATGACCAAGCTGATAAGACATGGAAATATAATAACAGGCATATAATTCAGAAACAAATTAATACCAATGGAAAAGTTGCTACAGTAGGACATTCTACAACAGAATGGGGTTAAGCTGTATCTCAACACTTTGACTTGAGATTCAGCCCAATCCTAAAAGCCATGAACAACAATTAATCACATTCAGTATGGGATCTGTTATCTGGAATGCTTGGGTTCTGTTGTTCACTGGATAAGGGGTCTTTGTTCAGTCTTGATCACCATACCTTAAGTCTGCTGAAAATCATGTAAACATTAAATAAACCCAATAAGATTGTTTTAAAAAATTTAAATGATTTGCTTAAAATGGACTCTGTTGGACTACCTGTAATTCGGAGCTTTCTGGATATCAGGTTTCCAGACAATAGATCCCGTACCTGTAACTGAAAGCGACCAACTGTTGTTCATGGCTAATGCATTTTAATTTTTATTCTTCTGCTATTTTAATTTACAAATAAGGGTCTGGGTTCAGCTAAATTATTTGTAGAGGAATGACAAAATTTCCTGTGTATATGAAGTATGCCTTGAAATGGCAATTCCCACCACTAGATCCACACAGCACATTTGTCTTAAAGGGGTTGTTCACCTTTGAGTAAACTTTTAGTTTGATGTAGGGAGTGATGTTTTGAGACAATTTGCAATTGGTTTTAATTTTTTTGAATATGAGTTTTTTGAGTTAAGCTTTTTATTCAGAAGCTCTCCAGTTTGCCTTTTCAGCAATCTGGTTGCTAGGGTCCAAATTACCCTAGCAACCATGCATTGATTTAATTAAGGCGCTGGAATACGAATAGGAAATGACCTGGTTAGAAACATGAGTAATGAAATGTAGCCATAAAAAATACATTTGTATCCTTACAGAGCATTCGTTTTTTAGATGGAGTCAGAAGAAAAAGTAATAATTAAAAACTATAAAAAAAAAATAAATGATGAAGATAAATTGAAAAGGTGCTTAGAATTAGCCATTCTATAATATACTAAAAGTTAACTTAAAGTGGACCCGTCACCCAGACAAAAAAATGTATAATAAAAGTCCTTTTCAAATTAAACATGAAATCCAAATGTTATTTTTTATTAAAGCATTCATAGCTGTTGTAAACTCATTTAAAAATCTCAGCTGTCAATCAAATATTGTCTGCCCCTCCTCTAAGCCTTAGGCAAAGAGACAGGGCAGACAATTACTTTCACTTTCCATTCAGCACTTCCTAGATGTTACTGCTCTCCCCACATTCCCCCAATTCTCTTTACCATTTAATTGTGTAGCCAGTGCATGGGGATGGACATCAGGTCCCCCATTCTGGTGCACAAACAAGACTATGGGTTGATACAAGGCTTGCCTTAATAACAGTGTCCACAAAATGGCTCCTGCCTACTTGCTATAATTAGGACATCCCAGACAGAAGGAAACAAAAGTCAAATAATTTATACAGTGTAAATAAAGTTAATTTTGCTTGACTTACGTGATAAAATAGGATTTGGAATATTTTTTTTGGGTGACCGGTCCCCTTTAAAGGTGAACACCCCTTTAAGCAGAACATAAACCAAGGCCAAAGCTCATTCTCCAGCCTGATCTGAATAATCACACAAATCGTCAATGTACCATCTCTTGTCTCAGCAGCTGCCTAAACCAGTAGAGACATGTCATTTTGTTTTGTAAAGGAAGAGTTCCCCTAGAATTATATTTTTGCTTATGTACATAGTAATTTTACTGATTTTATAACGCACAGCAATCAATTCTATAATAACTACTGCTAACATCCATAGACATGGAACCATTGCTCAAGACAAATCTTGAAACTGTCATTCAGACATATTGCGCTGCTCAGAAATCAGATTACAATCTTAAGGTGGCCATAGACACACAGATCCTATCGTACGAATCGAGGATTCGTACGATTTTTGGATCGTGTGTGGCGTGTGCCGACATCTTTCGATCCCACCGGAGCCCATGCTCGTTAATGGCATATCGGGGAAAGATCCGCTCGTATGGCGATGTTGTCAAATGAGCGGATCTTTGCGTCTATGGCCAGCTTTAGGGGTTTTGCAGAGTTGCCCCCTTTACATATGATGGGGAGACCAACAAGCATAGGTGCTAAATTATTGGCAGTTGCAACCGATTAACAAAGATCTGATTGGCTGGTACCGGCAACTGTGATTGTGCAGATTAGCACACACGATTGTAAGTGAGCAGTACTGCACATATACATTCTGTACGTATATCAGGCACAGAACCCAGGATTTTTGCTATTGTCGCAATCATTAGCGCAGATGATACAATCTCAAAGGCAGCAGCAATTTAGTACTTTGCAGAAAAACCTCTGATTTATCACAGAAGGCTCTTGGGAAGGAAAGACTGCAGTGAGCCATCTATCGACTGTAGGGGAAGCAAATACAAAGACAAGTGTTGGACCTGTTATCCAGAATGCTCTGGACATGGGGTCTTTCCGTAATTTGGATCAACATACCCATATGTAATAAAAGGCACTAAGTTTGCCGGGGGCAGTAACCCATCACAACCAATAAGATGTTTGCTTTTAAACAGGTGACCAGTAAATGCTACCTGCGGATTGGTTGCTATGCGTTACTGCTCCAGGGCAGACTTGGTGCCTTTTATTACATATGGGGGTTTGTCTGCTAAAGAAACATTTAATAAACCCAATAGAATTGCTTTACCTCTAATAAGGATTAATTATATCTTAGTTGGAATCAAGTACAAGTCCCGGAATAAAGGAAATCATTTTTTAAAATTTTAATTATTTGATTAAAATGGGCATGGCCTTCATGTAATTAGGAGCTTTTATTGTTTAATAAATCATCGGGATTTGTAGTTCAATTATTTAAGTGTGATTGGTACTGTACCTTAATAAGAAATATCTACCTGCTGGTTTCTTCTTAATCTGTATATAGAAAAGCACATCTGTAATACCAGTAAAATCCAGCCAGGCTAAGCATACGACACGACTGTCAGATGTGAACGCTGCTGTTGTCTTCATCCGACAGTCGGATCGTGTAGGATGCACGCAGCGACCATGTCCAACATTCCTATTACTTACCTTATATTCGGCGCATCCAATGTGACGTCTGCGATTCATCTCAGCGCGTCGGTATGGAAGCTATCGCACTTAAAATCGCCCGTGGAGTTCTACCCTAATACAGGCTGCACTTGCTTTAATGTAGCCATGGAGTGCAGCTATGAATGGATTATTTAGCCTAGCAAGTGTCCAGAACAGCCAGTTATAATGATTCTATTACAGGTATGGGACCTGTTATCCAGAATGCTGGGGACCTGGGATTTTCCAGATAATGAATTTTTCTGTAATTTGGATCTTCATACTTGTCTACTAGAAAATTATGTAAATATTAAATAAACCCAGTAGACAGGTTTTGCTTCCAATAAGGATTAATTATATCTTAGTTTGGCTCAAGTACAAGCTACTGTTTTATTATTACAGAGAAAAAGGAAATAATTTTTTAAAAATTTGGATTGTCTGGATAAAATGGAGTCTATGGGAGACAGCCATTCTGTAATTCAGAGCTTTCTGGCTAATGGGTTTCTGGATAACAGATCCCATACCTTTATATAATGGTTAAAATGCATCTGCTGCTCAAACTAGATACCTATATTCTGGGGTTAGAACGGAAAATCTATCTAAAAAGATGCCCAGATTAACCCTTCAACTAACAGCACTTACAAAAAGAAACCTTGCAGGGAAGAAATCCGTGTTTCTGATCAAAAGGTCCCCATTCACTAAAGAGCGCTGACAATCACCACTTGTCTATCATAGCATACAGAATTCTGAGCGATTATCTCTGAAATCATAAATGGTCCATTTGGAGTGAAATTGGAGTAAAATACTTAACTTCAAAATCATCTGAAAAACAGTTTTGTTTTTCACTTTACTCCAATTTTATTTTTTTAACATCAAGAAGTTGGCAGATTTGCCAGTTAATCTCCATTTCTGAATTTGACAATTTTTGCCCCCGGCAACAAGAAATCAATAACTAAAAAAAGCTTATACAGGTATGGGACCTGTTATCCAGAATGATCAGGAGCTGAGGCTTTCTGGATAATGGATCTTCATACCTTAAGTCTACTAGAAAATCATGTAAACATTTAATAAACCCAATAGGCTGGTTTTGCTTCCAATAAGGATTACTTATATCTTAGTTTGGATCAAGTATAAGGGACTGTTTTATTATTATAAAGAAAAAGGAAATACTTTTTTTAAAATTTGGATTATTTGGATAAAATGGAGTCTCAGGGGCAGATTTATCAAGGGTCGAATTTCGAAGTAATGGGAGGTTTTTTTTTAACTCCCATAACTTCGAAATTCAAATAAAAAATGTATTAAAAAATTAAGTTTTTAACTAGGCTGCATTCAAATCGAAAGTACTTGCCCCAATGACTCCAAATAGGTTCTAGGAGGTCCCCCATAGGCTAAAACAGCAATTCGGCAGGTTTTAGATGTCGATTGGTCGAAGTTCTAAAGAGACAGTACATGATAAATTTCGATATTCTAATGGTTGAATTTTTTTCAAATTCTAATCAAATATTGGCCTATTCGGTAGTCATAGTACACAATAATAGCTCTGCCCCTCAATGTCACAATGCACAGTGTGTATAAATCATTAAGTCTGCTCTAGAAGTACAATGGATTAGCATTTAATTACTTAGAATATTTCATTTGGTCCAATCAAATCACATCACAATCAAATAAAAGTTTTCATCCGTGAAGCTTGCAAAAAGTACATTTTTAGAATCATGTATATATTTTTCTGCACATGCAAACGGCTCTAGTGTTGAAAATTGCTGACACTTAGGGGATTGCCTAACAAAATATGCAAGTTTGGCACCAGGTCTATTAGCTCAGTGTGTGCTATTAATCAGGTGACCAGTACATGCTACTTTCTGATTGGCTGGTATAGATTATCAGACCCGACTGCATTCACCAAAAATGTTAGGATTTCCATGCAAAAGTTTTTTATTCTGTTCTGTAATGTATTATTACCTGTTCATTATGTTTCTTTAGTGTTACAACATAAACCTGGAGATATAGTAAAATCAAACGTTCATACCTTTACATTATAATGGATATGGGCTGAAACATAAGGCGCTGCTTGGTCCGATCCGATGGAAACGGATGTGACAAAAATAAGGTAAGTAATAGAAATGTCGGACCTTGTTGCTGCGTATATCCAACACAATACGACTGTCGGATGAAGACGCAACGTGCAGCGTTCGTGTAGTGTTGGATGCACACAGCGACAAGGTCTACCATTTCTATCACCTTATTTTTGACGAATCCTTCTCGTCGCATCCGTTTCCTACCAGCGCGTCGGATCTCAAGAAGACGCATCGTGTAGTTCCAGCCTATCAATGTCAAATCACACTGTTGCTAAATGTCAATACAACTCCCTGCCGAGTTGCAGGGTACTGGGAGTTACCCATTTCAGCTTTATATTCTGCATACTGAATGTACAGAGAGAAGAAGCTTTAGGAGGATATTTTTGAAGGCAATGCTTTTTGATATGTGGTTGTACTTTTAGGTTTGACATTTTGTGGTACTTGAAACTATATATATATTCTGACTCAGAGCTAATGAAGGATCTGCTACAGGACAATTGTTGGGAAAAAAAACAATCTTTCTGGATAAAATAAATATGTTTGTCCCAGTAATTTTAGAGTCTTGAGTTTTATTTTTATTTGATTTATTCTTGGTGTGGCCTTAGACATAGAGGCGGGGCAGACAATTACTTTCACTTTCCATTCAGCACTTCCTAGATGTCACTGCTCTCCACACATTCCCCCGTTCTCTTTATTATTTAATTGTGTAGCCAGGGCATGGGGATGGACATCAGGTCCCCCATTCTGGTGCACAAACAAGATTCTGAGATAATACAAGGCTTGCCTTAATAACAGTGTCCACAAAATGGCTGCTTCCTAATGGCTATAATTATGAATTCCCAGACTGAAGGAAACAAGATTCAAATAATTTATATAGTGTAATTAAAGTTCATTTTGCTTGACTAAGGTGATAAAATAGCATTTTGAATAATTTTTCATGGGTGACGGGTCCCCTTTAACACATTCCTAGAAGTGTGGACTAAATGGCTGGGGCCCACTTGATGTATCCCAATTAATAAAGCACACACAGCTCCCACCCATGCGTATATTCTATTGAAAAGAAGGGGCATTTTTTGCAGGTTCAAGTGTACCTAATATACATGAATTCATGGGCTCTCGGATTTGCGTTTTATTGCATCAGTGTTTTTTATGTTTTTTAAATGCAATATGTGGGATTTTTTGTGCACCAATCATAAGTAAAATCATTTCCTAAGTAAATACACTATGTGAAAGTTCAAGAAATCCGATTTTCAAAGCAGTTAGAATTGTTTGTATAATGTAAATGATCAGCTCACTATTCCTTCTGCAAGATCTCCCCTATCTCCACTGCAGTTCTAGCTGAGGCAGCCATCTTGGATTTCACTGGCTCCTCCTACCTATATCTTCCCAGCCAACTATAGCTCTGAAATCTCGCACATGATCAGTTGAAATTCCTTGTTGCTTATCAACCCTTCTAAGCTATTTTCAAATCAGCCAAACCTCTGTGTTAGCTGCTGTACAGTAGTGCTGCCACCTGCTGGAAGTTAGTGTGTGCCCTTCATTTGCATAATAACATCACCAGCAGGGGACAAGATAGGGAAATCTCCTGATACTTCTAGTGGAGGAGTTTACTAAAACAAGGCATTCTGGGTAGAATACTCAAAGCAGTGTTACAATCTGAGCATGCTCCTGAAATTTGCATATTAGAGTCTCTGTTATAGTCACAGTATGGCCTCCCTCAGTGAAAGAACCCATTTGACAAAGTAAGGGATTTTTTAAAACCTGCAGTTTTTTTCAAAAAACTATATATGTAGTTTGATTAAATGTGTTTAGGTTGTACTGGTCAGATTGTTAATATGTGTTTGATTTTGGCTGTGATCGGTGCCCTTTAACCTGAATTCACAGAAACATAGTTAGTTATTTTTATAAAAAAGAAAACACATATGCATTTTGACATGCCCAGCCTGCTTCGCTACAAAATGCCTGTATGTAAGAGCCATACTTTATGCACTAATACACTGTTATTATGGGGGGTTATTTCTCATTAGAGTTTCGTGAGGTTTTTCAACCTCGAATGAACTCACCAACTCGAATGTTTTCTTTAAGAAAAACTCAAATGAGTCAGGTTTCCACTGGAAAAAAACTTGAATTGCTCAAATTAACAGATTTTTAAGCGGGGGAAAAACTTCAATTGCCTGAATTAATTGAGTTTTTGAGCAAAACCCACCAAAAAAAACTTGAACATCATGAAGGCTAGAAGCATCTTCAAATACTTAGGGGGAAAGAGACACGTAGACCCAGGTAAATACTTGGACCTCAACCTACTCCCACTATTGACTATCCCGGAAAGTAAGACCAAAGCTTGGAAAAACCTTCTGCTCACACTCCTAGGTCGAATTAACCTTACATATCTATTTCATCAAGCCCCAATAACAATACCTAAAAGCTTCTTTCTTACACTTAAGTCCTTGATCACCACCATCTACTGGGCCTCCTCATCTGCCAGAACAGCATTGACGATGCTACAACACCCGGCTGATGAGGGAGGATTAGCCGCCCCATATCTATTCTCAGTGTCGGACTGGCCCACAGGGATACCAGGAAAACTCCCGGTGGGCCCAGGTGTCAGTGGGCCCTCAGGCTGCTCAACTTTTGGCATATTTCATGGCCATTCCCTATTTCGATGAGAACAAAGTGGTTAAATAGGTGGAATAATAGATTATGGTATGTAAAAAAAAAAGAGACTAGGTGAATAAAGAGAGGAAGAAAATAGTACTGAGAGTGGGCCCCTGGTCTAAACACTTTATATGGGCCCCTGGTCTAAGGTTTTTTGGTGGGCCCCTGGTGTCCCAGTCCGACACAGTCTATTCTTATACTACTTAGCAACAAAACTTGGAACTGTCTGGTGGTGGTATGCCCCTTCCAAACACAACGCAGCCACCACCCTAGAAGCACAGTTGGCAGGATCTTATGAAGCCCTTTACTGGGGTACCAGAGGTCTTAAGACCACAACCCCTCTTATAAAAAGCACAGTGCAAACGTGGAAGATAGCCTTACAATACTTCCCTAAGAAGGAGAGTGAATATTCAGGGTGCATACCACTCTGGCACAACCCTCAATTGCCTCATGTGCAGTCAATTCCAGATGCCCAACTATGGGCCACCCATAAAATGAAGTATCTGGGACAAATAACTGACCATAGGGATATATTCCCATTCAATGCCCTAAAAGAAAAATTCTAGCTACCAAATAAAATGTACTTCAGGGACCTCCAACTACTTCACGCTTACAGAGCCCAAATGGGCACCTCAAAAATAGACACCACACCCCGACAACTGGAGGCACTTGTATGCGAACCCACACTCAGGGAACCCATCCTACAGGAGCTGTATAACAAATGGTTAGTGGATAAATAGCCCCCTATATCTGCTGAATCAAGATACAGTGACTCCAGTATAAATTGATTTTGTGACCTCCAGCATAAAATGGTACAATGATCTCGTCAAAAAAATGATACACAGAATCCCCAGAATAAATTTACAGTGACTTAAAGGAACAGTAACATCAATAAATGAAAGTGTTTTAAAGTAATACAAAAATAATGTACTGTTGCCCTGCACTGGTAAAACTGCTGTGTTTGTTTCAGAAACACTACTTTTTTTTTTTTTTTTTTTAAACATATTTTTTTATTGATGAACAGACAAATAAAACATATCTTGGGCATATAAATGATAGTACAATATTTTTACAGTTTCTATTAATTTACCTCTGTATACATTTTTAACACATCTATTGTTTATATAAATAAGCTGCTGTGTAGCAATGGGGGCAGCCATTCAAAGGAGAAAAGGCTCAGGTTACACAGCAGATAAGCTCTGTAGAACATAATGGTGTTATCTGTTATCCACTATTTAACCTGTGTCATATAGCCTTTTTTCTCTCTCTACCATTGCTACTCAGCAGCTTGTTTATTTGAACTATAGGCCATTCTATAACATACACTTAAAGGAACAGTAACATCAAAAATGAAAGTGTTTTGAAGTAATACAAATATAATGCAGTGTTGCCCTGCACTGGTAAAACTACTGTGTTTGCTTCAGAATTGTTTAAATTTCCGGCATTGCTACTCAGCAGCTAGTTTATATGAACTATACTAGAGTTTCTGAAGCAAACACATCAGTTTTACCAGTGCAGGGCAACACTACATGATATTTTCATTACTTTAAATCACTTTCATTTTTTGGTGTTACTGTTCCTTTAAGCACATAATGACATAGTAGCCCCAGCCCCCAAAGTTAATTGTTCTGGTGATCCCAGCATAGAGTAGTAAACATGCTGTAGACTTTTTTTTAACCTGGTTGCTAAGAGTATATTCAATGACATCACTAAGCACATTAATAAAGTACCCCCTCTTGTAAAATATAAGGATATTAGAAGTTACCGAGGATATAAAAACTCAAGGCCGAAGGTAACTTCTAATATCCTCATATTTTGCAACAGGGGGTACTTTATTTATTATAATACACAAGTTTTAGTGACTCATGGGACAGAAATTACATCAGAACTCACCGTTTATAACTGATGACATCAGAACTCACCGTTTATAAGGATATAATTTACAAGATATTCATGGCTTTTGTGTATTATATAGTGAATAAAGTACCCCCTCTTGTAAAATATAAGGATATTATAAGTTACCTTGGAGTTTCATGACCATATAAAAACACGAGGCCGAAGGCCGAGTGTTTTTATACAGGTCATGAAACTCCAAGGTAACTTCTAATATCCTCATATTTTGCAACTGGGGGTACTTTATTTATTATAATACACAAATTTCAGTGAGTCATGTGACAGAAATGACATCAGAACTCACCGTTTATAACTGATGACATCAGAACTCACCGTTTATAAGGATATAATTTACAGGATATTCATGGCTTTTGTGTATTATAAGGATATAATTGACAGGATATTCATGGCTCTTGTGTATTATATACTAACGCCAACTATACTTTCTCTCCTGGAAATAAGCACATGATCTAATCAATTGAGCACTAATTGTGGACTGTGGATGACTTTGGCATTTTTCAGTTATAGGCAGCTGTAGCCAATGCAAATGTGAACTGGTCTCATCCAGAATGCTTGGGACCTGGGGTTTTCCAGATATGGGATCCTACTATAATTTGGATCTCCATACTTTAAAGGGGTTGTTCACCTTCCAAACACTTTTCGATTCAATTTCACTTTTCAATTTCAACTTTCAGTTCAATTGTTTTCAGACTGTTCCCCAGAAATAAAGACTTTTTTCAATCACTTTCCATTACTTAATTTTACCGTTTTTTCAAAATCTAAATTTAAAGTTGAATGTTCATGTCTCTGCTGTTTGAGTCTGGCAGCTCAGTAATTCAGGTGCAGACTCTAAACTGTTACAATTTTGCAATATTTAGTTGATACATTTCTTAGCAGCTTCTCTGGTGTATTAGCAACTATTGTATCAATTCTAACGGGTTGTTCACCTTTAAGATAACTTTTAGAATGATGTAGAGAGTGATATTCTGAGACAATTTGCAATTGGTTTTCATTTTTTATTATTGAAGTGTTTTGAGTTATTTACCTTTTAATTCTGCAGCTCTTCAGTTTGCATCTTAAGCAATCTGGTAACTAAGGTCCAAATGACCCTAGCAACCATGCGCTGATTTGAATACGAGACTGGAATATGAATAGGAGAGGCCTGAATAGAAAGATGAGTAATAAAAAGTAACAATAACAATACATTTATAGCCTTACAGAGCATTTGTTTTTTAGAAGGGAGTCAGCGACACATCTGAGTTTTTTTTTGGAGAACAAACTTGATCTGAGTTTTTAAAATTTGAATTGAATTCGGGTTGATTCCATTCATCTAAGTTTAAAAAATTCGATTTTATCAATAAATTTCGAATGGTGGAATTTCAAATTTATCTGAGTTTAGGGGAGTTTTTAAAAACTCACATGGAATCGAAATTTGACCTTTGATAAATGTGCCTCTCCGTGTTTGAAGGTGAACAACCCCTTTAAGAAAATGTATTAAAAATGATTTAAACATTAATTAAACCCAATAGGCTGGTTTTACCTCCCATAAGTTCTAATTATATCTTAGTTTGGATCACGTACAAAGAATGTACTGTTTTATTATTATACAGAAAATCTATTTAACATTTTTTAATAATGTGATTGAAAGGGAGTCTTCAAGAAGATGGCCTTCCCGTAATTCAGAGCTTTCTGGATAATTGGTTTGCAGATATTGAATACCAAAACTGTACTTAAGAAAAATTTGTATGCTTGAGTAATTGAACTTTACGGGTTTTCCTTACTATATGTACCTACAACAAGTGTGGCAGCAGCTGTGGGGGCATTTTTTTGGGGGGGGGTATATACTTCATGTATTTGTTGTCTTAAATTAAAAAAAATACATTTATTGTATCACTAAATCATTCTGACTAAATGCCCTTTTAAAGTACAGGTATGGGATCCATTATTCAGAAACCTGCAGTGATGGGAGAATTTCACCCATTTTGCTTTGCCGAAAAATTCACGAATTTCCCGCAAAATTCATGAAACTGGCGAAAAATTTGTGAAACGCAAAAAATTGACACCGGCATCAAATTTGTTGCCAGAATCAATTTTGACACCCGCATCAATTTTGACGCTGATGTTAAAGTCAATGGGCATCTGAATAGTGTTAACGCGATTTTGACTTTTCGGACGTGCATCAGAAAATTTTTGGACGGCGGCAAATTCTCACCAGTGAATTTTTGTGGGAGTTTCGCAAATTTGTTTGCTGCCGACGAAAAGCGGAAACTCGCCACAAATTCACACCAGACTAATTTATTCGTCCATTACTAGAAACCTGTTATCCAGAAAGCTCTGCATTACTGAAAACCCGTCCCCCATTATTTAAACAGTCCTCATCCTTTATCTCTGTAATAATAAAACAGTACCTTGTACTTGATCCAAACTAAGATTTAATTAATCCTTATTGGCACCAAACCAGCCTATTGGGTTTATTATTGTTTTGATTTTCCAGTAGACTTAAGGTATGAAGATCCAAATTACAGAAAGATCCATTATCCAGAAGCATTCTGAATATCGGGTCCCATACAGGGTCGGACTGACCAGTTTGTAATAATTTGTTCTTGAAGTCATCAATGAGAGATCCATAGTTATTGTGTTGTGTTAAAATCTCGTGTAGCTTTTTATTGTGCTCCTTGTGTTTATTCAACTGTAACGGCTACCAGTCAACTGCATTAAGAATTACTGCCTATTCTTCCCTAAAAACAGAACACAACAATAAACTTTTTTCATCCTGCAGAGAAATGCCCTGTAACCATAGTGCACATTAGTTTCTTTATTGTCCCTGCATGCTGCAGCACTGAGTTCTCCCAGTGAATATCCATCCGTCTGTAGGTCACTGTGAATGTAATGCTCAAGTGCAGGATTTGTAACCCGCAGAATGAGGGATGATCTGCATTAGCACTAAAAGGAAGACAGGAATGAAAGCAGCTGGCATTGACCTGGAGCCAAGCAACAGACTCAGCAATCCAAGCAGCAAGCATCCCTCCCTGCCCCCAGCTAATCAGCACCACTAGAGACTGACATGTATGCAGAGGACAGAGTTCTACATGTATCCAGAGAGTGATGGCAGGGAACACAGGCTCTTCCATACAACGACAAAGTATTGCATCTGCAAATATCCACTGTCTGTGCCAGGAAGGGAAATCAGAGATGAAGAGGTAGGGGATCGAGCAAGAGTAAAACTAGTGACGTACATTGGTAGAGGGACACAGAAGCTGGCAGAAGCAGAGAGAGAGGTGCAGAGAAAGACACAGAGAGGGGGTGAGCCCTCACACTGCAGCAAATGGTAAGGATGACTTCTTCTGACACTACTTACTTCCTACCCTAATGAACACTCTAGAGGCTCTATGAGTTCTACAGAGAGAAGAAAACATAAAACATTTCTAATCCGGCTTCTGTCCTTGCAGAGTGCAGAGAAGGAACTGGGATTAACACTGGGGCAGAGGATTACTAGCGTAGCCAACTGATATTCATTGTACAAGAGGCAGCATGACCCGGCTATTCTGAGACTAGAAGGACCCCTAGAGATTGTGGCATGTTTATTATACAGGTATAGGATATCTGGAAAGCCGATATCCAGAAAGCTCCGAATTATGCAAATAGACTCCATTTTAATGAAATAAGTCAAAATTTTAAAACATATTTCCTTTTTTTCTGTAAAAACCAAATAGTAACAAATAAGGTATAATAAATCCTTATTGTGGGGAAACAATCCTGTAGGGTTTATTTAACCTTTGAATTATTTTTTGTAGACAAAGTATGGAGATCCAAATTACGGAAAGTCCCCTTATCCGGAAAGCCTCTGGTCCCAAGCATTCTGGATAACAGGTCCCATACTTGTAACCAACAATGATAATCATAGATTGAAATCTAGGGGGAACAGGGGGAATTAAGTTTGCTGTATCTCCTAGCACACTATTAGTACAGGTATGGGATCCATTATCTGGAAACACGTTATCCAGAAAGCTTCGAATTACAGAATGGCCATCTCCCATAGACTCCATTTTAATGAAATAATCCAATTTTCTAAAAATGATTTCCCTTTTCTCTGTAATCATAAAACAGTAGCTTGTACTTGATCCAAATTATGATATAATTAATCCTTATTGGAAGCACAAGCAGCCTTTTGGGTTTATGATTTTCTAGTAGACTTAAGGTATGAAGACCCAAATTACAGAAAGATCCACTATACGGAAAACCCCAGGTCCCATACATTCTGGATAACAGGTCCCATACCTGTACCAACAATGATATATTCAGATCGGGGGGAGGGGCAGGGGCATTACGTTTGCTGTATCTCCTAGCATACTATTAGTGCATTGCTAATTTCCCCTTTAATTGTGTTGAGCAGACAGGGGGACGTCTTGGAGAAATTCAAGTCATTGTTGCCCTGCAGGATGACCCCCACCTAAAAAAAATGCTCTGTAAGGCTACACATTTATTGTTATTGTTACTTTTTATTACTTATCTCATTATTCAGGCCTCTCCTATTCATATTCCAGTCTCAAATCAATGTGTGGTTGCTAGGGTAATTTAGACCCTAGTGACCAGATTGCTGAAATTGAAATCAGGAGAGCTGCTGAATAACAAGTTAAATAACCCAAAAAGCACAAATAATAAAACATGAAAACCAGTTGCAAATAGTCTCAGAATATCACTCTCTACATCATACTAAAGGTTAATTTAAAGGCGAACAACCCCCTTTAATAGCATCAATTAAATTAGAGTTTCACAATTCTCCCTTCACCTTAACTGAGCCATGTAAAGTTCCAAGTTGCTGTACAACAAGAAGTTGTAATGTAGATACAGTGAGGGCAGCAAACAGTATTAGTATTTCTTGCATCTTCCCAGTTTTAGTGTTTATGGGGACTCGTTACTTCAAAAAGGGGACACATTCACCTGGGGACAGTGGCTGTGAAATGGGGCCTGCCATCAACATTTGAGTGACTAGTTTTTTGGAACGTGCCTCTGTGGTGCAAGCAATATGGCAGCTCTCAATATGCAGATTTTCAGAGAGGAGCCATTGTTTATATCTTCTTAAATCAGTATGAGGATACATTTTGAGAACAAGTGCTTGTCTGTGCATTAAACGTTACATTTGCATAAAAAATATTACTGCATTGCATTACAATCACCTATTGCTCATCTGCTCAAGATCTACTGTTAGCTCACAATCTACCTAGTTTCAGCCTTTCAGCCTTCAGTCTACAACTGAAGAAGCAGCATAATGACTTACAAAGGTTTTTTTTACATTCTGGACCCTATAGCATTACCCACAGTGGGGTAGTAGTAGCATTTCTGCTGCTGATTTAATAGGCCCAATTCTAATAATGCAACATATGGGTGGGTTATCCAGGGGGAATTTCAAAATAGACCAGAACATATAAATGTTAAACAAAGGTCAAGGACCAGATGATATTCATGCTAGGGTACTAAACAAGCTTAGATCTGTGGGTGCCAAGCCTCTTTACTTAACTTTCCAGGCTTCTTTAAGGTATGGCTAGTGATGGGTGAACTTGTCCAGAAAAAATAGTGAAACACAAATTTTGACGCCTGCATCAATTCTGATGCTCACATCAATTTTGACGCCAATGTTAAAGTCAATAATGTTGATGCTCGCCGATTTTGACGTGATCGACTTTTCCGACACACGTCCAAAATTTGGCGACTTTTCGCCAGTTTCTCTGCAGTTTCGATGCAGTTTCGCTAATTTATTCGCTGGTGGGAAATGTGGAAATTCACACCGAATTCGCGCCTGGCAAATTTATTCCCCTACCACTAGGTATGGTATGTTGCCTAGAAATTTACAAATTGCTAATGGGGTGCCACTTTCCAAGAAGGGATTCATCCTCAGCCTGAAAGCCATAAATTGTTTAATTTGACATCAATGGTAGGATGGATGGTTGCAACGGATAACATTCTGGAATACATTGCAAATCAGAAAAATGCACCCATGCGGGATTTTTAGAAGCTTATTCATCAAATAATGCACTAACTTTCACTCATTAATAAATATGCTTCTAAAAATCACCTAGGAATGAATAGAATGTGGGTGAGTTTTTCTGTGATGAGCTCTAATTTCACATTTTGAGAAATCTGGCCCAATACATTTGTGCCAGCATGGTTTTATGTGTAATAGATCTTGCCAGACAATTTTAAATATAACAGTAGAGTATGTGATGAGGTGAGCAGGAACTAAGACTCTAGGTTGGTAGTGAATGTTATATACTTAGACTTTGCCACAGCATTTAAAACAGTAATGCACAGAAGATTATTTATTAAATAAAAGAATATTGGCCGTAGAGATTTGACTAAATTGTAGAAGGGGGAAGCACATTGCATATGCAGTTCAGTGTTGATAAATGCAAGTTATGCACTTGGGTGGATGTAACATATGTTATTTATACAATAAACAGTAGTGTGTTGGGGGTATACTTAATTGAGAAGGATTTAGGGGGTTTTGTGCATAACAAGCTGTGTAACTCTAGGCAGATTCATTCAGTGGCTATCAAAGCAAATAAAGTTCTGTCTTGCATAAAAAGCATTAACATGAAGTATGGAAACATAATTGAGCTTGTCTATAGATTCCTGGTAAGGCTTTACGCTGAGTATCCAGTGCAGTTATTGGCTCCAGTCCTAAAGAAGGATTTCAATAAGTTAGAAAAAGTGAAGAGAAGTGCAAATAAACTAGCCCAGGGTTACACATTTGAATCTGGATCACAGGTTTACAGATAACGGATCCCATACCTGTACTGTGTTTATTATCAAGTGCTGCTGCAACAGACCTATATTGCCCTGCATTGCAGAGATTTGTGAGCAATTATTGTGACATATGAACTAGATCTATTATAACTCACAAACATATAAGCGTAAAAGGGACTGCACAGTTCAGGTCAATTGCTCAGGTTAGCTGGGAAGTGGTGTTGGCTACTGAGGACATATGATGTTTGCCTTAATGATGAGGAAGTTAATTTTCTGCAGCCACAAAGCCTATTTACAGTGTCACCCATGAGATTCTAATGCAGAGTTCCCTGTAGAGAATGCAGAGACGGAATCAGCGGCTGTTTGAGATTAAAGAGAATATGTTGGTGAGTTATATATGAACTGGTGAGTTATATTGGCACACAAGAACTAGTATCACTGCAGCCATATGAATACTGCAGCATTTATCTTCCAGCTATTACATTGAATATTCCAGGATTCCTTGCATAAGGCACTGGGAAGGTTTGCAGCTAGAGACGTTGCACCAGCTAAATTAAAGGCTGTACAAAAATTGTATTAATACTTAAATATCCAGTCATTATATAATTACATAATTAACATTGTTTTGCTTGGGCATTTTGAGTTGGTTTCAGCCAAACATAGCTACCTCTCTGTGTGGGACCAGTACACATATCAACCCAGGAGTGGCAAGAGTTTGCACTCCAACCCTGAAGCTTTCCTTTCACATGTATATTCCACTCTCAGTTTATAGTGATTTGTCATTAAATGATTGTGCAAAGGCTCACACAGGCTCACTATAATTGTTTACAGCTCAAGCACATTTTAGGGGTCTGAGCAGTTTTGGCAATTATCTGAAACCTGTCACTGGAGCAAAAGCCATCAGTCGAAAAGTTTAAAAGGACCTATTTTACCCCCATTTATTTTGCATTTTATTTGTGTAGGAATGTACTTTGTAGGAAATCCCATAGGGGTGACCTTTGCCCTGTGGGACAGTGGTATTCTCTAGGTGTATTATAGGTATTTCCTGGATCCCTATATGAGAGGAAGCGTATAGTTAAATGTTGCCAAACGAGCGGATCTCTCTCCAATATGCCCACCTTGAGGTGGGCAATATCTGGCTGATCCGATCGTGGGCCCTAGGACCCAACGATCGGATCCTAACGCACGGGAATGGAGGTCAGATCGCGGGACCGCATCAACGAACAGATGAGGCTGCGATCCGACGGGATTTTTTGTCCCATCCGATCGAGATCTGGCCAACTTTCGGCCAGATCTCGATCGGGGAAGCCCGTCGGGGGGCCCCATACACGGGCCAATAAGCTGCCGACTTGGTCTGTCAGCAGCTTTTATCGGCCCGTGTATGGCCACCTTTAGTCTTTGGGACAACAGGTGGAAATGCGGGAGTGCCTAGGGTAAAGGGAGTCCTTAGTATTTAAGTTCAAGAGCCCTTTGGCAAAGCTTCATGTTAGTGAAGTTGGGGTACAGGGACCCTGTGAATGATGATTAATTATTGATAAAATATCTCATTGCTATAGTATATAGTAATGGGTGAATTTGTCCCGTTTCGGTTCGCCGAAAAGTTCGGAAATTCGCGAAACAGCAAAAAATTCGTGAGACACAAATTTTGACGCCCACGTCAATTTTGATGCCTGTGTCAATTCTGTAAAGTCAGTGGGCGTCTGAATAATGTTGACACATGACGGTTTTGATGCAAGCAACATTTCCGCTGTGTGTCCAAAATTTCGCAAATTTATTCGCCAGCAGCGAAACATGGAATTTCACCACAAATTCGTGCCTGCCAAATTTATTCGCTCCATCACTAATAGTATACTCTTGGATTTTGAAAAAGTCAGAGAAATCAGCAATAGTAGCCTTGTGCTCCAACCAGGAGAAGCAGTATGGGGTTAGTAATCCCCATGGAAAACCCTCCTAGAGCAGGAACCTCAGTGGAAAGGAATCCAAGTCATTGCTCTCCTCTGCATGCGCATATTAGGGGAGTCACCCCTACCCCTGTTTCTACTTTGGATAAGCAGTTGTATGTGTGAGAATATTGGTTCTGCCCATTGTCCTTTAGAAGAATTAGTCTTGAAAACTCAGCAATCTGTTGTTTGTGGTTGAAGGGCATGTAAAGTCTAAAATAGAATAAGGCTAGAAATGCTGTATTTTGTATACTAAATATAAACATGAACTTACTGCACCACAAGCCTAACCAAACAAATAATTTATGCTTTCAAAGTTGGCTACAGGGGGTCACCATCTTGTAACTTTGTTAAACATCTTTGCAAGACTAAGACTGTGCACATGCTCAGTGTGGTCTGAGCCGCTTAGGGATCGTAAGGAGGGAGCTCCCCCTGCTGTTCATAAGTATGATTGTTTCCCTGCAGAGCAGTTAGAGACCATCTGACAATTCCTATCCACAGCAGTAAATGAAGGGAGAATTTCACTGCATACAGTCAGGTTTCTTGTAAAAACGGTACACATTTTTTAAATAAAGTATATTGAAGATATGTTTCTTTTTCATTAAAGAAAGTAAAAATGGGATTTTATTTTTTTTGCCTTTACATGTCCTTTAAGAACAACTGGCACCCAATCAATTCTGTGTTCTACTAATACTGCATGAATGTTAGATTTCAGCTACCTTACCCCTCCATGACTCTAATGCATCCATGTCCTACAATACTTTCTAAAATTATAGTTTGAGGGGTCGAATTTAGCACCTTTTAAGTATGTTATCAATTAATTTAACATTTGATAAATACACTTATAAAAATCCCATAGGCATGATTTTTTTTATGGTGAGCTCTAATTTCACATTTTTTACAAATCCCTTAATTGTGAATCTTTGAAAAAAATAGACTGTAAACCGCTGCTCTCACATACTTCAGCTCTTCATTCATTTATATCCCATAGAACTTGTGATAACTGGGTATTCAATCAGTATACAGAATACAGCGCTAATAAATTTTGTTTGAATAAAAATATGTAACAATATTGCTTTTGCTCCATGTTAATTAATTTATATTGAATTGCTTCAGTGTCTTCTAATTATCTGTGATTTCTAGATAATTACGGAGCTTGTGCCCTTTGTTGTCCTGCAGGCATATCCAAACAGGGTCACTGGCCATGTACAATGACAGTATAGTGTGTCCCTTTCCGAATTGTTTGCTTTCTGATCCATGAAGGGAGTGCTCACATATTAGTATAAATAATGTATTCGATAGTGTGTGAATTACACGTGTAAATTATAATAAAAATTCAGGTTAGCTGCAATAACCACAGTAAAAGCAGCAGTAGATACATCTGCCCAGTTAACAAGACATAGTTACCCGTATAGGTGAATATAATCCAGGTGGAGCTGTAATGTGTCACATGATCAAATACTTTCTCAGCGTGGAGCATTCGTGACAATTAAATCCTAGTACTACACAAAGAGGATTATGGGATTCCCCTCAGACCAGTGTCAGTGTTGCTAACTGGCTTTTCATATTCATGCAAACTAAAGCAATGGTTTGTCACCCCCTGATAATTGTGATGGTGTAGAAAAGTTGCAAGCCTTCTCCTCCGATTCACATACAACGGCCCATGAATAAAAAGTGTGATCTCTAAAGGGGATAGAAATACCGCCTGCAAAAAGCAACAGATAACATTCTGGAAGATGTTTACAAAATTCCAGGAGTTTATTAATCAAATTCCATGCAAAGCCAGCTGTTGAAATCCCAAGCCTGAGCTGCTGATGAAGACATGGAAATATCAAAAACTACAAATTAAAAAAAAAAAAAATTCTGTTTGCCTACATCATACAGGTATAGAATCTATTATGCTGAATGAATGGAACATGGGTTCTTTTCAGAGAAGGATCTTTCTATCATTTAGATCACTATTCTTTAAGGGGCCCATTTACTTAGCTTGAGTGAAGGAATAGAGGAAAAAAACTTCGAATTTCGAATGTTTTTTTGTCTACTTCGACCATCGAATGGGCTACTTCGACCTTCGACTTCGATTCGAACGATTCGAACTAAAAATCGTTCGACTATTCGACCATTCGATAGTCAAAGTACTGTCTCTTTAAAAAATACTTCGACCCCCTAGTTCGCCACCTAAAACCTACCGAGGCCAATGTTCCTAACAATTTTCTGATCAAAGGAAAATCCTTCGATTGATGGATTAAAATCCTTCGAATCGTTCGATTCGAAGGATTTAATCGTTCGATCGAACGATTATTCCTTTGATCATTCAATCGTAGGAATAGCGCTAAATCCTTCGACTTCGATATTCGAAGGATTTCAATTCGGCAATCAAATATCGAGGGTTAATTAACCCTCGATATTCAACCATAAGTAAATTTGCCCCTAAGTCTGCTAAAAAAAATTAAACACTGAAGGGGTTATTTATTAAACCTCAAATTTTTCTCGTCTGGCTTTTTGGGGCAAAACTTGAATTTTTCAAGGAAAAAAAAAATCTAATTTTTCAAGATTTATTTTGCTGCAAAAAAACCTGAATCTGAAAATCTGCCATCTCAGACCTGTCGAGGTCCTGATTAAGTCAGTGGGAAATGCACCTATCCCAAATTGAAGTTATTGTGGCCTTCGGAGGGTTAAGCCCGGAAGTCCCACTTTTTTGTGGGGTTTTTTGGGATAAAACAAAAAAATTGAGTGAGCCTGAAAAATTTGAATGATTTGGGGTTTTTGCTCAATTTTATCGAATTTAAGGGGCCCATTCACTAAGTTCGAGTGAAGGAATAGAGGAAAAATAATTCGATTTTCAAATGTTTTTTTTGTCTACTTCGACCATCGAATTGGCTACTTCGACCTTCGACTTCGAATCGAACGTTTCGAACTAAAAATCGTTCGACTATTCGACCATTCGATAGTCGAAGTACTGTCTCTTTAAGAAAAAACTTCGACCCCCTAGTTCGCCACCTAAAAGCTACCAAAGTCAATGTTAGCCTATGGGGAAGGTCCCCATAGGCTTTCCAAGTTTTTTCTGATCGAAGGATAATCCTTCGATCAATGGATTAAAATCCTTCGAATCGTTGCGCAAAATCCTTCGACTTTGATATTCGAAGTCGAAGGATCTTAATTCGCCAGTCGAATATCGAGTGTTAATTAACCCTCGATATTCGACCCTTAATACATCTGCCCCTTAATGTGATCCGATTAATTCAGGTTATTTTATTTATTTTTTTTATTTTTTTTTTACATTTTATTGTTTTTTACATGCCAGTTACAATCCAATGTATTTTAAACAATTAACAGTTATAATGTGATTCAGTTCCATATAAAAAGTCATTCACATACATTTTTGGATCATTTACATTGCTAATAGGTATCCTACAGTCCCTCTACTGTTTGCTGTTGGAACTATCCATCAAGTTAACTGTGTGCTATGTAAATTATGGGGGTAAACCAGGAAGGTGGGTTGGGGGGTCTAAGGGGTAATTACAGAGGGATTTGTTTAGAATGGGTTATTTTATTCATAAAAAATCAAGCATGGGAGTTTGGTTGTGTTTTTTAACAAAATATGAGATAAATTCGGATTTTAGTAAATATCCCCCTAAATAAACCCAAAGATTTTGCAGCAAAAATTCAAATTCAAAAATGAATGCATCCTCAGGGCCAGTTTACCATAATTACTGTTTAGTAAAAAAAAATACTCAACATCCCTAATTAATCTTATCATTAGAAAGAAGGGGAAAGTTAAAGCTTAGCATTGCCCTACAGAGCAGAATGGGGTTCAACTGTTCAAATAATGCATTAAATGAATGTTCACTCTGCAATGAGTAGTTCAGTGTTGGGTGTGGGAGCTGCTGGCATGTCAGATAATGCATGAATGGATTTGGGGCATGTGTAACAGGGCAGGGAAAGTGAAAGACATGCGTGATGCCTGCATTGCTCCTGGCTCTGGGATGCAGCCATAAATATGATGATCCCCTGGAACACTGCATCTAACAATGGAGAGGAGCAGCAGTGAGGAGACTTATAGTGAGGCAGAGGATGAGAGTCAGGTGAGATAAAGCCCTATTGGCTGGGGCCTTACCCTTTTTAACCCTGGAAAATGAATCCCTAAAAATTGAATTATTACATGGAATCTCTTTGCAGAGTACTTTTTAGATCCTTTCATAGAATAATTTATGAATTGAAGAGATTTCCATTTCTAAAATGCTATTTTCCATTATATTTTCCATTGTAACTGCATGCTTGACTTCTGTTTCTATACTCATGGATCTCTGTGCTACTGTTGGGCTCTGTGACTTGTGCTTGAACAACTTCTGAATGTCTCCAAGTTAAACATGCCTTATTTTAGGAAGTTCTTTGTTTCCTCTAGCAAGGGACCTTTATACAATAATACTAATATTCCCCAATTTGCTAGCGCCAACCCTGTGTGAAAGCCAAAGCTCAGTCAATGACTTAGGCTGTATTGTCCATCCTGTGGTCACTATAGGTTGGAACTGAATCAACAGGATCAATGATTTTTTCATTTTTGGCACCTTCAATATCCTTTGTTGAGTCATATTGACATATAGACACATTGGGGCATATTTATCAAAGAGTGAAGTGAGATCACCACAGTACATAGTGTGAAATTCCACCATTCACCATTCAATTCTATTGGATTTTTAAGAGTATTTATAAATGGGTGAAAGTGAAAGTTCACCATTTGATAACTATGCTATTAAAAATGAAGGAGATCTCTAACTTTGATAAATATGCCCCATTGTTTCCCCCAATTTATCAACTTGTGTAAATTACATTTTAAACCCATATTTATGCTGCCTTTGTTGACCATTTATGATATATGTTATGGCAGGGAGGGTGTAGCAGAGGAATGAGAGAGCACCACTATATAACACTGCAAGCCTTAAAGGGTGGATCACCTCTACATTCATTTTATTATGTTATAAAATGCCCTGTTTCTAGCAACTTTGCAGTTAGTGTTCATTATTTCTTTTGTACCGTTTTGAAATACTTCTACATCTTTCCAGCTTTCAAACGGGGGTCACTGACCCCAGCATCCAAAAAACGATTGCTCTGTGAGCTTACAATTTTATTATTATTACTTTTTATTCCCCCTTCAATTCATATTCCAGCCTCTCATTCCAACCACTGCCTAGTTGCTAAGGTAAACAGGATACTAGCAACCAGATAGCTGCTGAAATTTCAAACTGCTGGAGAACTACTGAACAAAAAGCGAAAAACCATAAAAAATTAAAAACCGATTGCAAATTGCCTCAGAGTATCAATGTTTATGTCACACTGAAAGTTAATGTAAAGGCAAACAACCACTTTGTTTGTAAAAATAAGTTACTAATTAACTAAAAACCTTTAATAATTCAATATCATAAAGCACTGCATAACTTGTTGGCACTATATAAATAAATGATAATGATGATGACGAAGATGGTGTCATGGATTTGTACGTTAATTTCCCTTTTTTGGGACCCAGGCTGTCACACCAATTCTGTATTGGGTCTCTACCATGCTACACCCTTTTCCATATAGCTGAAAACTCAAAAAAATATTATTATTATTATCATTATTGTTAGTATTATTAGTATTATTAATAATAATAATACTACTACTACTACTAATAATAATAATAATAACGTATTTATGAAGTGCCAGCATTGTACAATTAATGGGAGTATACATTGAACATACAGATTACATACAGTAAAAGCAATAACCAATTCAAGAGGTAAGAGGGCTTTGCCCAAAAGAGCTGACACTCTAATAGGAGAAGGGGTATGAGACACCATTGGGAATGGGCAAGATCAGAAGTCTTTAAGGTGAGAGATGTGGCACTAAATATTGCATTTAGTAGTATCTAGACTACACTGAAGCCATGTTAGGCTAGATGAGGGTAACCTCTATTAGCCTCTACCCTGCAGCCTCACTCTCTGGTTAATATAAGAAGCGAGGGATCTGAGCACAGCTAATGAGATCAGGCATTGTAAAGGTCAGGGACAAGGACATACAATCCATTAATATATCAATACTATATGGCTTGAAAATGGCACGAGTAGTGCTGAATGAGGCTTTCTGTCCGGGGGGTGGGTGCTAAAAGAGGATTTGTATAGACAAAAGTATAACTCTGGCTTTGTGCTAAGCTATTTGTTGTGTGCATATATGTACTGGAGTGTAATCTATGCATTGGTGGGTTATGATAATAATAAAAATATTAGAATTTATTTATTTTGACTGGTGGTAAGTGAATCACTTTTGGTAAACTCAGTTTACATATGAATCACTGACAGAATATATAATAAAATAAGATTTTCGTCAGTTTAAGCAGAGATCGAAGTTTTAAACACATTGTGCTGCTATGGATTTGCTCCTACAATTGTTTATCCTGCGTGTAAACATGACAGCCCAGCCCCCTGTTAGCTCTCTACTTCATTTTACAAAACTAGAGTGAACATAAGGGCTTATTTATAATGGTCATCTAATGTGAAAAGGGCAAAAATAGGTGCAAAGTGCTGTGTGTTTCCCACTTTGCACTGTGCCCCCTTCTCACTGAGATGCAACATTTTATGCATGTAGAATGGAGTAGAGAGAGTGGGACATGTTTAAGTTTGCTGATCTGCATTCTATAGAGGTGGCATGTGGATGGAATGTCCCCTGTCTTGTATGTTATTCAGATAAAGAAAAGCAGTAAGTACAGTATATTGTCTGAAAGGTGCAAGAGTTCCCTTAAACATAGTAACATGGTAACATAGTAACATAATAAGTAAGGTTGAAAAAAGACATACGTCCATCAAGTTCAACCTTTTAGTTTTTTTTTTTAATCTGCCTGCTAGTTGATCCAGAGGAAGGCAAAAAAAAAACACCTGAAGCCTCTCCAATTTGCCTCAGAGGGGGAAAAAAAAATTCCTTCCTGACTCCAAATCAGATTAGTCCCTGGATCAACTTGTACTATGAGCTATCTCCCATAACCCTGTATTCCCTCACTTGCTAAAAAGCCATCCAACCCCTTCTTAAAGTAGAACTGATTCAGGGAGAGAATTCCACATCTTCACAGCTCTCACTGTAAAAAACCGAATATTTAGGTGGAACCTCTTTTCTTCTAATTGGAATGGGTGACCTTGTGTCAGCTGGAAAGACCACAAGGACCTGTGAGAACTCAAGGCATAGAGTCCAACTTGAACCTGCCAGGGGTACAGGTATAAGTGCACTGTTTCGGACCTTAAATGGTACCCTTATCCTTGCACCACCTTCACTTATTCATGTGATAGCGATGCACTCTAGCATTCCCACATTGAGACAAAATTGTATCCTTTGCTAAACCAGGAACAAGTTGCATTCAACGCAGTCTTTGCTACAAGGAAGTAAGAATGCTGAGTAAAGGTGGCCATGCACTATAAGAGATTGGCAAGGTCGCCAAACGAGCGGTTCTTTACCCAATATGCCCACTAACGGCTGGGCGATATCAGATGAATCCGAACGATCGGATTACAATACTACGAATGGGCTCCGACAGGTTGCAGGACCTCATCAACTAGCCGAAATCAAACTTGACCGATCGATATCTGCCCGATTTTTGGCCTGATATCGATCAGCAGGACCCGTTGGGAGCCCCACACATGGGCAGATAAGCTGCTGAATCAGTCTAAAGGACCAATATCAGCAGCTTTAATCTGCCCGTGTATGGCCACCTTAACAATGTGGTATTGTGACTACAGTGCATCCAGCTTGGTATACAGGTATAGGACCTGTTATCCGGAATGCAGGAGACCTGGGGGAGTTTTCCATAATTGATTTATCCATATTAAGTCTACTAAATAATCATTTAAACATTTATTAAACCCAACAGGATTGATTTGCTTCCAATAAGGATTAGCATATTTTAGTTGGGATCAAGTACAAGGTACTGTTTCATTACTACAAGGAAAAAGGAAATCATTTAAAAAAATTTGAATTATAAGATTATAATGAAGTATATGGGAGACTGCCTTTCCATAATTCCGAACTTTCTGGTTAACGGGTTTCCAGATAACAGATCCCAAACCTGTATGAATGTTAATTACATTTTGTAATCTAATACTATTTTCCATGAGTACAAAAATTTTTTGTTACCACAAAAATAATTTTGTGAATGCAAAAAAAAAATACATCATTTAATTCAAAATTACTTTTGGCAGACGAAAAAAGAAAAACAAGATTTCTCAATTGACAAAATAAATTTTATGCTTGCAGTTTGTGACTACAAAAATGTATGTGTTCATTTACACCTTTATAAAGTTTGTCACGTATATATATTTTGTAACCATAAAAGTGGCATCCTCAAAACTAGAATGTAAAGTAAAAACTGTGCCCCGTTGTATTTGGGATACTGTGGGCAAGCGAGGCATGGATATCAGCATATCTCAGATATTTGTTTCATTTAGTTGGGCAGTTGGTAGAAATAAAGATTCTTTGATTCTTGCAAAGCAATTGGGGGGAGATTAATTGCTAAGCCGTGACTGTGAAAAAGCTACGAAAGGTGCCTTTCTCCTGCTTTATCATTCAATTTTTAATTCTGTCAGCAGGTATCATGGTTAAATGATTTCCATGGAGTCAGTGCCACATAGACTGTGTCAGGCTAATGTACTGCGTGGGGTGCAGCCACCATGTTCACTGACATTTAGCTGTCCTATCAGCAAGGAAAGCACTGCAAGAGCTGGAATTACTAACACATGTATTGATTCCTTTTCTGCTTCCTGCCTTAGCGTGATGCACTTGCTCTGCTGTCTGTCAATACTTTCTCAATTAATCTTCCCGATAATATCAGGAAACATTCATGCAGCAACTCTGTGCACACTACAGTGGATAATGGACAATTTTACTTTTAGCTTCGCCTTTATAAATGGCCTACAATGATTGTGTACCTTTCGCTGGATATTACATGATACTGACATCTCTTAACTAATAACAGCACTGCAGATATTATGTGAATTCATGTCCAGGCTGCAATGTGATATTTTAGCTGGTACCACTTTCAGTGTTAGGGTCCAGAGCTTTCTCTTATTAATTGCCTGGGAATGGTGGTTAGTTCTGATGGGCAATGGGCATTGCAGTGTTCAGATAGCAATAGGGTGGCCACCTCACTCCTTTTATATCGGCCACATATTGACTCCACATTTTTGAGCAGCCATGCATTTAAATTCATTGCTAACTAGCCATGCAGTATGTGGATTCAATATGTGACCGGTATAAGGGTAATGGCCGATGGGAATATTTGTCTAAACTGTGGGTGACAAATCTCCTGAAATAGTTGTGCTGCTGGTAATTGAAATCTCCGGTAGTAAAACTTATGCACCACTTTCTTCTGAAGTCACCCAAAGTTGCCTCACATCATGTTGGTTTTTAAATCTGCTAAGGAAAGTGCCAGGAATTCAAGCTTTAACAACTCTCCCAACATAATTTATCAAAAGTGAAGAACTCACATGACTTTATTTACAAAAAGTGTGTAAATTTGCCCCTGGGCAAACAATCAGTGAATAGCTTCAGTTAGCTACAAGAATAACTAAAAACACAAAGATTTAATTCCTATAGGTTGCTACACTAGGGCAGATTTACCAATGTTTAGTAAATGAGCCAGTCCCCCCAATGTTTTCAGAAATTGAGAAGTGATATCTTTTACATGCAACAGTTTTAATAAAAGTGCACATACAATTCTTCGGGAAATTTTGGAAACACGGTGTTGAATGTCAGAAATTCATATTCTTTGACAGATTTGACAGAACTGGACTGCATCTATGCAAACTTACTTTAACTGCAGCATCCCAATAAATATGTAAATGTCTACTATTTAGTCTATACTTTGATATATATCATACATGCCTATGAAACAGCATAATAATTCAGCTTGGTTTATTTTACAGTTCCAACATTTCCTGCGAAATGATTCTGAGGCGGAGTTGGCAGGCATAATAAAGGGTATCGGGTTTGATGGTAGCTTACACATTGAAGAGAATAGTCAGAGTGATCAGGAGCAGGAGAAAGAAGACTGGCTCCATAACAGGCAGCAACAGGAATGTGGGAGAATATACAATGAGCATTTGGAGGAAGAGAGGCAGAACAGAAGAGGCCAACAGCAGCAAGAAGAAGAGAGTCTATGTAAAGAACATCAGGAGGAAGAAATACTCTTTAGAGAGGATCAGGGAGGAAATCTCATTAGGAAACAGCATGAGAATGTAAGGCTACACAGGGATCAGTTTGATGAGGAGGAAAGGCTCCGCAGAGAATACCAGGAAGAAAAGATCCGTGGGGAACAGTATGAGGAGGAGAGGCTTCGCAGAGAGCACCAGCAAGATGCCAGGCTTTGCAGTGAGCAGCAAGAGCAGAAACTCCGCAAACAGCACCTGGAAGAAGTTGAAAGAATACGAAGAGATCATCTAAGAC
Organism: Xenopus laevis; assembly: GCF_017654675.1. NCBI lineage: Eukaryota > Metazoa > Chordata > Amphibia > Anura > Pipidae > Xenopus > Xenopus laevis. Next base: position 42,281,334 of record NC_054373.1, on the reverse strand, counting down.
AACCCCAAGCACAGCACGAGGACAAGAGGACCATTAAGGAAAAGTTCTCACAAGTGGATTCTGATATCTTGCCTAACATGATCAGGCACATTAAAGAGGACGTCGAAGAAGAGGACAGTTGGGAAGATGAAGATTCTAGCCACAGTTTGACAGTTCTGCCTACAAAGCTGTGTTGCCCCCAAGCACTGACTCCACTCAGCCCTTCTAGACCCAAGAGTCCATGGGGCAGGTTTGATCCGTATGACTCCTTTGAGGTAAACAAGACCAAGCTAGGATATACACATTAGCAACATTTCAGACTAGACATTTTGATAATTTTGGTGAACACCATAAAAAAAGATGCATCTCACGCCTTAAAACTAACCAGTTTTATATTGCCAACTGAACAATTGCAAAGTGATCACCTTAGGTATTGCATGTATCCATGGCATAGACTCTGTGCAGAGATTTACTGAAGAGCGAGAGCCTATTGGGATATGTAGAATAGGTGGAGATGGTTAAAAATAACATTTGAGGCTTTCTGCACAATTCTGTGGTTCAACTATGAATCTAGCCGCAAATGTGGAGAATTTAAAAATAAATTGCAGTTGTAGAAGATGTTCTTTGACATTTATAGCTAAAACACTGTAAAATGTAAAGATGATAGAGGTAAAGTATCCACTGATGTGAGCTCTGCTCTATGAATTCATTTGTGACTTTATGTGAATGTATGGGAACAAAGATATTACTCTTTACAGGAGGACAGAGAATATGTGGGATTTGCCACCCTTCCCAACCAGATGCACAGAAAATATGTGAAGAAAGGCTTTGAATTTACTCTCATGGTTGCAGGTAATATTAGCCGCAGTTTATCATCTCCCATAGGCAATAGTTAAATCTTACAATGTTAAGCATTATTCACTAAAACTCAGGTGCTTAGTAGCCCAAGGCAAGGATCCAAAATAACTGAAATCACCTTCAAATGCCCTTGAGAATCCCCTGAAAGTGTTTGTTCTGTGAAGGCTGTGAGATGTGAGTGAAGCAAATATGAGGTGGGTAGTAGAACTGGACATAAGAATTCAAAGTGAGTGCTAAAACAGAAAAAGAATAAAAGTCAAGTCAATAAAATTGAAGACAGGAGGCAAAAGTAGGGGAAATGCATAATATTTTAGCACATGAAAATAGAGGAACAGAAGTTGTATATACTATTTAAATAAGAAATTTAGATATAATATACTCACAACACAGATATTTGTGTCTCTGAATGAATGGAGAGAAATGTTGAATGTTTAATAATTTACAAATTCTTTTTTTTCCCCCAGGAGAATCTGGTCTAGGAAAGTCTACGCTAATTAACAGTCTGTTCCTAACTGATCTATATCGAGACCGCCACATACTAAGCCCAGAAGGTACAACGATCTGTACAGCTGTAAAGAAATGAATTCTTGTATTCCATAAAGTCATTTTGCTAGTACAGTACAGTTATAGGCGCAATTATCCTTATCCAGAAAACTCAAAAATATGGTGTTCCCTATTCTTCCATATTGCTTAATTCCTAAAAAAATTATTCCTAATTCTCTGTAATAATAAGTCAAGTTCCTTGACTTTGATGGTAACTAGGGTAGCATACACCCATTGTGATGGAAACCCAATCTTATTGTGATTTTATTAAAAGAAATACTTGTCTTTCTGGCTGATTAAACCCCGTAGTGAGTCTATCATGGCACTGTTCTCTTTTGATCCTTAGAAAACCTCTTTGTGAGAAAAGGTCCTAGAAGAAGGTTATTGTAGGAACCAAAATATTTGTATTACACAAACAATATAAAAACTACAGTATATCAGTATCAATTGGCTGTACTATGGATGAAGTGGGGAAATACAAGGAATAGCTTACATGCAAACGCAAAAGCTTCATCCTTAAATATATCAATAAAACATTAACAGTCAGTGGCATAATTACTGGGGCCCACAGTAAATTCAATTCAGAATCCCAAATATTTGTAACTTGGTAATACAGGTATGGGACCTGTTATCGAGAATGCTCGGGACCTGGGGCATTCCAGATGAGGGATCTTTCCGTAATTTGGATCTCCATACCTTAAGTCTACTTAAAAAAAATAAACATTAAATAAATCCAGTAGGCTGGTTTATATCTTAGTTTGGATCAAACTAATCCAATAAGAATAAATCATTTTTAAAAATTAAAATATTTTATAATAAAAATGGGAGATGGCCTTTCCGTAATTCGTAGCTTTCTGGATTAAAGGTTTCCGGTTATGGGTCCCATACCTGTATCTTGGTAATTCTACCACTATATCATAAAATTACACTTTAATTAGGGCCTCACTTGGCCCTTTACACTCCTGGGCCCCGGCAACTGTAGGGTCTGCTTCCTCTGTAGTTACGTCCCTGTTGTTTCTTTAATGAGGGAATGGGAACATTATAGTTCTAAGCCTATAACGAGAAGTGTTATAATAGTAATGGCGAGGCCTGGATTTTAGGGGGCGGCATGCTGCCCAACCACACCCACTTAGTTCAAAAACACTGGGGATGTGCTGAATGTTTTAATTTCTTGTGCGTCAGTCCCCATTGCTCCAGTCCCGATGATGAAAATTTGCACAAATAAAGGGGAGGGGACAGGGGCAACAAATGCCAGTGGGCCTAGGGGCGGCCGCTATGTAAGTCCGGCCCTGGTAATAAGTTATAATAAAATTTCCCTTCCCCTCGCAGAACGTGTCACACAAACAGTCGAGATAGTGAAGCAAACAGTGGACATACAGGAGAAAGGAGTGCGACTGCACCTGACAATAGTGGATACACCAGGCTATGGGGATGCTATCAATAATGAAAGCTGGTAAGCGTTTAATGTTCCTATGAGATCTATGTGTGGGCCTGATAAAAGAAGCCTTTCGCCAGCCTTATTTGCACATCTGATTGTCAGAAGCACGGGCTTGTGGGCCCTAAATACACATCTGCTGGAAAGGACACAGTTGTATGGAAATTTCAGCCTTTGCATGGCCAGTTTTATATGGTTGTGGTTAGAAGGTGGAGCTTCTCGTACTTTAAAGTTAGAATATAAATCTATTATCAAAATAAAAGAGGGGGATGGTGGTTAGCACAGCTTTTCCAAATAATATGCGTCCAATTCCTTAATAGTTGCTCTGTGCTGCAACTGCTGCAAAAGATCCAAGTATAGGAGAAGGAAGAGGAACTCCAGCAGTATTAATGCAAACAACTTTTTATTCCAGGCAGTGGAATACAAATTAAAAGTTGTTTGCAGTAATACTGCTTCCTCTTCCTTCTCCTAAACTTGTATAAATCTATTATGTAGTCATGACACCTTCTCATTATGTATGGTGTCACAGGCTTACTAAGAACTGAATGGAGCTGACCAATTAGCAGGCTTGGATACAGGCCAGTCTGGTCAAATGTGGTTTCAACCTTTATCACTCAGTATTGTATTTACTTATCCAGTGTACAGTGGTAATTACTAATGGTGAAAGTTCAGCAGGTGTTGAATTTGGTCTCTGGACTTAAAAACTCTTAACTGCTTTTATTTATTATAAGGGCTATTCCACACGGGGAGATAGCGACGCGTTTGCGGTCGCGGCGACAAAGCGCCGCGACAGTCGCCGCGACCGGCGCAGGCGACAGTTTTGTATGGGCGCCTATGTAAAAACGCCTGTGCTAACCACACGAGGCGATGCGCTTTTCAACAGTCGCCTGAAAATGCCTCGCCAGGCTTTTTCAGGCGACTGTTGAAAAGCGCATCGCCTCGTGTGGTTAGCACAGGCGTTTTTACATAGGCACCCATACAAAACTGTCGCCTGCGCCGGTCGCGGCGACTGTCGCGGCGCTTTGTCGCCGCGACCGCAAACGCGTCGCTATCTCCCCGTGTGGACTAGCCCTTTAACAGTGCAATTCTGAGGTATAGAAAACTGCACAGTTTTATTCATTTTCACCCACTCCTTACTAGGTATACACAGAATCATACATTTTTTTTGGATTCAAAGAAATATTGAATCCTCTGCAAAAGATTTGTCTGAATACCAAACTGAATCTAAATTTTAAAAAAAATTGGACCACAAAATTGGATGATCAGTTTTGCAGTGCTTTAAATTTTTGAGATTTAACATTCTGACCAGGTTCGGACTAGGCCCAATGGGACACGGGGAAAAAACCCAGTGGGCTCTTGTAGGCCCCCGAAGGCCTAAACCCGCTCCCTGAATCATCTTCCTGCCGCGACTTCCCTTCTCTGGAAGGTCGCGGCAAAAAAAAAACGTGCACGCAAGCCAAGAAGAAAAGAATTGCGGGGAAAAAAACCACACATGGTGGGGAGCAGGGGGTCCAGACCCCAGTCCGACCATGATTCTGCCAAACTGGATCTTAACCCTATGGATTCAGCCAGATCTGGATCCTGCAAAAAAGTATTCAGCTGAATCTTTACTTTTATATATTATGCTTATCTACACATGGTAAAAAGCTTGTTCTGTACGGGTCTGATCATACCACCAGCAGGAGGCCGACTTTGCTCTTTAGATGGAGTGAAAGCATGGCATCAGTGCCAGCCCAGGCCAGCCGGGCACTGTAGGCAACCAGGCCGGCCACTTCGGCCCCCGGCGCAGCAGTGCGCAACCAATTACTTACACACCAATTAGACCGCTCCCAGCTTACCCCCCATATGCTGCTCCGTGTGCTCCTTGTTGGGTGCTCTGTCCGCAGCGTCCCCACTGCTTATCTCACACCAGAACCAAAGATGAGACGGCACTCTATTCAAGGAGAAGGCAGGTTTATTACAGATCCCACAGGGCATTGCCTATAATTAAGGGATTGAGAACCGAAATGCAAAGGGCGTGAGATCCCTGTGGGATCTGTAATAAACCTGCCTTCTCCTTGAATGCAGTGCCGTCTCCTTCTTTGGTGCAACCAATTACGCACATTCGCTACCTTGCACAACTGAGGACCCGCATGCGCAACCGCACTTTGACTTCAGAGAGCACACCTACTTTTGACTGAGGTAAAACTTGCTGGACTAGGGGGTAGGCTGCATGTGAGGTACGTGCCTGGCACCCCCCCAAGCTTTGGGCCCTAGGCACATGCCTCTTGTGCCTACCCCTAGTTCCAGCCCTGCATGGCATTTACATTTTTTGCTAGCAACATTTTAAAAAATATTCTGTAACATAAAATATAAAGTAGGTATTTTGCTGTACTTTCTACTTAAGATGCAGAGACTACAGAAAATTCACATCTAGGAATCTTTGACTTGATTTTTTGCATGCTGTGACAATGACCCCTACTATTTATTGTACTCTCAGTTGGAAACCAGCGGCTGATTATATCGACCAGCAATTTGAGCAGTATTTCAGGGATGAGAGTGGATTAAACCGCAGGAATCTTCAGGACACGCGTGTACACTGCTGCCTCTACTTCCTGTCACCATTAGGACATGGGTATGTATGCACACAATACCGCACATGCATTAGGTTCTGGAGTCATGTTAGGAGTTCAGCTCTTCTTTAGGTCTTCTCTCCTTAATAAAGGCATTATATACACTTGGGGCCTTATTTATCAAAAGATAAGGAAGCAGGGCTGACCAGCACTCAAACGGATCCACAAGACCAGAGATATTCAGTTAAAAATTTAATTTATTAGTAGAAAAGTTAAAAATGTAGCTTCATCTCCATCCACCCTACGCGTTTCACACCCCTCAGAGTGCTTAGTCATGGGCTCTTTATTATTTATCAAAAGTCCAAATTTATCTGACTTTTCTTAATGAAAAAAGTCCGACCAAACTAGAATCCACGATTGGACATTATTTATTATTATAAAATCATGATTTTATCAGAATGGGGACAAACACAAAAAAATTGAGTGAAAATTCGAATCATACTTTTTTTCCCGCACTTTTTCCCGTAATAGTCGGATTTTCGGGCTAATTCCAGCGCAGACAGCAGAAAATTCCAAATAGGATAGGGACCTCTCCTATTTATTTATTCATATACAACCTCAGCAGTCTGAGGTGTCGGATTTTCAGATTCTGACTTTTTTCATCCTTGGGTTTAATAAAGCTCAAAAATTTGAGGGTTTTTTTCTACTAAAAATTTGGATTTTATAGTTAAAAAAAAACAAAAAACATTTTTTGAGTTTTTGACATCTGACTTTTAATAAATAACCCCGTGTTATGAACTTATTTGGAGGTAGAATGAAAAGAATACTACTACTAATAATACCACTTGTTGATTTTCTAGATGGTTGAAGGCAACATTTGATGATAGGTCTTCTCAAAGCCCTTACAGATTGATATTATCAAAGTATGCCAATATATATCATGGGCACCCCTGATATAGATCAAGGGTGCCCAAAACGTAGATCAGGATCTACCAGTAGACCTTCAGTTGTTGATCAGTAGATCTCGAGACACTGTCAACAAACAGCTTGTCTAAATCACCCTTCTGTTTTATTCTTTTCATTCAGATATTTATTATGTTAAACTACATAAGAAATAGTTGTTTTTTAAATATATATATAATTAAAATTCTCTTGTAAATCAATACAATATTTAAGTGATAATTTCTATGGAACAGAATGCTAACAGTGATGTTATGGATGTAGATCATAATGGGACAATATCACTAAAAGTAGACCTCACATTACTAAAGAATGGGTACTCCTGATATAGATATTATCCTGGCATTAGCAAAATATGAAAATATAGTAGCACTATAAAGTATATGTGGTAAAATGAGTATTTAGACATGTATTAATAACCTAAGAGAAGGAACACAATGCTTAGCTGCATAGTAAATGTGGCCTTTTACTTTAGGATGAGACCCATGGACATAGAATTTCTGCGAGCTCTACAGGACAAAGTGAATATTGTCCCCATCCTGGGGAAAGCCGACAGCCTGACACCTACAGAGCTGCAACAAAAGAAGCAACGGGTGAGGATAATCCTAGGATGAGCAATCATTTCTATATAGCTCACTCACAACAGTCATCTACTGTATCTGCTATGCTCAAAGACCCAATTCACTTTTTTGCTCCTAACAGAACCTTGCACTGTTTTTTGTTTTTCAAGATCATAAAATAAGATTTCTTATGTTCTCATTTATTCCTGGGTCTGTTTTGTCTTAGGGGCAGATCTATCAAGGGTCAAAGTGAATTCGAGGGAATTTTCGAAATAAAAAAATTTGAAATTCAAAGTAATTTTTTGGATACTTGACCATCGAATAGGATACTATGACTTCGACTTCGAATTTGAAGTAAAATAGTTTGAATAATCGACCATTTGATAATCTAAGTACTGTCTCTTTAAAAAACCTTCGATTTCAATACTTCGCCAAATTAAACCTGCCGAAGTGCTATGTTAGCCTATGGGGACCTTCTAGAGCATTTTTCTACGTCGAAGAAAAATCGTTCGATCGATGGGTGAAATCCTTCGAATCGTTCGATTTGAAGGATTTCATTGTTTGATCGAACGATTTTACTTTGACCGCAAATGACCAAATTCAATGTAAAAAAACTTTGACTTCGATATTCGAAGTCGTAGTATTCCAATTCGATGGTCGAATTTCGAATTTCGAAATCTGACCCTTGATAAATCTGCCCCTTAGTAGAAAAAGCTTCACAATTCGACCATCGAATTGGAATACTTCGACTTCGAATATCGAGTTTTTTTACATCGAATTTGGTCATTTGCGGTCAAAGTAAAATCGTTTCGATCGAATGATAAAATCCTTCGAAACGAACGATTCGAAGGATTTCATCCATCAATCGAACGATTTTTCTTCGACTTCAAAAAACTTAGAAAAATGCTCTAGAAGGTCGTAGTATCCTATTCGATGGTCGAAGTATCCAAAAAATTACTTTGAATTTTGAATTTTTTTACTTCGAAAATTCCCTCAAATTCATTTCGACCCTTGATAAATCTGCCCCTTAGTGTCCATTTTTTTTTAATTAAAAGCAAATGATTCGTGGAACAGTTTTGATACCACACATCAGAGTTCTTTGCTGCAAAGATAATGAAAAAAGTGTTGCTGCGAAAGGCCTGTGTTGTTTCTCTATGGCCTTATCTCCAGTCCCTACCTGCTAATTTGATCACTTATCTGAACGCTATTCAGCTTTCAGATGCACTGCCTATCCTAATTTCATGTTTTCTTACATTAAAAGTTTCACTCTGTTCAGGAGTTTTATGCCTTGTCGCCATTTTAGACTCTATAAAAAATGTGGGGATTGGGATGTTCAGTTCTATCTAGAATTGCAGATGGACCTTACATGTGTTTTGGTCTTTATTGCGTCCTTCTACTTCCCAAAGCTACCAAACTGGTATATTCCAAAAACAAGTGGTTATGTGAGTACTATAAGGGCACACAGACCCTAGAATGGAGGTCCTAACTATTTAGCTCTGGATATATTTTTCAGAAGCACCCCCAACCTGTTTGCATAGGTCACCTGGTCATTGCACTGATCCCACTGTAGCTTTTAATAATTGATGGTATTTTTAGTAGTACCATTTTGACCCTGTGTAAGACAAAACTCAGTAAAGGAAAACCTTTAGTAATAGTCAGGCAATTTATTCTTACATAATACAACATAACAGTTTTGTCTGGGTAAGCTGTTGGAGTAACACACAGAATGTCAGCCAAGGACTTACCAAAGACACACCTCTTGGTCCAGGCGTTATATAGCTTTCAGAAGGCATTTACAGTTGTTGTAACAAAGGGTTCATGGAAATACCATACATAGTCTGACTCCTCCTTGTACAATTAATGTCTAAATGATTTACTTAGTCTTACATGTTATCAAAGGAATGTTGTAACATACTGTGCCTAGCTCCAACGGTCCAAAACCTCGCAATCAGCTATTGGCTAACCAAGGCCATTGTGGTATTTCCAGTAATTTGAGCAGCACTTCAGCTAAAAGGGGCCCCATCAGACAGGCTGGCGTTATGCTGACACTCTGGAATTTAAGTAACAGAGTGACGATCTTTTGTTTGTATGGCCTAGTATAAGCTATATGAGTGACCATTGTCCACAGTAGACCATTAGCCCTTATAGTCCATCCTGCCTTGGGCCCTATAGCGTTATGGCGTCATAGAGGGCGGGGGTGACAAATATCAACCCTCTGACACTAGCCATTCGTCCGTCTTAGGATTTAGACCGTTCCAGATATATATTATAATAACATAATGGAGTATTCAACAAACTCCAAAACCAAGGTTCAAAATACATTTTTTAAACCTGTAAAACAACCATACATGGGTGAAATATACACTGCTTGGGCATCTGTATTATTATACTGATCCAGTGGATTTACCCTTCTAAATATAAACAGGGTCTGAACTTGATGGGCTCATCTGTTTGTCAAACTTAGCTAATATATCACTTTGTGGATCTTATTTTGTTCCTTTAGATTCGAGATGAAATAGAAAAGTACGGAATTCGAATTTATCAATTTCCAGAATGTGACTCCGATGAAGATGAAGACTTTAAACAGCAGGACATACAACTGAAAGTAAGTCACTGTGGGTTGCACCAACCAAGTCATAGTCCAAGAACAATGTGTCATTGCCTGACAGTGGGAGATGAGCATGCATTTACTAGGGGTGTTAGTTTGGATTTTCTGAACATTGCAGTATTCGGCTGTGCTGTTTGTGGTAATATACAAGGTTTAGTGTACTGAGTGCTATTTTATACATATAAAGCAATTCCCTTTCGCTTTCCATATAGATTATCTTTGTTACAGCAAGACACGGCCCGCATAAAATTTAGTGGATGCCCCTGATCCACTCCCCCACTGATGCCTGTGAACTTACAGAAAGGGGTGGGAAATTGTAAGTACAGGCTAAAAGTTTACTACAGGGCTAGTAATGAGTAACAACCAATAAGGTATAGAGCAGACTGTAAATGCTACTTGTTGATTGGTCACTTTGGATTATATGACCTGATTAGAGTCCAAGTAAAAGAACTTGCAGTAATAGTACAAGAAAGATAGAAATGCAGGACAAATCTACGGCAGTAGTCTGAGACTGCAAAATATCCTTTTATTGGGGAGGTGAATATCCAGAACCACACTAAATCTTTTGGGCTAGGCCCTTTGTAAACTTGCAGTACTGGAATAGTACACTGGAACATGCACTGTTAGTGTACCCCACTTGTGAAAAATTCCCTGGGGGGGTTGCGTTTTTCAGACAATTCCTAGTGAAAAAAATCCAAAAACCTCTAAAAGTTTGAATTGATTAAAAATGGTCCAATAGGATCGGCACAGCTCTAGGGATGGCGAATTTTGACCCGTTTTGTTTCACCAAAAATTCTCCGCCGGCTAAATGTCGCTGACGCCCATTAAAGTCTATGGGCGTCAAAAATTTTTTTTTTGACGCGCTTCTTTTTTTTTTGACGCACGACACATACAAGTCTATGGGCGTCATTTTTGCGGCAAAACAAGGCGAAAAAATTTGCCCATCCCTACACAGCTCCCATTGACTTATAGGACCTCGGCAACTTTTACCTGGTAAAGTTTTGTATTAGAGGTTTCCGTGGTATTTTACACTAGGGGGCATATTTATCAAGGGTCGAATTTATAAAAACTTCCATAAATTAAATATTCAGAAAAAAAAAAGACCAATCGAAATCTATCAAAACAATCTAATTTTTTTCAATTCAGCTAACTAGGATCGACCCACAAACTCGAAACGAAGTCCACCAAACGACTCCAAATGGATTGTAGGAGGTCCCCCATAAGTTTAAACACCAATTCGTTAGGTTTTAGATGGCGAATAGTCTAATTTGAATTCTTAAAGGGACATCCAGGGGCCGATTCACTAAGGGTTGAATATCGTGGGTTAATTAACCCTCGATATTCGACTAGGAATTAAAATCCTTCGACTTCGAATATCGAAGTCGAAGGATTTCGCGCAGATAGTTCGATCGAACGATAAAATCCTTCGAATCGAACGATTCGAAGGATTTTAATCCAACGATCGAAGGAATATCCTTCTATCAAAAAAAGTTAGCCAAGCCTATGGGGACCTTCCCCATAGGCTAACATTGACTTTGGTAGCTTTTAGATGGCGAACTAGGGGGTCGAAGTTCTTCGACAGTACTTCGACTATCGAATGGTCGAATAGTCGAACGATTTTTAGTTCGAATCCTTTGTAGTCGTAGTCGTAGTTGAAGGTCAAAGTAGCCCATTTGATGGTCGAAGTAGCCCAAAAAAAACTTCGAAATTCGAAGTTTTTTACCTTCGAATCCTTCACTCGAAGTTAGTGAATCGCCCCCCAATGCTAAATTTCAGAATTTAAATTTAATTTTTTTTTTTTTTTTAACTGGAATTGAATTTGGACGATTCCCTCGTTGAATTACACAAAAATAAACTTGAAATTTAAATTTAAAAATGTTATATTCAACCCTTGATAAATCTGCCCCTTAATAAATCTCACATTTTCAGAACAGGAAAACCTATTTTGTGGAAAAAAAAGAAATGAGATTTTTAGTAAAATGACTCCTTACAGTGTGCAGATAAGCAAAAGCACTAAGGACGTTAACTGTTCATCTTTCCTTTTAGAAAAGCATTCCATTTGCCGTCATTGGAGCTAATACCATCATAGAGGTTAATGGCAGGCGTGTAAGAGGCCGTATGTACCCCTGGGGTGTTGTTGAAGGTAAGTTCGCTGAATATGAAGAGCTATAAATTATATCCTTCACTTTGTTCATGTCCAGCTCCTTTTCCTAAACGTTTCCACATTGTAGTAAACTGACTTTAGGAAATACTGCCACTTTTGAGAAGCAAAGTCAAGACTATCATTGAACAAGAATAACCAGAAGCTTAGATTTCTCTATATATCTATATTATATATTATTATAATACACAAAAGCCATGAATATCTTGTAAATTATATCCTTATAAACGGTGAGTTCTGATGTCATCAATTATAAACGGTGAGTTCTGATGTCATTTCTGTCACATGACTCACTAAAATGTGTGTATTATAATAAATAAAGTACCCCCTCTTGTAAAATATGAGGATATTAGAAGTTACCTCGGAGTTCCATGACCTGTATAAAAACACTCGGCCTTCGGCCTCGTGTTTTTATATGGTCATGAAACTCCTCGGTAACTTATAATATCCTTATATTTTACAAGAGGGGGTACTTTATTCACTATATTATTAGTGAAGGGAGAATCTCTCCCGAAAAATTTGCGAAAAATCGTGAAAGAGGAAAGTTCCCGAAAAATTTGTGAAATCCGTCAGTTTTCACAAAAAATTTGTGAAATTCAGCCGTTCGAACCTTTCGAACCTTTTCATGAAAAAATCGAGCATTTCGAATGTTTTCACGAAAAAATTGTGAAAATCGGAAATTGTCGCAGGCGAGAGATTCGCAAATTTATTCGCCGTCGGCGAAACACGGGAATTCGCCGCAAATTCGTGCCTGGCGAATTTATTCGCCCATCACTAATTATTATTATACTGGTAAGAAGTATACAAGTTAAAAAATACCTAAGCCATAAATAATCGGTTTAAAAAAAATATAAAGAGGGAGATTAGTGACATCATCAAAACAGATTATATGACTCATTGAAACCTTTGCTTAACAAAATAAAATGCTCCCATCTGTAAAAGAAAAGGTAATATGGGAATTCCAGTGCCTATGTTAGAGCACCTCCATACTGTTACATGGTAATTGGAGCTCCATGTTGACATCTAAAATACTTATATTACATGTTTTTTTCTTTTCTTCTTATTTTACCTTTCAACTTGTACCAGTGACACTCCATTGCTCTCAGCACGATTGTTCCAGTATCAATAACTATTTCTTATTCTTTATCACCAGTGGAGAATGAGGAGCACTGTGACTTTATCAAGCTGCGCACTATGCTGATTCGCACTCATATGCAGGATCTGAAGGATGTAACAAGAGAAACTCACTATGAGAACTACCGTGCCCAGTGCATCCAGAATCTGACACAGCGAGTGGTGAGGGAGAGAAATCGCAAGTAGGTGCAGGTTTGCTATATTTGTATTATCTAGTGAGTAAAGTACCCCCTCTCGTAAAATACTCCGAGGTGACTTCTAATATCCTCATATTTTGCAATAGGGGGTACTTTATTTACTCAGTGAGTTATGTGACAGAAATGACATCACTAAGCTCCGATTATAACCAATGACATCACTAAGGGGCAGATTTATCAAGGGTCGTATTTCGAAGTAAAAAATACTTTGAAATTCAACCATCGAATTAAAATACTTCGAATTCGACTATTGAATTAGAACTTTTTTCATCGAATTTGTGTATTGTGCGGTCGTAGTAAAATCGTTCGTTCGAACGATTAAATACTTCGTTTCGAACGATTTTATCATACGATCGAGCGATTTTACTTCGACTTCAAAAAACTTAGAAAAATGCTGTAGAAGGTCCCTATAGGCTAACATAGCACTTCGGCAGGTTTAATTTGGCGAAGTATTGAAGTCGAAGTTTTTCTAAAGAGACAGTACTTCGATTGTCGAATGGTCAAATATTCGAACTATTTTACTTCGAATCGAATTCGAAGTAAATTCGAAGTCATAGTATACTATTCAATGGTCGACGTATCCAAAAAAATACTTTGAATTTCAAATTTTTTTACTCTAATTCACTTCGACCCTTGATAAATCCGTAGCGATGTTTATAAGGATACAGTATATTATTGGCTCTTGTGTATTATATAGTGAATAAAGTACCGCCTCTTGTAAAATATAAGGATATTATAAGTTATCGAGGAGGTTTATGGCCATATAAAAGCAAGAGGCAGAAAGCCACGTGTTTTTATACAGGTCATGGAACTCCGAGGTAACTTCTAATATCCTCATATTTTGCAACTGGGGGTACTTTATTTATTATAATACACAAGTTTCAGTGAGTCATGTGACAGAAATTACATCAGAACTCACCGTTTATAACTGATGACATCAGAACTCACCGTTTATAACTGATGACATCAGAACTCACCGTTTATAAGAATATAATTTACAAGATATTCATGGCTTTTATGTATTATATAGTGAATAAAGTACCCCCTCTTGTAAAATATAAGGATATTATAAGTTACTGAGGAGTTTCATGACCATATAAAAACACGAGGCCGAAGGTCATGGAACTCCGAGGTAACTTATAATATCCTCATATTTTACAACTGGGGGTACTTTATTAATTATAATACACAAATTTTAGTGAGTCATGTGACAGAAATTACATCACTACTCACCGTTTATAACTGATGACATCACTACTCATCGTTTATAAGGATATAATTTACAAGATATTAATGGCTTTTCTGTATTACAAGTCTATAATTACTCACTGTGTATTTCCTTTTCAGTGTGCGAGAGGTCATGTATTAAGACATATGCATATATGCTGCAACATATGCTGTTCACTGTCATGTAGATATGCACATTCAGGGGCATATACTGTACAGATATAGAATCTGTTATCCAGAAAACTCAAAATTATGGAAAGACCATGTCACATTTACTCTATTTGACTCAAATAATTCAAAATTGAAAAAATGATTTCCTTATTCTCTGTAATAATAAAACAGTAGCTTTTACGCAATCTTAATCTGATATAATAAAAACCCTATTTGTTTTTTAATGTTAAATGCTTTTTAGGAGATTTAGGGGGTTATTTACTAAAACTCGAGTTTATCTCAGTTTTTTATTAAAACAAAGTCGACCAAACTCCCATTCACGAATTGAACTCATTTATCAAAAATTCTTCTCAAAAACTCAACTTTATCGAATTGTCAAAGCAAAAACTCATCGGATTATTTGACACATGCCTAAACTTTGGGCCAGATTCAATTCAGTGAGAAAAAGTTATCTCATGGTTTATCACGTGAAAACTCATGGACAATATTCAATTCAAGGAGAAAAACATTTTTCTCCAAATTCAGTTCCAGTTTTTTCCCCATAGACTTCAATAGAGTTTTCCCGTGATAAACCACAAGATAAGTTTTTCTGAATTGAACTGCATCTCAAATTGAATCCAGAGCAGATCACAATGCCAAAAAACAACTTCAGGGACATCTGCCATTCACTTCTACATGACCTCCCAGGTTTGAGATGAGATAGAGATCCAAATTAGTTAAAGATCCTTTATCTGAAAACCCCAGATCCCTAGCATTCTGGATAATAGATCATATAGCTGAATATAAAGATGTGGCTTTAAAAAACAATTTATATTTTAACATTAAGGAGAGAAACCATTCCAGTTAGGGTAACATGGCCTACATGGAGCCAGATTTTCTGAAATTAGAAGGTATTTACATGTATCATGCTATAAAAAATGAGAGACTCTGGACAAGATGTGGCCTGTGCATGATGAAATGCTCTTTAGTAAAATACTGTATATACATGAACTCTACTGTCCTTGCAGTAAGCTGACCAGAGAGAGTGGTACAGACTTCCCAATCCCAAGCATGCCTCCATCACCAGATCATGAAACACAAAGACTTATCCGTGAAAAAGATGAGGAGGTGAGTGTTTGTAATAATTCAGTATCAATGATAAAAATGTCCTTTGGGTTCAACAATTGATTCATGTCAATGCTCCACAAATAACTATTTAAAACAGTAATTAAGATGCAAGCTATTATATACCTTCCTTGTCCCCAAAAAATAAGTATCAGCAATACAAATGCAGAGCCCGCAAAGCCTATAATGTGTTTCTTACCATCTCCAGTCTGAACAGTGATGAGTGAATCTGTCGAAGTGATGAGTGAATCTGTCGCGTTTTGCTTCACAGAAAAATTTGCGAAACTGCAAAAAAATTTGGGTGTCAACATTTTTTACGTGCACAACAATTTTTCTTGCTCCAAATGCATTAAAGTCAATGGGCGTTTTTTCTTATGGCGACTTTTTTGTCCAAATGCCTTAAAGTCTCTGCGACATTTTAGTCTTGGCAGCTTTTTTGTTGCAGCAAAAAATTTTCTGCAGTTTCGAGAAAAAAATTGCAGATGATGAAATGCGGAATTTCATTGCGAATCCATGGCTGGCAAAAAAATGTGGTCATCACTAATGATGGGCAAGTAGCTTGAAGCAACAGTGGGGGTGGGGGGGAATACCTGTAATTTTAAAGGTCCCCACCTCCCTCTCTGTCTTACACCAGCCCCTGGATTAACACATTTCACTCAGTACTTCAGGTTCTCCACCCTAACTTGACTACTAAACACTTTATCCCTAATCATTGCTTTACCATGGCGGTCTCTATTCCCAGAAAATTGCTAGTTAGGGCTTGGGCTGCCCATTTCACTAGCCTTTCTAACTCTCACCGCTCTCTTCTCTTCTAAGCACTTTTTGACATGAGGTCTCATGCTGTTGTCATGTCTATTCACTTGGATTCTCTCTTTCTCTAGCTGCGGCGAATGCATGAGGTTCTGCAGAAGATGCAGAGGCAGATAAAGGACTCACAATAACCGGAACCGATCCTCTCCAGTGTAAAAGATCCTCATATTGTCCTTCATTTTACCTTTCACTCGGTGACCAATGGTTTAAGATAGAAGTATATAAAAAGCCCAGGTGCTCCCTGCAGGAAAGTTGCTCACTGCTGAAAGGTTGCCAGTATAACAAAGGCAGACATTTTAATGAATTATAAGCAGGATCTCAGAAAACAACCCTGTGGGGGTTTTTATTACAAAGGTGATGCCGAGGGAGTACAAAATGAAAGCTTTAGGGCAGAGCTGTTGCCTTGAATCATCAGCTTTAGTGCAAGTGCAAATGAAACATTATTATATGCTGTTTAACTGACACATATGTACAATCACAAATGCCCACCTTGTGGCCACCAGCTACTGTTGAACTGCCATTGTCAGCACCCTACTGATATAAGAAGATTATTAGTGGGGAGCTTGAAGCAGTAGTTTAATAACAACTAGTTTTCCTACATTGCCTGTGTTCTCCAGTTCTTTAACTCCAGCTCTGTGTGTTGTCTTTAGTCTACTGATGTGTCCTTATAGCTTCCGCTCCTTGGCTGCCAGGATAGCCCCGGCCTTAGGGAAGACTGCTACTCAGCACATATTTCACCACAATCCAGACAAGGCATTGGTGCACTGCTGTTGGGGAAGAGTGATAATAAAATCATACAGTATAAAAGAGCATTAAACAAAGACAGCATGGTGGCATGTGTAGCCAAGGGCAGTTCACAGTATCCAATATAATATATAATGCACTTCTGCCTTTAAACCTGTGGGATGATATGCATTTCCCTGCATGCCTTATTTCCCTGGCATCTGTGCTTTACTGTCCAACTCTGCTGTAATAAAATTTACTGACAAAGGGCACACAATCCAAATGAAAACTATCAGAATATCTATCTCAATTTATTTTACTGTCACTTATGTACTTTTATGCTTTATGTATTCATATACTACCTCTTCATGTACTTCATGTTCATTTCATCCTCAGATACAATACCTCCTCTATTCACTTAGCTCCACGTAACCATCATTTATTCACTTGCTCCTCGTAAGTTTGTAAATCTGTATATAGCGATAGTTTTGCTTCTGGGGCTGATGCACCTCCTTCACCCCAGCACTTACCTTTAGTGCAGGAACTAAATTGGTGGAGAGGCTGAAATTGCTCTAAACTAAATCTACACTTGAGAAACTGGACATTTGGCTCTAAGGGGCAGATTTACTAAGGGTCGTAGTGAATTCGAGGGAATATTCGAAGTAAAAAAAATTCGAAATTCATAGTAATTTTTTGGATAGGATACAACGACTTCGAATTTACTTCGACTTCGATTTGAAGTAAAAATTGTTCAAATATTCAAGCATTCGTTAATCGAAGTACTGTCTCTTTAAAAAAAACTTCAACTTCAATACTTCGCCAATTTAAACCTGCCAAAGTGCTATGTTAGCCTATGGGGACCTTCTACAACCATTTTCTAAGTCTTTACACATCGAATAAAAATCATTCGATCAATCGCTGAAATCCTTCGAATCTGTAATTTTTATTCAATCGCAGGATTGCCGAATTTGTTGAAAAAACTTCTAATTCGTTATTCGAATTCGAAATTTTTTAATTCGATGGTCGAATTTCGAAGTTTTTTGTACTTCGAAATTCGACCCTTAGTAAATCTGCACCTTAAGGTTAGGTGGCTTTTTGTTTCTCAACTTGCAGTGTGACAAAACAGCACTGTATAGTATAGTATCACCTGTATAGGCCACACTGTAAATTTTTACATGATATTAATGGTACAGGCAGCACAGTGGCTCGGTTGGAAGCTCTTCTGCCTAGCACAGTCCACCATATCTATTTAGATCTATGTTCTGTATCTGCAAGGAGTCTGTATGTTTTCCCCATGTCTGAGTAGAGTTTCCTCCTGGTACTTCGTTTTCATCCCACACTGCACAAACATCCAGGCAGGTTAATTAATTGATAAAACTAATTGCATTGGGAACCTGATAGGGACCTTAGATGGCAAGCTCCCCTGCAGCTGCGAGTGGTGTGTATTCTTTGTAAATCACTGCATAAATGTATTGGTGCTAAATGTAGTAAATTACAGGTATTAATACAGACGGGGAATAAACATTGCCATAAGTATATACAATTGTGCCACATGTTAAGATATTAAAGAGGCCGTTGTGACACACAGCTTACAATCTAATTGAGTGTGTAACTTACTGGCACCATTAGGAGGGTTATAAATGATGTTTTATGCTTCTGTGCATTTCCTTCTCATCTATTCACTCACTGTTCGTATCCTTCTCATGTACTCGTCTTGTTCTCTGTTTTCAACCATTGACTTATGGGACAGAGCCTGAAGTTCAAGATAAAATTAAGTTTTTTATTATGTTCCTTTCCATTCTAGAGTCATATTGATTAAAGCAACATTCTGTTGGTGTTGGTTCTGTGTGAAGTTACTGTGACATTTATATAAAACATAATTATTTTCAGAATAAAATGGGTCATTTCCATGTATAATTCCTAAAAAAAAGCAAAGTGGCCATCCTAATACAACTGAACAAAAACTGAACAAAAACACTGGGCATATATGTTATGGGCAACACATAAAAGTTCTACCAATTTGGCCAATCACAGGTAATTGCTTACTGATTGCAAAACAGAGATTAACCTTTAAGTCTGTGGCAGACTTTTGCTGGTTTTCAGCGAAAAAGAGAGGTGGTTTTGTATAAAAATACTCGAGTGTTATGGCACCAAGGTTCACATTTGGAGTGGTGACAGGAGAGAGCGGCCATTTTGTGTGCTGTTATATGCTGGATGACAACGGTGGAAGCAAACAAAAGAAATAGATTTTAGTTATAGCGCATCACTTGTTCATAACCATACCTGTCATTTGCTGAATGTCAGGACCTCTTTCTGCATTTCATTCTTTTGATTCATTTTGCTGTGCACATATTTATATTTTCCCAAATACTTATCGTCCTACTTGTGTTAATTTTAATATCACGTCGGCAGATATTGCCCCCAAATGTGATATTATGCCTATAGATGCCACTAGTGTTTATCAAGGAGTGGTTACTGTACAACATATATATTTACAGCTGCCGGGGGAGCTTCCCAACATTTTCTGGACAGGCTGCTGCTATTGGCTGCTTGCAAGCAATTAATCACATTGTAGTCTTACTAACCTGTATTTCTGTATAAATTCATTAAAAATGTAGTGGTTTTAATGTTATTTGTAAAGGCAATTTGCAATTTGAATATAGTATTTTCCTGCCCCTTTCTGCACTGCTTTTGAAACAGTTGAGTACAAATTGCAGTTGGTCAGTCAGAAATGTTTAATCTGCCATTAATACTTTCTTTAACCTGAATAATTCATAAGTCTTAAGTGAAAAGACATTACCAGTTCGATTGAAGCATCACCTGGATACCCATTCTGCCACTTGCTAGCTCAAATAGGTAATGTACTAAAAGGTGCAATAGCGTTCTAGAGTTCTATCACCTATAGCAACCAATCAGCAGGTATTATGCACTGGATTTCTGTTTAAAGTAAACAGCTAATTGTTTTGTATGGCTTTTGTCACCAATGTGGAACATTGCAGAGTAGTAATATTATTATAATAATAGAGCCATATACATCCTGTCAACTTTATCCTCATAAACGGTTCTTAGTGATGTCATCAGTTATAATTGGTGCTTAGTGATATCATTTCTGTTACACTTGTGTATTATAATAAATGACCTCCTATTGAAAAATATGAGGATATTAGACGTCATCTCGGAGTTCCATGACCTGTATAAAAGCACAAATTGAATGCTTATATTTTTACAATAGACAGTACTTTATTTACTGTATTATTGACATATATTTATAAAGCGCCAATATATTCCACAGTGTTATACCCAATTCAGCCCAAACCAATTTTTAGAAATGATCAAAACCGACACCTTTAGGAAAACTTTGCGGTTTGGTAATTTTAGAGCACAAAGATGTTTAGTATTTACCCATTTTTGATAATGTGTACTTTTCAAAAATATATGGGGCAAATTTACTAAAGCGCGAAGCGGCTAAGGCTAGTGCAAATTCGCCAGCGTGACGTAATTTTGTTACTTTGCTAATTTACTAACGGGCACTGGCATAAATTTGCTAGCGAAGTGGACCTACTCTAGTGCTACTTCGCACCCTTATGCCAGGCGAAGTTGCGCTTTGGCGAAGGGACGTAACTACGCTTATTCACTAACTCGCGCATTTTACTGAACGTTACCTCTTGCCAAGCTTTCTCTTGCCAAGCTTACCTCTTGGGAAGCTTTCCCAGGCTTGTGTAGTGTAATGTCTTTGCTGGTACATATACGTCCATTGTACTTTAACTTGGCGCCGTATGCAAATTAGGCATCGCTAGCGTAATTTCGATTTGCTTGTCGAATTAACGCTAGCGCAACTTCGCTACCTTTCGCCTCCCTGAGCGCAACTTCGGATTTTAGTGAATTAGCAGCGCCCTGGCGAAACTTCGCCTGGCGAAGTGTGGCGAAGGCTCCGCTAGCGAAACTCTGCAGGTTAGTGAATTTGCGCATTTGTCTTTATAGGGTATACTCCCTTTTTATGTCTGGATCCCACATGAAATGCTGTTTATGCACTAATTTTACAGTAGCTGAAATGATAGATCATATGGGTTTTTTTTTTTCATTTTTAGGGCCTCAACATACCAGATAAAGCTATGCACACGGGGCATCAATCTGTTCAGTAGAACCCTTAAACACATATTTAGGATGTTTCTATCATGGTACCAAATGATATATAGGAGACAAGATGTTGCAAATTAGAAGCTTTGAGATTAGGCAAACATTTTAGAAATAGTTATAAAAATTGCTAAATTAAGGGAAGGACAGCAGTTGGATAGCTTGGAGAGAAAAACATATTTACCCATTTTTGATTAGTCAGAATGTGTCCCTTTTCAAACATATATGGTTTCTTGGGGACACCTAAAAGTCACTCATTTTCCTCCACTGTCGGAAGTGGTTGCTAAACAGTTTCCGGGTGCACAAAAAAAAGCTATATTAAATTAACGCAAAGGAAAATTTGTTCGCACAAAGGCATAACTTTTTGCTTTGGGAATAGTTTTCCATTGCAGACTTTTATTACATTCCCCCATATATCTGAATACACCATTTGCAGCTGCACAGGAACCCCAATACATGATAGCAGTACCGAGAATTCAGTAGAGGTCCATTATTTTCCAGTAACAACACCTTGTTGTTATTGGTCCAGATAGATACAATAATCGGCAGGGCGAATTAATATTGCAGAGGCCTTACAGTTCCCAGCACATAACCCAGTCCAGTGAATTGCATTCTTGTTGTTAAGTTTGGAGGCAAAGCAGGCAGCATACCACCATGCACCCCCATAAGTGGTGGCACAATTTAAACTATAAATGTCCTGATCTTTGTCCTTGGCAGTGAATTTCATGTTGTCATGAGTGGTTCCTGCTTGTATGGAAGACATGGCATCACCAGCGGTGCCTCTGTAACTGCCAAGTCGAAGCGTATAGCCATGAGCCTCATCCTCCACACTAAACAGATTGTAGTCAGCATACTTCTCTTCATTGTTACTATCATGTATGACAAAGCGAACCTGATAAACTTTCTGTTTGGAAATTTGATGAACATATTCTACTCCCAACCAAAAGTCTTTCTCTACATTCCCAAAGCCATACTTGTAAGTGGTCCAGGATTCATCCCAGGTAATCTCAGAGTTGAAGCTATTGCGCTGTATGACAATCCATCCGCCACTGTAAGTAGTCATATCACAGTACACAACCAATGGATGGAGTTCCTCAGGATGAATTACATAGACTCCACTTTTCCTGTTTCTTGGGATTTCACTGCAGTCTCTTGGAAATTCTAGAGAAGTATGAAAGTTCAAACTCATCTTGAGTCCTAGATTTAGCATGTCATTCATTGTAATATTATTGTATTTTTGGCAAGTCCTGCTATGTAGAGCGGCTGGGCGGCATGCCGCCCCCAAAAATGTGCCACCCTAGGCCCGGGCCTATGTGGCCTCGCCACAAATCCGGGCCTGGATATGCAACAGAGTGCTGTGAGGCCTAATCGAAATCTCTGAATCTCTGCCACACTATCATACCTCCCAACTGTCCCATTTTTCACGGGACTGTCCCAATTTTGACAGCTCAGCCCGCAGTCCCTGGTTTGTTACTGAAATGTCCTGACTTTCTCTTTGATCTCCTGCACTAAACAGTCAGAAAAAGATACAAAGGGGTATCAAAGAGTGAAGTTAGAGATCGGAAAAACATGGTACTCCAGAATAATTAGTAAATGACTCAATAAATAGTGAATGTGGTCCGGGTGCTCCAGCCTTAGCCCCCAAGCTAGGGAACGGTACAGCAAAGGATAAATGGAAGTAGGGTCACTCAAACGGATCCATAGGACCAGAGAGGATTAGTTAAAAATATATTTTATTTATAGAAAGTTAAAAAATGTATATCATCTCCATCCACCCTACGCGTTTCGCACCCACTTAGGGCCACTTTAGCCCAGGACTAAGTGCCCTAAGTGGGTGTGAAAGAGATCACCACAGTTCTCTAGAGTGACATTCATTTTTATGGGATTTTGAAAGGCGTATTTATCAAAGGATGAACTTTCACTTTCACCCATTCATAAATACTCCTTTAGAAATCCCATAGAAATGAATGGAGAGTAGCGGAATTTCACCCTAGAGGACTGTGGTGTCCTTGAACTTCACTCTTGATAAATATACCCCCAAAGTTTCTAACTTAATTGGCTTTTGACAGAGAGCCCAGAATAGATACTTTTGTAACATTTTAAGATAAGAAAGTCTTTTGGGAGAACAGCTTAAATGGCAATTCACCGTCATTAGCAAAACTGTAATAACACATAAAAACCTCATAAATGTGTTCATAACTTGGCAAATTTTGTAAAATGACAGTGGTAATTAGGGGTGTGACCACAAAAATGGGCATAGTCAAAAATTTCCTGCACTCTGCAAGGCAAATCTTTTTGTCCCTCTTTCTATTTCCAAAATGTTGGGAGGTATGCACTATGCAGGACAGAATGTACAGTATACTGCAGCCTGGGCTGCATAGTACATTTAAAAATAACTTTTAAACCATTATTTGGGGGAAGTCCATAAGTCCTGGTGCTGGAAACTATTAGAGTGGGGGCAGGAGGGGTTAAAAAGAGAAATAGTCCAAAAGTTCAGCTGCTAAAGGGGACTGAACGAGAAAAATGGCTGTGGAAATGAATGGGCTAATTAGCTTGGTACTAAAAAAGCTGTGGATGGCTTTTAATTTTTGTACTGAGATTAATAGAGAGGTGCAGAGGGAGGACAAATTATTTAGATATTATCTAGATACATTTTTTTTAACTATGACTATCTTTTTAATGATTTGAGTTTTTCTAGCTGATACCTGCAGTCGGCTATATCTTGTAATGATGATTAGGGCTTCTTTTTTTTTATATTAATTTTAATAACAGTGAGTTATTAAAGACAATATTTTTTACTTACTCTTATGCTTACTTTCCCTTTATTTGTGGTCTGTAATGCATCGACCCTGAATGATCAGCCTATATAGTGTATATCTAGAGTACATACTTTCCTTTTCCACAACATCATTACGCCTGGCTCTTCTGTAGGAATGGTGCTTGGAAGCTACTGATAAAGCAGCAATTATCCATAGAAATAGATGCAGAATTCCTAAAATGATGTTTTTGAAAGAAAACAAGATTTTAAAACACATTAAATTATGCTTTTTTTCTATTTTTTTAATCTATTATTTCATAGTACATAATAGCTATTCAAAGAAGAAGACTATTAGGTAGTATTGTTGCCATTTTTGCTCTGATATAAAGATGTTTATGTTTAAAAAAACTCAGGAGAAAGCTCGTTGAGATAGTTGCTCCAGGTTGCACTTGCAGCTGAAGAAAAAATACCGCAATGCTATTGATTTAATATTCTCTAGAATTATTCGGTATAAAATGCTTTGATTTTGAGCTTGAATTGCTTTTCTCTGTATAAAGTGTCTAAGAGGCTGATTCACTAAGGGTCGAATATCGAGGGTTAATTAACCCTCTATATTCGACTGGGAATTGAAATCCTTCGACTTCGAATATCGATGGCAAACTAGGGGGTCGAAGTTTTTTTTAAAGAGACAGTACTTCGACTATCGAATGGTCGAATAGTCAAACGATTTTTACTTCGAATCCTTCAATAGTCGTAGTCGAAGGTCGAAGTAGCCCATTCGATGGTCGAAGTAGCCCAAAAAAAAACTTTGAAATTCGAAGTTTTTTAACTTCGAATCCTTCACTCGAAGTAAGTGAATCGGCCCCTTAATGTATCAGTTTCTCACAGCACAGAACTGGGGTTCTTAGGACCATAAAAAAAAATCTGATATCCAGGGCCCAGTCTGAGAACCAGTTCACATAAAGTGTCGTATTATTGGCATTTTGAGAGCTAAATAATTGCACTTACCCATCTTGCTCTATGTCTTCTCTTCTGTATGAATGACATGGGAGTATCACCTTTTAATAAGTCTCACTGGCCCATCCACCTTCTTATCACTATCTAAGAAAACAAATAACTTTGCACAGATAGTTCTTATATTTAGTGCAAAGTCTAAACATGTTTTTCTGGAAATTGTGCCAAGGATTAATAGCTCTGTTCATAATATGTCCTTTGGCATGATTTTTGCTGCTTCATTCAAATAATCAGCTATTCTAATAAATAAATAAATGAATGTTTGTTTGCAAGTTTGACTGGATGTGTTGGTCACCTTTTGGAATATGTAGTTGGTTTGGAAGGCTGCCCAATCCTTTCTGCGGCTTCTTGTAACCCACCCATACTAGATTAATTAAGCTACTTAGTATTGATGGACCTAGTCCTGAATTCAGCTGAATCCAAACCTTTTTGACAGTATTCTGTTTCGGCCGAATCCAAGTGCCTGGCCGAACCAAACCTGAACATTTAAATCGGACCTGTCACACAGACATAAAAGCTGTATAATAAAAGTCCTTTGCAAATTAAACATGGAACTCATATTCTTTTTTTTTCATTAAAACATCCATACCTGTTATAAAAGTGTTTAAATATCTGAGTTGTCAATCATATATTGCCTGCCCTGCCTCTATGCCTGAGGCATTAGAGGCGGGGCAGTCAATTACTTTCACTTTCCATTCAGCACTTCCTACATGTCACTGCTCTCCCCACATTACCCCTTCCCTCCTCATTCTCTACTGTTGCGTAAGGCACTGTGCATGGGTATTAGGTCCCTCATTCTGGCACATAAACAATATTTTAGTGTGATACACTTCTTAATAGAAGTGTCCACAAAATGGCAGCTGCCTGCTTGCTGTCATTGTGTAATTCCAAGACTGAGGGAAACAAAATTTAAATAATAAATATAGTGTAAGTAAAGTTCATATTGCTCAACTAACATGATAGAGAAGTTTTTGGAATTATTTCTTAAGGTGACAGGTCCCCTTTAAATCATGAGACATTCAGGGGTTATTTACTAAAACTTGAATTTATCTGGCCGTGCATTTTTGTGTATTATACCCCGATGACGCTAAAAGCCGGAATCCAAAAATCCGCCATCTCAGACCTGTCGAGGTTATGTATAAGTCAATGGGAGAGGCACCTATCCCAAATGGAAGTTATCGTGGTGTGTCCTCGATGTATCCTGATAATCTGATCAATTCAGAAAAATTGTACGATTCTGGTTTTCGTTCACTTTTATCTGTTTTTTTCCCCCATCAGATTAATTCAAGTTAATAAATAAGGCAAAATCGGGGATGGGAGTTTGGTCAAGCTTATGAGCTAAATTCAGATTTTAGTAAATAACCCCCTCAATCGTGACAATTTTTTGTTTTCCTGGGATTTTGCCAATCTGCAAATTCAAATTAGGTTTTGGTCCAGAAGATTCTGTATTCAGCCGAGTTTGTTTTTTAAGTTACACCGAAAGCTTCATTTTAATATGCAGGCAGAAGCAGTGTATTGCCTAACCACACAAAACATGAAATAAGTGCTTACGACTTGCCTTGACAGGGCTGTCAATCCTAATATCGCTATTTATTATATCTAAAAATCAATTTTTTATTGATAGTGCATCATTTTTTTACCCAGCAATGAAATTGTTGTGCAGTAAACGTGCAATAAATAAATATTTCTTCTTTTTCTTTTCATATTTTCGATTTCACCCATTCCTGTGTATGATGGAGTGAAGAGGCTTTGCTAAATTTGCCTTGACCCCCTGTGATCTGAGGATGATCTATTCTATTATTTAACTTCTTAAAGGGTTCACACACTTTGACAGTCTGGCAAAGAGAATAAAACTGGCCAAACAGGCCCAAAATATCTCTGCTTGTATGTCCAGCTCAAATTGACACATAGGGGCACATTTACTATGGTTTGAATATCGAGGGTTAATTAACCCTCGATATTCGACCATCAAAGTTAAATCCTTCGACGTCAAAGATTTACCGCATTTCGATTTTAATCCATCGTTCGAACGATTTTCCTTCGATCAGAAATAACTTAGAAAGACTATGGGGACCTTCCCCATAGGCTAACATTGGTGCTCGGTAGGTTTTAGGTGACGAAGTAGGTGGTCGAAGTTTTTTTTAAAGAGACAGTACTTCGACTATCGAATGGTCGAATAGTTGAACGATTTTTAGTTCGATTCGAAGTCGAAGGTTGAAGTAGCCAATTCGATGGTCAAAGTAGCAAAAAAAAAACGAAGTATTTTTCATTCTAATCCTTCACTCGAGTGTGTAAATGTGCCCCTAAAACTTTAATTTTAGTAATTTCTATCCTTGCATAGTGTAATGAAATCAACTAGTTTCTCTTTTTTTTTACAAAGCAGTTGCTCTGCCATACTATAAAGTTAACGTTTAGTATGTTATAAACTGGCCAATTCTAAGCAACTTTTCAACTGAACTTCAAATATCATTTTTTATAGTTTTTGAATTATTTGCCTTTTTCTTATGGCTGTTTCCAGCCAGGATCGGACTGACGGCCCACTGGGGCTACCGCCCCAAGGCCCCCCATCAGCCCCCACTGCTGCTCCGGCGTGCTGCATTGGGCTAGTGCGCATGTGCGGCACCGCGTTTGTGCGCACGGCGACACGTTTGTGCGAATGTGCAGATCTTCTATTCTACCACGACCCCTGACAAAGTGGGGTTGCGCCGCCCCACTAAGTAGCGGATCTGGCCCGGCGGGGTCCACAAGAGCCTGGGGCCCACCAGGTTTTTTCCGGCCCAGTCCGACACTGTTTCCAGTTTTCAAGGGATCACTGACCCCATTTATAAATGTATTATTATAGCTACTTTTTATTATTCATCTTTCTATTTAGGCCCTCTCCTATTCATATTCCAGTCTCTTATTCAAATCCATGAATGGTTGCTAAGGTCATTTGGACCCTAGCAACCAGATTGCAAACTGCAGACTGGAGAACAGCTGAACAAAACGTTAAATATCTCAAAAACTACAAATAATGAAAAATGAAACTTGTTTCAGAATATCTCTCTCTACATCATACTAAAAGTTCACTTAAGGATGAACAACCTTGTTAATGCAGAGAATGTAGTTATCTTTATAACAGCACGTGGATCCCTTCAAGTATTTCAAAACTGATATCAAAGACCTTGGATAAAAGAATAACAAGCCAGTGGACTTTGCAATGCTTTATTTGCTGATAATCTAATATTAGTTATAGAATATGGAATCTAGGTGTGTGATGTGTGAATAAACAGGCAAGGGGGTGGAGAGCCAGGGATCTTGTATTTATTGAAGACTTTTTACTCTGTTCGTGTAATCTTTTCAGAAACAGACTATGGGTAAGGATCTAAAACAAACACCTGTATTTTCAATTTAATATCCATATTAATGATTAGTACTTCCACTGCAATGTCAATATGAAACCACGATACATTCTCCTTAACCCAGTGTTTTTTTCCTGATTTTTATGCGTGTTTTCCACAGTATTAGTGAGCAATTCTGATTTCATTTCAGGTCCTCGTTTTGTGACAGTCTCCTGGGTGTTAGCAGCCTGCATTGCATACGCGATTGTGACAGCGGTCGAGGAAAATGGACACATTCAAAAAAGTGAGCACATATATATATATAACAACACCAGTATTAAAGAGCTAATATTATCACAGCATTTGATTTATTGTCTCTCTTTGATAACATGAAACAGTGTTGGGCAGTGTTATATAACTTTTGATATCAAGCTTACTCTGTGTATGCTCAGTTGAACATAATGACTGATTGTAATACTGTGACCAAAACACCCTTAGGCTAGTGACACGCTAAGATTCGGGGAGATCTACTGACAAATCGCCTCTTCTTTGGTCAACTAATCTCCCCGAAATGCCTTCCCGCCTATGGGATGGCAATCGGAGTGCTTCGTTTCCCAAGTTTCTGGCAACTTCGGAAAACTAAGTGCTCCGAGTGCCATCCCGACAGAGATTTCGATTCTAGCCAGCAGGAAGGCATTTAGGGGAGATTAGTCGCCCGAAGAAAATGCGATTTGTCGCAGGCGAATAAATCTCCCCGAATCTTAGCGTGTCACTAGCCTAACCAACAGCACAATAGAGCACAAAACGCATAAGTAAAGTAAGGCAGTATATACCATACCATGTATCACTAAACTTTGCCTGTTCATACGGAATTCAGATGGAATTATTTATCTGGAATAAAATCTATTTTTTTTATTCCCATACTACCATTAGTTTAAGGTCTGGGGCATGTTCACCTGGACCTGACCTTCTACCTGGTGACCAGTATATTTTATATTAAATAGATTCTTAATGATGGCTGTGAAAATTAAAAAAAAAATTTAAAATTTTAAATTTAAATTTAATATTTTTTTTTTTACTTTTCCATATCCCATTCCAGTCCATTCCAGTCCAATCGAACGATTAAAGGAATAATCGTTTGAATGAATAAATCCTTTGAATCGAACAATTCGAAGGATTTTAATCCATCGATCGAATGATATTCCTTCGATCAGAAAATTGTTAGGAAGCCTATGGGGACCTTCCCCATAGGCTAACATTGGCCTCGGTAAGTTTTAGGTGGCGAACTAGGGGGTCAAAGTATTTTTTAAAGAGACAGTACTTCGACTATCAAATGGTCGAATAGTCAAACAATTTTTACTTCAAATCGTTCGATTCGAAGTCATAGTCGAAGTAGCCTATTCGATGGTCGAAGTAGCCATATTCGACCATTCGAAATTCGAAGTATTTTTTCTTCTATTCCTTCACTCGAGCTAAGTAAATGGGCCCCATCATGTCATGCTTATGGCATAGAAAATAGGAATTAGACGTCTCCTAGTGCAATGACACGACAGGGCATATTTCAGGAAATTGCTTTTTTTCGGGCAACAAAATACCTGACATGCTTTGTCTTCCGAAGTCGCTTCCCGAGGAAACTTCGGACGACTTCGGAAAATTAAGCGATCCGAGTGTCATTCCGCCGATGATTTAGATTTTAGCCGTCAGGAAGCAGTGCGGGGAGATTAGTCGCCCCAATGAAGAGGCGATTCATCACCAGGCGTCTAAATCTCCCCGAATCTGAGCGTGTGTCACATTGCTTTAAATAAATAGGCTCAGGTTTTTAAGAATATGTTCAATCAGGAAAATAATCATTATTTGTTTCTAAATTAAAGGTTTAAAGACAATTTTCCAACATCGATCTCTTTTAATAAACCATACACAGAAATTCAGACTAGTCAGTCACTAAAGATACTTGACATCTAATTTTTTAAAATGCATTATTTTCCCTTTTTACATATTATAGTACTTAATATTAGTAGTCTAAATTACATGTCTTTTGTAGATTTGCCAATAGATTGTGACAAACTCCCCAGAGACAGCCCAAGTGGAGTGTATGTGATCAAGCCCGAGTCTTCCCCTCCACTAGTTGTCTACTGCCATGTGGACAAAGAAGGCAATAGCTGGACGGTGGTGCAGAGGAACACCCTTAAAACAGAAATCACTTGGCATGAATCTTGGACCACCTATAAATATGGCTTTGGAAATGTACTGAAGGAGTATTGGTTGGGCAATGAGTATATCCACTTGTTGACTTCTCAGAGAACCTACATGGTACGTTTCATGCTGAAGGACAAAACAGAAAAAGAGTGGTATGCAGACTATGATATATTTAGCCTTGATACAGAAGCTAATGGATATATCCTACGTTTAGGAAGGCACTCAGGTACAGCTGGAGACTATCTTTCAACGTTTGATTCAAACAATATTCATGATAACATGAAGTTCTCTACAAAGGACAAGGATCAGGATCGAAGTGCCTCACACTGTGCTGGAAGCTATGGGGGCTGGTGGTATGACAACTGCCAGCTGGTCCTCTTAAATGCCAAAGGCTATATCTACTGGAAAAACATCTGCAGTGGAGATTGCTCTGAATCCATTATTATGATCAAACCTACAGGTATTTGCTGAAGACCATACAATGACCTTCACTAAAAAGGACCAGGGGTTTAGAATGTGCATCATTTCTATGCTTAGTAACATGGCTGTAACGTCTCCCTTTTTTTAGTACGTGGTTTGCAGAACCATGTGAATTTATTTGGAAAGAGCCCTAGATAGCTGTAAATCTTGAGGCTTAACTCACCTTCTGGGGACTAGAAAATGATTTGCATGGACCCATTCCAGAGCCCAAAATATTCCCAATGGAATTGAGAGGACATGCGGAGTGACTGTATCATAATCTTGTTATAGCAATTCTAAAATATGGGGTGTTGGTAGTTGCAGAGACATCTGTGAATCTGAACACATGGTGTGTGTAAAGAAGTTGTACTGGTCCAATTCCGGCCAAATATACTGTAATACTCTGCGTCCAGCAGTGATCGTGTTTTTCTGGTGCTTCACCGGGAGGGTTGGGGTGCAAGAGGCCTAGATTTGGCCAAATCCAAAATCTGGCCCTGATCAAAGCTAAAGTTCCACATTATTGGTCCTTTTCAGCTTCCTTCTCATTTGCTCTCCCTTTGTATAGTCAGCTTCTACTCTAACCTTTGCATTATCTACTCTCACTTCTACTACACAGTTTACCTCTTTTCTCCCCATTTTGCTCCTCCTGTTTGTGCCCCTTTCCCCACCATAAGCAGACCAATTCTGCCATAATTGGGTAATCTATTTACATTTTTATATAGATGTTCTGAAAAGCAAATTTATAACAGATAGCTTGCGGTATCAAAATGCAGCAGCTCCCTTACTAATTTGTTTAATGAAATTACACTAAGGGGCGCATTTACTAAGAGTCGAATATCGAGGGTTAATAAACCCTCAAATTCGACCCTCGAAGTAAAATCCGAAATTCGAAGGATTTACCACAAATACTACGATCGATCGATCGAAGTAAAAATCGTTCGATCGAACGATGAAATTCTTCGAACCGAACGATTCAAAGGATTTTAATCGATCGATAAAAGTATTTTTCTTCTATCAAAAAAACCTTAGAAAACTGATGGGGAAGGTCCCCATAGGCTAACATTGTACCTCGGTAGGTTTAAACTGCCGAAGTATGTAGTCAAAGTTTTTTTTAAAGAGACAGTACTTCGACTATTGAATGGTCGAATAGTCGAACGATTTTTAGTGCGAATCATACGAATCGAAGTCGTAGTCGAAGGTCGTAGTAGCCTATTTGATGGTCGAAGTACCCAAAAAAACGAGGTTTTTTTCATTCGAATCCTTCACTCAAGCTTAGTAAATGTGCCCCTAAATATCAATTCACATTGCAACAAAATAAACATTATTTACTATCCAGATTATCACTGAAAAAAGGGGCAGAACATATAAGAAGTAACAGAAGTTCATATATTACCTGTAGAGGAGACAAGACAGAAGTGTAACCCCAGCCCTCATGCCAGGCGCTATCCATTCATTTCCTATTGCAGGCAGACAAACTATTTCCAGTAATACAGCAATCCAGTATATATTGAACTATAAATCGCATTCCACTGTAGGTTAAAGTTGTGTTGGAAGCTGCAGTTCAGTATCTGCTGTAAGAATACAGTTGCTACCTTGTGTTAATACCAAAACTAGACACCTGCCATAAAAGCAGCAGCTGATATCTGCTACGGGTAGTTATTGAAAATCTTATATGGCCATGTTTAAGGTATAACCTGTTTTCAATCTATGCATGAATTAGATGCATTGCAACTGAGATGACATTATTTCCTCTATCCCATTAAATGTTTGGATAGGTCATGCCCAACTGCAAATATTAATTATCAAATATGATGAACACAGACCCGAGTGCTTCAGCAACACACAGTTTCTTTCTTGTGCCTGATACTCATATATAAAATGTATTATATATAATGGTTATTATTGGTGCTAAGCTACCACCTGCCACCTCTGAAAAATACATTTTTAACCAACCAGGATAATGAAGCAGTGCGTTTGTGCTCAGCATTTGCTTACAGCAAGCACAGGCTCACTGGCTGAGACTAAAGCAATCATGATGGTGGGCAGGATTTTATCTAAATTTTCCCTTTGTCAATCTGCAAAATGAGCAGCATTGCTCTGAGCAGTTATTGGCTGATGTGCCTAATGGGAGACTGAATTCAGAAGTAGTCCAGGCATCTGCCATTCACTGCAAGAAGCAATTATTATAATATAAGAGGGCATTCTTATATTAGTACAGGACTGCTCAAGCACAGGGAGGCTGCAGTAAGTCACCCCGTGCAGAATGTATTATGTATGAGTTTTTTTTTTATCAAACCAATAACACAATTATAGCATAATATTTCAGGTCTGGGCATTTCCCTGCAAGTGCCTTTATACATTTAAGAGCATTGTCACTGTGACCTAGGAAAAGCAGAGTTGGTATCCAACAGTCTAACTGCACTCCATTTATTATTTAAAGGATAACTAGCACACCATAGAGACTGGAGGTGCCACCCACGCTCTGAGCTTGGAGGTCTCTTGCAGCATCCAATCAGCAAGTGTTCTCTTCGGTACGGCTAAAAACTTTCAGAACCCAAGAATTGGGTGATTCACGAGGATACCTGACAATGTACTGTAACTGAGACATGCTTACATCACACAACTCCACAACTATTACCATGTACAGTAAACGTTTCATTTGATTTTCTGAAATGTATTCCTAATTTGCCCTCACTTTATCGGTAAACTGGCAACATCAGTAAAGGGGTCGATTTTTTTCAAGGCTCATCTTCTTATTAGGTGTCGTTTTGTATTGGGATTATTGGCAATAAAGCAATTCTGTGCTGCTTCTTTTATTGTGTCCCTATCACTTCATTCAAGAACTTGCATTACAGTTATTGTAAATTGTTGCTGGTCCTCGCCAAAATAACTGGCTCTCACCAGTAACATAACAATGGAGAGTGGGCCCCGGTGAAAACCACACAATGGTTTTTTTCAAGCGTTTTTTTTTGCTCGCGTGGACTGCGGGTGGGCTTGCAGGGGGTGTGGACCCTGGTACAATTGCACCTCCTGCTCCCCCAGTCTATTAATACAAGCAGGTGGAATTGGCACTCCTGTCAGTAGTTCACCTTTAAATTAACTTAATTAACTTGTGCCATGTTTGATGAAGACCATTTTTTGGTGGTTTTTGAAGATAGATTCACAATTCAACTTTCCCTCTGCACTGGTGACCCTTGCCCCTTGAGGGAATGATAACCCCTTAGTAAACAGCCAAAGCGGCTGTCATGTTGGTCCTATGAACATTGCAGGTTAAACTGCCAAACAGCTGCTTGAGAATTTAACTACAGCCCCCTGCGCTGAACACCAACACTTCCTGCTTTGGGAATCCAACCCTCCATCCCTGCTGGTGGCCCTCCTGCTACAAGCTTAGAAAAGTTTTGCAATTTAAAGTACAAAGACATCCATTTTAGATTTGTCAGAATGTGTACTTCCCAAAATTATACAGTTTTCTCGGGTCTTCACACTGTTAGGGGGTCAAATGACAGACAAGCTTCATGTTCAAGGAGCTGAATTGAAAGCCAAGGTAATTCATATGTGCTATTTGAATTTTGGGGTCCCAAAATCTACAATATTAAGGATCAGTGGTGTAAGTTAGTTGGGCCCCCTCTGAATGGAGGAGGAGTCTCAGTTTTGCTCCTGTCGCGGGTCAAATCTGACTGCCCCCCTGACACCCAAGGAAGCAGATGCCCTCAGTAGTTATGATAATGTTTAGGATATTTTATTATTCCTGGAACTGGCTTTTATTTATGCTGCCATGTGTTCTGCAATATTATACATGGAATTGGAGATGTCATACTGA
Source organism: Xenopus laevis (assembly GCF_017654675.1). Lineage (NCBI taxonomy): Eukaryota > Metazoa > Chordata > Amphibia > Anura > Pipidae > Xenopus > Xenopus laevis. The sequence continues at coordinate 42,246,611 of NC_054373.1, read as the reverse complement.
AGTAGCCATCTAGAAATGCCTTTAATTTGCTTCCCAAATGCAAAAATCAGCTAAACATTAAGATTTTGTATTCCACAGTATTAAAATCTGCTTTGCCTTTCATTTGTTAATTCATTTTAATACCACAATCACCAGCTCTTTTTGTTTTCTTTTTTTCATGTTGCACCATCATTTTATAGAGGTATATTTGGCAGATTCTAAATATGTCTCTCATATAGTATAAAATAAAGAAATGCTATCTGTATAAGCTGGTGATGTTATGCCATGAACATAGCTGTGTTAACATTAGTATTTATAAATATTATTAAATTGCATTATTATTATTTTTATTTAGCCTGTTTTTTCTGAATCTCTAGTCAACTGCACAATCAGTTTATGTTGGTGACATAAACTCATGACATTTCAATGACCGTGAGGGCGTAGCAGCTGTTGTTTACTTGCATTGTGTCCTCATGTGACATTGCATTATGACATCACAACGCCCATGTAGGCATCATAGCTTTGCAACACAACACATTTCATTTTATCATCTGACAAGAGGTGAGTACTTACGCTCTTCCAAATGCTTTTTATTGGTAACTAGATTGCATTTTATTTGTGAGGTTTACCTGTGATTTTAATATTTGATAGAATTGGCCCTACTGGGTGTGAATGTGATAGGGACCTTAGATTGTAAACTAGACTGGGGCCGGGACTGATGTGAATGATATCTCATATCTGGAAAGCATTGAGAAATATGTCAGCACTATATAAATAATGGATAATTATAATAATAATAACAACTTTCTAAGTATAAATGTTGTACATTTTGTGAAACAGCCAAGTTGCTCTTCGTTATTTCCCTGTTAATCAGCATTTCAGCGTCAGTTGGCTCAGGGCCGACGGCCTTTTTCTAACAGATTGACCCATTGCTGAGACTGATGAGAGGGGGATAGTGAAAGTTAACAGTATATACTCAGAAACGGTACACAATCGGATTGTATTTAGATGGTTTCTTATTTACATAAGAAACTTAAATTCAATTTCCATCTTCCCAAAAGTCCCCATTTAAATTATTTAAGTAGGAGTCATCCCTGCTCAGAGTGTTAGTTTTACACTTAACATAAAGTATCTTGTGTGCCTATAGATGAGTACATATACATATTCATATATTAGAGATGCACCGAATCCACTATTTTGGATTCGGCCGAACCCCCGAATCCTTCGCTAAAGATTCGGCCGAATACCGAACCAAATCCTAATTTGCATATGCAAGTTAGGATGCGGATTTGGTTCGGCCGGGCAGAAGGATTCGGCCGAATCCTGCTAAAAAAGGCCGAATCCCGAATTCGGTGCATCCCTAATATATATAGTCTATAGTGGTGCACTCGCAATACAAGCAACTGCCTGAGTGCTGGTTATAGCATAGTATAATAATCCAAAAAATATAAAACCGCACTCCAAGGTCTTGAAATAGTGAAAATAGTGGAAAGTTTATATCAACGTTTCGGCACACTGACTCGGGCCGTCTTCAGGAAGTCCCTGTCAGTGTGCCGAAACGTTGAAATAAACTTTCCACTATTTTCACTATTTCAAGACCTTGGAGTGCGGTTTTATATTTTTTGGATTATTTGATATATATATATAAGAAATAGTATATGTACAAGCCAAGCTTCAGCCAACTTGCTTAATAAAACAATATCTTTATTTTATTTTTAGTTCTAAGTGAATATGAACACCTTACTATCATCACTCCGAGTGACTTTAACTCAAGCAAGAGTCGTTCTCACTCAGAGCGTCAGTTATTTAAATCCTCTAAACATAATAACAAAATTGCAAGAAAGGAATCATGTAAAGAGCAACAATGAAACCATTACAGAAAAAAGAAGGAAAAAAACATGTTTGAAGAAAAACAGAAATGCAGTGTCAGATACTGTGACATCTGCTCAAAATCAGGAACGTCCATCAAGGAAAAGGAAAAACATGGAAATGAATGGAATTGATGGAAAAAAACAAAAAAATGAATAGCGATTCCAGCCCTGACAATGTTACACTTACTACTAAATCTCTTTGGATCCCTGAATTGGGCCTAAAACGAAGGGATTATGCATCCCTGCACAAGTCCAATAGTCGTTTGTCTGCCACTGTAGTCGATGCTGCACAAAAGCTTCTAAAACAGCAGTTTATAGCGGAGGGGCTCCAGCCTTCAAAAACCCCTTGGTCTGAAATATGCCCTGTGTCTGGACCAGCAGTACAGATTCATGCTGATATAGAAGGGAAACACTGCTTTACTTCTTGTTACAGAGGACGTTGAGTAGAGATTGCACATTATTTCCCACTTCACATTTCACAGTCAGCTTTAAAGCAGGTTGAAGCCATTTATCAAAATGTAGTGCCAGATCCTCTGAATAATGTTGTATACGTTAAAGACGTAAAAGCACCACCTGAGGCTACTAATGACTGTATCCTATATGCAATTGCTTTGGCATATGAGATCCTAAGCAATGGAAATCCCAGCTGCACGTTTGACAATTCAAAAATGAGGGAGCACCTTGTTAAGTGCTTTATAGCCCGAAAGATTACAGAATTTCCTAAAATATCTTAATCAGTAATCCCACAAGTGCAGCAATACTTTACTTTTCTATAAAAGCAAATGGCATTATGGAAGATAGCTCATAGTACAAGTTGACCCAGGAAGGGTCGGACTGGCCCACCGGGAAAAATCCCGGCGGGCCCCAGTCCTAGTGGGCCCCCACTGCGACTAGCCCACCGCCTAACTTTACTGTCAGCCCTTCTCCTTTTGTGCGCACGAGGATACTTATATCCCACAGATGTATGGGCCCTCTCCCCAGTCCTAATGGAACCCCCTGCCAGTATCGGCACCTGGCACTGTCACTACCTGAAACGGTCACTTCCTGACGCCTTTTTCCCATCGCTCCAATTATGCGTGAGTATTCAGCAGCCATAAAGGAGTCTGACATGCTCTTGTGATATCAGTGGCTGACGATCCACGTGTTGATCAAAAAGCAGCGAGTTAGGGAGGGAGCGGGTGCTGCTCCAATCCTAGTGCTTTTGCGATCCCTGTCTGTGGCTGAATTGCTGAATCGATATATGTGGATGATGATGTTTATCTGCCCTGCCTGGCTCCTATCTGGTGAGCAAACAATAACAATCTAGTCTTTGGGCTGACGAGGAAGAAACTTGCCTGGAGAAGTTGGCAGGGAGGCACTTTGAGGATCCAGGATCATATCTGGCAGTGGAAGCTATGCAATGTCCAGTGTTGGATAGATGGAGCAACTGCAAAGGAGCAGCAGGACAATGTAGGAGGAGACTGCTTTATGGATTAGCTGGTTTTATGGATCAGCAAATAATGCAGCTGAGGTGGTAAAGTGGTAGTCAGGGCATATATGGATGACTGACTGTGGTGGAAGCAGTAAAATATATAAAGTGGGGCAGCGAACTAAATGGAGCAGACATTCTATAACATACTAAAAGTTAACTTAAAGACAGACTACCACTTTAATGAAGGAATTACAGCTGGTTTAATAAATTAAATGAAATTTAATTCATCATTTAGAAAATTGATTATATAGGTGGGCCCCTGAGGTCAGGTTCTCTGGTGGGCATCATGTGCCCCAGTCTGACACTGGATCCAGGGACTAGTCCGATTTTGGAGTCAGGAAGGAATTTTTTCCCCCTCTGAGGCAAATTGGAGAGGCTTCAAATGCAGGTTAAAAAAAAGTTAATAGGTTGAACTTGTTGGACGCGTGTCCATATTTCTCAACCTAACTTACTATGTTACCACAGTCCACTAGTGTGAAATTCTTACACTCTCCATACATTGTGAATGTAGAAGTGCTCAGTAATATTACTACTGTTTGTTAAATGTATTTATTTAAACCTTATTTGTAATAAAATGAAGTATAAAATAATGATTGCGTTGCATTATACTTTTGTCATTGACATTGCATTTGTCACAGTGCAGATTCAGTCACTAGTTGATACTCTGTGCTCATTATCACATATTTACGAAGGATTTTTGAAAATAACAAAGACATAATTCATGTGTTTGAAAGCAAACATCTGATGGGTTTTGTTTTTGTTCTGCTAAAAGTTTAGTGATTTCCTTTACTATATTGGCAATGGTAAGTTAAAGGAAGATTTATCAGGGATTAAATCTGCAGGATTCCCAACCATTGCATCTCTTATGTATGTATGTATGTATGTATGTATATTTATATAGCAGTACTTAAGCATGCAGCACTGTACAATCAATCCAACTGGATGATTCCTTTAATTCATCCATATCAATATTTATTACTGTCCAAGCCGTTAGGAATCTGGAGTGCATGGGATCCCCGGAAACGAACAGCTGCCTTAAGCAAGTGTTGCTGTACATGGTGACTGCACCTGATTTATCAACTGGGTTGTTAATTTGGGTCTGCAATTGTAAATCTTGCAAAAGTTGCAATGTGCAGTGTTTTGTGGGCCCCTGCAATTCTGCCAGAATTCTATTTAAAAAAAACTTTGCATAGTTTCACAGCAGCAAAGATTCCCATAATTCACATAGAATTTCCCCATGTGTTAATTGTAATAAACACAGAAAGACAATCTAATTTTAGTGAATCTGATACAGTTGCATCAAATGCATTTTCCCCTTGCTACCGCAAAGATGCTATTAAGTGGGGGAGGGGAGATTTTGTATACTCACCATTAAATCTCTCTTCAGTCGCTTGGGGAACACAGGGACAATGGGTATAGCTGGCACCACTAGGAGGCGGGACACAATAAAATTAAGAAGCACTAGTCTCTCGTCCGCCTGCTATACCCCTCCTCTGCAGGCAGAGACAGCTCAGTTCGTACCAAAGTCAGAGCAGGAGGTTACTAACTAAACAGGAAAACATTCATGGAAACCAATCACAGAGAACTGATGGTTGCTTATGCCAATCATGTCTGAAGCCAAGAGAAGGCCTCAGTCCAGGGAGGGAAGCCGTGTGTCCCCCAAGTGACTGAAGAGAAAGAGATTTAACGGTGAGTACACAAAATCTCCTTTTCTCCAAGTCTGCTTGGGGGACACAGGAACAGTGGGGACTTACCAAAGCTGTCACCTATGATAAGGGCAGGAAGTAGAGGCCTACATGGAACTAGCCACTGCGGTTGGAGTACCTTCCTGTCCCTGTGCTGTGTAGGCCCTTTGAATGGCCTGTTTTATCCAGTAAGAAATGATAGCCTTGGTGGCTGGAGTGCCCCGAAGGGGTCCTTAAGGGAGGATAAACGAGGAGTCCGATTTATGGATGTCTTTGACTCAATGCAGGTAAAACTTAAGGGCCCTAACAGGGTCCAGAGAGTGAAGTGCCGCCTCCTTGGAGTTGGAAGGTGATGGACAGAAGGTAGGTATGGTAATTTCTTGATTTAGGTGGAATGTGGATACCACCTTAGGAAGGAATGACGGAGTAGTGCGAAGGACCGCCCTGTCACGGGGAAAAGACAAGAAGGAAGATCTGCAGAATAGAGCTAAAGGTTCCGATACCCTTCGTGCTGATGCTATGGCCAGTAGGAATAACGTTTTCCATGTGAGCCACAGAAGTGACACCGAATCCATTGGCTCAAAGGGAGGTTGCTGTAGAGAACCGGGAACAAGTGTTAAGTCCCATGTGGGCACGGGTGCTCGTACAGTGGGCTTCACGTGTGCTACCCCTCGTAAATAGGTCTTGCTGTCAAGGAAGTATGGTCAGGCGCCTTTGGAACAGGATGGAAAGTGCAGAGACTTGGGATTTTAGGACAGTCCCATGGATAGTCCCTCCATCAGAAAAGCCAATAGATTAGGAGTGGAAAATTTTTGTCCATTGGAAAGTGGATCATACTCTATGGTAGGTTCTAGTTGAGACAGGTTTACGGGGTGCCGGCATAGTTTGAATCACGGTGTAAGATAAACACTTTCTCCTTAGGAACGCTGTCTCAGTAGCCACACCGACAAGCTGAGGATGGCTGGACAAGGGTGTCGGATTGGCCCTTGAGATAAGAGGTCTGGAGTGAGAGGTAGAGGCCAAGGTTCCTCCGCTGACAGGTTGACTTGATCCAAGAACCTGGTGCAGCGAGGCCATCTGCAGCTTCTTGAGCTAACTGGAAGTTCCAGGGAGAGGTCAGCGCATCCATTGCCAATGCAAGAGGGTCCCTGTAGCGAGCGAAGAAGAGTGGTATCTTTTAATTGTGGCGAGATGCCATGAGATCCACCTCTGGTATTCCCCATCTTTGAGTGATCTTGTGAAATACTTCCTCCTTTAGAGACCACTCGCCCGGATCGAGAGACTGTCTGCTGAGAAAGTCTGCTTCCCAGTTCAGGAGTCCCGGTATGTAAATCGCCGATAGGTGGGACTGGTGCTTCTTTGCCCAGTGAAGAATAAGCCCAACCTCATTTATGCCTTACTGCTTCTTGTGCCGCCCTGGTGGTTTATAAATGCTACTGCTGTAGCATTGTCTGATTGGACTTTTATTGCTTGTCCTGATAACTCCCTTTGCCAGTGGGCTAAGGCAAGTCAGATTGCCAGGATCTCCAGTAGGTTGATGTGAAGTCGTTGCTCTATTGGAGTCCATCAGTCCTGTGCTGAGCGTCCATCTAATACTGCTCTCCAGCCGGAGAGACTTGGGTCTGTGGTGAGGAGTCGCCATTGGGGGTCCCTGAGGGGTCTGCCCCGTATCAAGTGACTGGTTTGCATTCACCAGTGCAGAGATGCTCGACCGTACAAGGGTACTTCCCCGACGGAAGGATGAACGTGCTTTCGGTTGGGGCAGCAGAGTCTATTGAAGTGAGAGACTTCTTGGAAGAGAGGTCCGCTGCTGAAAGCTTCATCCAGAGAGAGGGGCGGGCAGCCACCACCAGGGCTGAGGTTCTGCTAATCACCTGGATTGCATCGAGCAAAGCCTTGCATAAGTAGTCTTGGCCTCCTTGATCTGTATTGCCAAATGGGAGAGCTCCTGCCGGGGGACCCCTGTGGCAATTGCTCAGCATAGGGAGTGTGACCATGCTTGGACAACTCTACTTACCCAAGCTGAGGTCAAGACTGGGCAAAGGGAAGTACCAGAGGCAGAGAAAAGAGAGTGTAGCAGCCCCTCTAGCTTCTTGTCCATTGGATCTTTGAAGGAGGCTGCGTCCAGGACTGGCAGGGCTTTGTTCTTAGAAAGACATGACATCCACTGAAGGAGGGGAGGCCCACTTCTCTGTGAGTTCAGGTGGGAAAGGATATGGCCTGAGAAAACGACGATTTGCCTGGAAACGCCTTGTGGCTTGTCCCACTCCTGTTTTGTTTTAGTTGGGTGTGAGAAGGGAAAGAGGGGGAAGATCTACTCCGGCGCTTGAAAAGGCAGGAAGAAGTGCTGCAACTGGTTCTGGGTTCCTCTAGGTGTAGGGTTTCTAGTACTGAAACAATAAGAGAATTGATTGCTTCAGAGGATAGCTTAGGTGAATCCTCCTCCTCTTGGTCTGAACTCTGGGAGAGTTCTCCATCAGAAAGGGGCTGCTCATCCTCAGAGTCTGGAATCAGGGCGGATGGGTTATAAGACTCCTCCTCGCACTCATCCTCAGAGGGAGAAGGGGCTCTGCACTTAAAATTAGGGGAGAGAGACACTTTGGGAATGCCAGAAGCAAGTTGGGACGCCCATTTAGGAGGTGGTGGTGGGCCCTGGGGGAGGGGGTCACGAGCCCGGGCAGATGGGTCCACCTGGGGGGCTTGGCTTACCACAGGACGGGGTCCTGGGGTTTTCAAAACAGCCTCAGGTGGCTTGCAATTGGAGTACAGTGGATCCTTGTGACCAGGTGGCAGACGTTTGCAGCATTTGGCACAAGCTAAAAATTATGCAGAAATCGCCCACTTACCTTTTAGGTGGATCGACCTCTGCCCCTGTCTACCGGCCAGTGAAGCCTCTCTCTGTGAGGAATAAAGAGGGCGTCAATACTGGCTGGTCTGTGCCAGGAGCACATATAGACCTCGGTGACAAACAGGTTGGAAGGTGGACAGTGAAGACAGGCTACTCAGTGTAGATGTCCAGTCCCTCTTCAAATTAAGAAAATAAAACCAAATAAAATTATTCACTCCTGATACAGGAGTAGAGGATGTCCTAACCTCCTGAGTACACAACGAAACTGAGCTGTCTCTGCCTGCAGAGGAGGTGGTATAGCAGGCGGAGGAGGGACTAGTTGTTCTTTATTTTATAGTGTCCTGCCTCCAAGTGGTGCCAGCTATACCCACTGTCCCTGTGTCCCCCAAGCAGACTTGGAGAAACATGGAGGTTATGCTCAAAATTTAACTTTGTTCACTTAACTTGCTAATGTAGATATCCCCTATGGTGATCCAAATTGCACAAAGATGCCTTATCCAGAAAACCCCAGGCCTAAACCACTCTGGATGCTATCTTGCATACCTGTGCCATATTCATCGTAAGATTGTGACAGTTTTCTCTCTTCAAACATATTACCCCATTTATGACCAAAAAAAGATGCTTCGTATTTAATGACTGTAATCATTTGACTTTTTCTTAAGGAAAAACTACAGGCTTGATGGACAAGTTAATATGGGATGATGGATCTCAGCAATAGAATGAGATGCAAATGAGCCCTTGTGTTTTGTTTAAAGCCACACAGTGTGTTCCTATTGTGTCAGTTGGTGGATTTATTATAAAAAAAGGGGGGCTGATAAAATGCTATTAGACTACAAATAAATGAAACTACTGCGTTTGCCATCTGAAAGACTGTTTATTACAATAAAAAACATGAGTTCAAGCAAAATGTACTTGGTGCAGGTGTTACCTTTAAGCCATACATAGACGGACCACTCCTAGTATCTAACCATTGGGCTGCGTGCTGAACAGACAGATACTATAAGAGGAAACTTTCATGGTATAGCCACCTTCCTATTGTTACTCTCATTTGGACCAATAGCTGCGGCTCCTCTTCATTTGCTAATCTGCTAATAAACCATACAATGGCAGAAATGGGGGACCAGCAGTTTTTATTTTCAGACATGTCCAATAAACAGACTAAAATCTATAATACATGGATTTTAGTGAGGTTCATTGGTGGTACATGTATAGTGGGCTGACAGCACTGACTGGAATCCATGTACTATGTATATTGATATATCCATCACCAGATTTATAAAAGCAGCAGGTTTTTTCAGTCTTTCTAGTGATGGAAGCTGCGGTCTCACTTAGGGATGCACCAAATCCAGGATTCGGTTCGGGATTCGGCCTTTTTCAGCAGGATTCGGCCGGATCCTTCTGCCCTGCCAATCCGGAATCCGAATCTGCATTTGCAAATTAGGGGCAGGGAGGGATATCACGTGACTTTTTGTAACAAAACAAGGAAGTAAAAAAATTTCCCCCTTCCCACCCCTAATTTGCATATGCAAATTAGGATTCAGTTCGGTATTCGGCCGAATCTTCCCCAAAGGATTCGGGGGTTCGGCTGAATCCAAAATAGTGGATTCGGTGCATCCCTAGTCTCACTACTGGTTCTAGCTACAGGAAGAGGTCCATATACATAAGGCAGTCAGTAGCTGTATCTATGCGGTGCAATTTTTGGGTTTAATTAAAGAGCAAAACCATAATAAAAGGCAGGTAACTACTGCAGCCCACTTTTTCTGAATTTTGAAGGCAAAACATCATGGTCTATTTAATTATGGCTTATCTGTCTTTTGTTTCTTCTTGCGAGACTTTGTTTTCCTCTTCTTTTTGTGAGCAATCTTCATCAGCTCAGTCTCTGCTTCTTTTCCATTATTTTGTATGATCTCCAGCTCATTGTTTGGCATTTCCACATCACAGGTAGGTGTCGTCTCCTCGGGTATCTCCGGAAGATGGCTGCAAGGGGACAGGTGTCATTATCTGCCATCATAAATATTACTTTTCAACTTTCATTCTTAAATTAAATTAACATACTTTACATTTTGGGAGGGGAACACATCCATATTAAGAGAAGACTCAAATATCTAAATAGACCCCACATGGGGCTTTACAGCTTGGCAAACTGTTTCTTTCTTTCCACTCCAACTGTAGTCATAAGATCTATAAACTGTGTACACTGGAAGGGAAATAATCACTTCTATGGTTGTACTACAAGTGTTTCTATACAAATTTAAATTTTCCATATATTTTGCAATGCAGCATCAGAGACACAAGCCCTATAAAGCAGCATCATGTATGCAAGTTTCCCATTCCCATTAGAACCTTGGTTTCCTATTCCATTTATGCTGGTGGTTTTTCTTTTGTGACAGGGCTACTTTACATGCACTATTCCTTTGTATCTCTTTCTCTACCTCAGTATATACTGAATAGACAAGTACCTCTCATTCACTTTCTTCTTTCGCTGAAAAACAGCAACAAAGAAGCCATTGGTAAGAGTGTCTGATAGAGTAGCACGCAAGCAGCAACTGGAGCCTGGGAAGATGTTGAGTCCATGCATGGGCCATGATGGGAGAGCATCTATCAAACTGCAAGAGAGAAAAAGGAAACATAAATTAAGTAAGAAAAGACAAAAAATATTAAGAGAATAAAGTTTGCATAAGAAATAGCAAGCTATTAATTCTCATTTGTACCTGAAATGTGGGTGCTGCTCCAGGACGTCCCTTACCACCTCCTCATTCTCCTGTTGGTGGATGGAGCAGGTGGAGTAGACAACCCGCTGCACATTTGGGAAACTAAGGGCATGGGACAAAGCGCGGCGCTGGAAACCTGACAACGCCTCCAGCCTCTCAGACTTTGCCGACTCTTCCTTATCTGCCAGGATCCTCATTTGGTCAGGAATTCCTTAGGAAAAGATAACGTTATCAAAAGAAACAATGTTGCAAACGATCTCCAAGCATTTCCATTTGCAGTATGCTTTATAATCATTTACATAACTGTATATTCTTGAGGAAGCTTTTGGTCTTTACACAACATTTGTGATCTTTATTTAGGTTATTTTTTCCTTGTAGCTTAGAGCAAATACATACCCCTTGCCTTGCATTGTGATCATCATATAGCACAGAGTATCAGCTATCTCAAGGTGCACTCATCTACTGTACTTTGATTCACTAAATTTACTATACAACATAGTCAAGTTCAAAACTATTTTAATCCCTATGGTGCATTGCATCATGCAAATGTTATGCTGGAATTTGGGAACTCCCACATTACTTTGTATTTATAGGTAAATAAGAATTAAATGCCTCTTAAAAGTGTTTTGATTTATTGCTTCTATTTACTCGGAAATTTGCACAGTTTCCCCACCTTGACTTACCAGATCCACTGCATGATGGGTCCACCAAGATATGGCCGACTTTCTGGTATTTGGGGTCCTCTGGACTGACTGTCAAGAAGTCCTGATTGGCAAGCTCCTGGCAAATTACTCCAGCTCGCAAAAGCAACGTGCTCATTGTGGCCAAGCGCTTGGTATCCAGATCGAATGCAAATACTTTTCTGGATGAAGGATGACAGGATGTATTCACTGTTTATATTTGTACTTCTCTAATTATGCATTTTATTAAAAGTATATGAATAGCGACAGAGCTTAAAGTTATTATTAATTCCCTGACAATTTCCAACAACTAAATGATGTAATCAAGATGTATTTTGTCAGCTCGATGTTCATAACATGATTCCCAGGAAGATTGAAGCAAATGCACACCCTAAAAAACCCAAACATCTTCACATGGTGCTCAATGATAGAGGATACAGCAACCTCCAGCTTATGAGAAAACTCCCTGGCACACAAGACATGCCAGTCAAGTCAAGTGGATTTTATTGTCATATAAGACATATACAGTAATAGAGTACATAGTAGAAACGAAATAACGTTACTCCAGAACCCATGGTGCTATATATAAGACTATACTGGGTGCATCAAGTGAGAGTTATTGAAGTGAACAACCCTAGGTACACAGTCCCGCTGGGCAAGGTAGACATAAAATTTATGTAACGTATTTCAGAGGTTTGTGCAGTTCCCTGTGAATATATTCAGTTCAGTCCTTTGGAGTTGAGATGCCTGATGGCTTGTGGAAAAAAGCAGTTGCACAATTCAGCAAGCGAATACTGCGGTATCTTTTACCGGGTGGCAGGAGGGTAAAGAGATTGTGTGCAGGGTGGGTGCCATTCCTGACAATGCGGATAGCCTTCTGGGTAAAATACCCATAATGGCGGGGAGGCCCCAATGATTTTCCACTGTCTTCACCACCTGCTGCAGGATCTTTCAATCCAATACAGAACAGTTTCCATACCAGGTAGGGATACAGCAGCATAAAATGCGTTCAATAGAACTTCTGTAAAAGATAGTGAGGATAGATGGTGGAAGGTAGGCTTTTTTCAGTTTTCGCAGAAAGTAGAGACGCTGCTGTGCCTTCACTATAGAGCTGGTAAGGGTCCAGGAGAGGTTCTCCGCCAGATGTATCCCAAGGAATTTGGTACTCTTGACTCACCAGAATATTGTCAATGTATAGTGGAGAACGATAACCAAATGTTCTCCTGAAGTCAACAACTATTTTCTTTGTTTTGTTCATATTCATAGACAAATGGTTAACTTTGTACCAGTCCATTAGCCACTTCACCTCTTGTCTATACGCTAACTCGTTGTTCTTGCTGATAAGACCCACCACGGTTGTATCATCAGCAAACTCGATGATGTGATTCGACCCATGCCTTGCCACGCAGTCATGGGTCAGCAATGTGAACAACAGTGGACTAAGCACACAGCCTTGGGGGGGGCCCGTGCTCAGTGTGATGTTGCTGGAGATGTTTTTTCCCATTCGGGCTACCTGAGGTCTCTAGGTCAGGAGGTCCAGGATCCAGTTACAGATAGAGATGTTCAGGCCCAACATCCTCAGCTTAACACTCAACTGCTGAGGAATGATTGTATTGAATGCTGAGCTAAAGTCTATGAACAGCATTCGTACATACGTGTCTTTATTGTCTAGGTGAGTAAGTGGCAAGTGCAGAGTCGTGGCAATGGCATCATCCGTTGAGCGGTAGGCGAACTGCAGTGGGTCCAGAGATGGTGAGAGCAGGCCTTTGATGTGTCTCATGACCAGCCTCTCGAAGCACTTCATTATGGTGGATGTTAGTGCAATGGAACGATAGTCGTTGACGTGCGTTCGCAGGGCAAGTCCTTGCAGTTTTAATAATTCGAAAGTGCAACGTTTCAGGGACACGTCCCTTTGTCAAAAATTATTGAAACTTGCTTGCCCTGCGACGCATGTCATGTGCCAGTGAATTTTCTCATATGTCCATAACATGATGCCAAACAGCCTACTGTCTATATGCTGCTTTACAGCACTTACCCCTTGTTCTGTATTATTGCCGACAACTGGCTTGTTTTGTTTCCAGGAGCAGCACAGGCATCAATCACATGGGAACCCACTGGAGGGTCCAGGAGCAGTGCTGGGAGACAACTAGCCTAAGGAAAGACACACCAGTTAATAAAAATACTTTGGTTTAAGGCAAAGCTCCTGTGAGGTAAGAGCCAAAACACAAGTCTCACCTTGTCCTGAAGTATGATATGACCCGCTGTGTATAAAGAGTCCTTGTGCAGGTCTGTACCAGGAGGGAAGGCCAATAGATCTGGGACATGCAGGTCTTGCAGAAATCGCTTTCCTTTCTTTTGACCAAGCTCTGCCAACTCCTCAATACTGCAAGAGAATTATTTCCAGAAGAACTAAAGCTACTGCTGCACCATCAAAATATTCAGAAAACAGGAATTTTTACTTAGTGGTCACATGTTGTCTTACCAGCTTAGTACGGTCTCGGTTTGGGCAAAAGTAACTGCCAAAGCAAAGTTGTCCATTCTGTGTACCATGCTTCCTCTTCCCAAAGTGTGCACAGCTGCCAAGAGGTGTTCAGTCTGTGACTAATTATCCACTTCAATGTTAACAAGCCTCTCCTTCCAGCCCAACTCACATACATTTTTCCTGATTTTATAATACTACAGATGTTCATCTGTGTAGCCTATTTACAAAATGCAAATGCACTAGCACTACCATTTCTCATCCTGTTATCTGTATGTGTTAGGGGAGGAGAGGTGCACTATAACATTAGCAATAACTGCAGCCTTACATCCAAGCACTATAGTGCATAGTTTTATTCGTTTCTATTTTATGTAAATTACAAATATACTACATGCAGCAGTACGTAGTAGTAAATATCAGACAATCGTTTATATAAATTTCTAATGAATGAAGGGTCTTGATGGTTTGTAGATGTAATTCTGGAGATACCCTATTCTATACCCTATAATATTATGCACCGAATCCAGGATTCGGTTAGGGATTCGGCCTTTTTCAGCAAGACTCGGCCGAATCCTTCTGCCCGGCCAAACCAAATCCGATTCCTAGATTGCATATGCAAATTAGGGGCGGGGAGGGAAATCACATGACTTTTAGTCACAAAACTAGGAAGTTAAAATGTTTTCCCCTTCCCACCCCTTATTTGCATATGCACATTAGAATTCGGATTCGGTATTCGTCCGAATCTTTCGTGAAGGATTCGGGTGGTTCAGCCGAATCCAAAATAGTGGATTCGGTGCATCCCTATTTGCAAGATATGTGGGGTATTTTATACAGCAGAAGTTATTTTCACAGGGTTTATTACACTATGCATGCTACAATCTGGCCATTAGCTTTAACTATTGAGAATAAATATTTATATTAAGAACATAATTATATTACGTTTAAATCTGTCCAGCACCTACAAAGACTTGGCAAAAAAACAATGATAAACATAGGTCTTTGCTGAATATTGCACCAGCCCAGGGTATATTTTTGACTGCACCGCAATGCCATATTATAAAGGGACCTTGTCACTTCTGGCAGTCCTGGACAGAGTGCATTTGTAGTATAGTGAAAAAAATCACTAGCCAGGGTTTAAGGGTTAGCAACTATAATCACTGTATTGTATCTTACAAATTAGCAGCACTCGAGATTCATTCTTTCCTTGTCTTTTAATATGCATACTCAGGCTTTGTTATGATGCCACCTAGTGACCAAAGTCATATGTGCACATATTAAATTTCCTTTTACGAAATACTCCTATTATACATCCTTATGCGTATTCCTCCTACCCTTCATTTGCAGTCCCTGTCACTTAAAAGATTAGGAAGGGAAATATATATTTAAAACTCCAACATTTCTTCACTTAACCCCTCAACCTTGATCGTGTGTGTGTGTGTGTGTGAGTTTATTACTTGTCTTCCTGCAAACAGCCTTGACCTTTCAGAAGCAATTGATCATCTCACCATACTTCTCACGGTTATGGTGTAATTTTTCAGTGAACTTAATTCGGATTTATTCAGCACCTAGCTAACACAGCTACTCCAGTCTAATCTATTATATGCAATTATTGTTTTATAACAAGTTTCAAATCACATTTCCATTCCAAGTGATATATTTCCTTTAAGTGCTAATTCATAGAATTGTGTCTGCATGAACTTATGACCAGGACTACAGTATAAAGCACATGAAAGCTAGCAAGATAAGTCACTGTAAACCAAAGAACAACACTATCCTCTGTTTCAGTGTAACTTACCTGCGTGCTTTGCCCAAGTACGTGTAACCACGGCGTTTAAAGTAAGCAATCACATCACTCATGCAGGTCTTAATTGTGTTCACACGAACATAGCGTGGTAGAGCAGGGCCTACAAACAAATGGTTTGAGAACAGGTCACTGGAAACACCACCAAATAAATATTTATTGTTCTACTCTCTGTCCCTGGTACTTACCCACAGCTGCACCCCTAAGAGAGACCACCAAATCCTCATTGCTGCTGACCTTCTTTTTCACCTTCAGCCGTGCCAACTCAGCCTGCAGTCGTGCCTTATGGCTAAGGATCACGGCTTTCCATCGTCCACCACACTGTAGTCCCTTTCCAAACAGAAGGTCATATACTAGAACCTGTCGATGATGTAAAATGCAAAAAATATTTATATGTCATAAAATGAAACCCACACAGTAAAAGTTATCCAGTTTATATTGTATTTTTTAATTGATATGGGAAGCTGGAAAGAGGCAGAAAGCAGCAAATAATTCATAAAAATATAAAATAAATGACCAGTTGAAATGTTACTAAGAACTGCTTATTATATAACACACTACATATTAACTTGAAGGTAAACAAGTCCTTTAATAAGTATATTGTACTAATGTATAGTTCTTCAACATCAGTAAATCCCCCAAAAGGAAATGACACACTATTCTTACCGTAGCCAAGCTGAGAGGAAATTTCTTAGTCCCACGTAACAACTCTGAGCTTGTTATTATGTCCTCAAGTGCTGACGCATATCTCAAAGTCTCACATACAAGTGCATACAGCCGCCGTACATTCTGGAGAAATACCAAGAAATAATATTGCAGTAATTTGTTAGAAAACCTTACACTTGTAAATATACATCTTGTGGTTGCTAGTTACTTACTAATATTTCACTAAAATATTTAATAGTAATAAAAGGCTTTAAAAAGGGACATCAAGCACTGCATGAATATATCCAATTAATGTGATGATTTGCTTTATAGAATATAAATATAAAATGAATATATATATATATATATATATATATATATATATATATATTTATATTTCCAGCTGTGGTGCACTCCAATCAAGCGTTCTATTGATGCCTGGGTGCTGTCAAATGTATTGTAGATAGTAGTTCCCCAAGATTGACGCACTCCAGGGCTTCATAATGCAGTTTAGAAAAGAAAATTTATTGTCAACGTTTCAGTCCCGTTCTGGGCCTTTCTCAAGACATTACAAACAGATAGTGCTTCCCCCATAGTTTAAAAGCCAGAAATGGCGCCAAAAAAGCTTTTTTGACGTCACCAGTGATGTGAATACAGTGTCCAAAACATATATCCCTTCAGCTTCCTGGACGGGACTGAAGGCTTTCATTAGCCTGTGAGAAATGTATATACAGGTTTGCTGTGGGTTTGTCTCCTATCACGGTGATCACTGGGGATATATCTATATATATCCCCAGTATATATATATCTATATCTCTCTCTCTCTCTATCTCTATCTATATATATATATTTTACATTCTTGAGAAAGGCCCTAATGTGGGCCGAAACGTTGGATATGCATTAAGAATAAAAACACAATTTATTCATTAAGCATGGAGTGCGGATCCTTCTGATGAATATATATACTTAATCAGTTTGGTCCGCACACGCTCTCCTTTTCCTAATTAAACATTAATTAGCGGGTGCTGTGCACAAATTGGAAAGTTTAAAAAGCAGCATTACAGCACATCAACATTTCGGTTCATGGTCTAGAATCAATCAATCTCTCTCTCTCTCCCTAAATGTAACTGAAGGAGAAGACCATAGGTCACCTAACCAATGGGCGTGTTGGGTTGTAGCAAAAGCTGGTCCGCAAGCTAAGAGCGATTTAGCGGTTAAAATTAATACCAAATGGCACGTGCAGCTGGCAGGCAGTGTAACCCACTGGATTTTAAGACAGCTTGCCAGCATTTATTATCATACTGCAGGGACAATGCCCCACTCACCCAAATCATAGTTGAACTACAACTTCTATTCAGTTGGGGAGATGAGCCGCTACCATGGGGTGTTCTGTTCCAATCTCACACATATTATTGTCAGTTGTGAACATAAACAGAGTACGATAAGCTACACAGAGAGGTACGGTTATCTTTATATGGAGGGTATATAACTGCCGCACAATGACACTTAACCAGCAGCCCAGTGAGATTAGGCTGCTGTATGCACAAAGGAGAACTCCCTTGTATACATTAATACAAAGCAAAGTACCAAAGCATACTTTGGGGAAGTCTCACAAGTAATTATTGTATTTATTTGCAAGTAATAAAAAAAAAAAATGCCTTGTGCTACACACAGAGCATTGCCTTAAAAACATAGAGAGGTTATAATTACGATTAAAAAAAAAAATCTTTCCTGGAAAATATCTTTCCAAGAAAGATCATTAGTTTCATTACACACGTGTAGAACTGAATTATCATATATACAGGTACAAACAATAGAATTCTACCTGTTACTGACAATTCAGCATTACAGGTGGCCATAGACACGCAGATAATATTGTACAAAACAAATTTTTGTACGATATTCGGTATGTGTATGGAGGAAGATGAGCTGCCCAATATTGGCAGAAGACTTGGATATTGGTCAGCTCGTCGATCGGCCAGAAAATGTTCGGACATTGTTAGTGCTGAATCGTCAGATACAGGTAGAATACTATTGTTTCTACCTGTATATCTGACAATTCAGCTCTACACGTATGTATTGAAACAAATGATATTTTCCAGGAAAGATTGTAATTGTAACATCTATGGCCACCTTTACAATGGCCGATCTTCGAATGCCTTCAAAGGTGCCCGATCAAAGTTTCGCCAGCCGGCCAAAATAGAAAGTCATCTCCCACCATACATACAACGAATATCGTACAAAAATGTGTCTCATATGATAATATTGGTGTGTGTATTGCCACCTTTAAGATGGCCATAAATGTAACAATTACGATCTTTACTGGATAAGATCGTTTGTTTCAATACATATGTGGAGAGTGGATTCATCAGATATACAGGTACAAACAATAGAATTCAACTTGTATCAGATGATTCAAAGGCACCCGATAAAAAATTTCCTGCCCATCCCGATCAACTGATATGCAAGTCTTCTGCCAATAGTGGTCAGCTCATTTAGCCCCATACCACACCGAATATCGTATACGAAAATTCTTTACGTACATTATTGGTGCGTCTATGGCCACCTTTACCCACCACATAAGGTATTAAAAACGGAGACATGCAAATGCCCAATCGATATCTGTCCAATATTTGACAAGATACTATTCAGGGCATGGCCCTCTGAAGCCACTAAAAAGCTGCTGAACTGGAGGAATGAATGTGCAGCTTTTATAGGCCTGTATACTGCCACCTTGAATAAGCCAACTTTTGTGATGCAAAACGTATTAGTTCATTTTATATAGAAATGCAACAAGCCATTAGCGCCTCATTACGAATTACTTCTGATTTATGCTGAAAAAGCACAGGACAGGACGTAGATTCTACTGAACAGAAGTAAAGGTTACAATGTGGCATTTTTCTAATATAATAAATGTACTATAATGAATATAGGAATTAATGTACCCTCCATTGTCGGACTGGGATACCAGGGGCCCACCAACACACCTTAGACGATGGGCCCTCTCTCCGTACTATTACATAGTAACACAGTAAGTAAGGTTGTAAAAAGACACACGTCCATCAAGTTCAACCTTTTTGTTTTGTTTTTTTAATCTGCCTGCTAGTTGATCCAGAGGAAGGCAAAAAAAAACATCTTAAGCCTCTCCAATTTGCCTCAGAGGGGGAAAAAAATCCTTCCTGACTCCAAAATGGCAATCGGACTAGTCCCTGGATCAACTTGTACTATGAGCTATCTCCCATAACCCTGTATTCCCTCACTTGGTAAAAAGACATCCAACCCCTTCTTAAAGCTATCTAATGTATCAGCCTGTACAACTGATTCAGGGAGAGAATTCCACATCTTCTCAGCTCTCACTGTAAAAAGAAAACCCTTCCGAATATTTAGGCGGAACCTATTTTCTTCTAATCGGAATGGGTGACCTTGTGTCAGCTGGAAAGACCTACTGGTAAATAAAGCATTGGAGAGATGATTATATGATCCCCTTATATATTTCTACATACTTACCTCATAATAAAAAGCCATCATATTTGTCTGACATGATCTATCCTTCATAAAGCCATGCTGATTGCTGCTCATAATGCCATTCACTAGGACACAATTTTGAATGTGATCCCTTAACAAGCCTTCATATAATTTGCCCACCACCGATGTCAAATTTACTGGCCTATAATTGCCAGGCTGAGATCGTAATCCCTTTTTAAATATTGGAATAACATCAGCTTTTCTCCAATCCGTAGGCACCATACCACCCAACATTTTGGAAGTAAAAAGAGGGACATTTTTTTGACCACACCCCTTTCTGTGGCCACACCTTCTAATTACCATGTTTGTTTTACAAAATTTGGCAGGTTATGAAAGTTTGAAAATATTTCTCCTTATCTAAACTGTGTTTTTGTGTCTAAAAATTGTTACAAAGTATCTTATTTGCACCTGTTAGCTGTTCTGGATTCTCTGCTAAAAGCCAATTAAGTGAGAAACTTTGTTTCTTTTTCTGGCTGTTCAGTGCATAGAAAAGAGGGACTTTCCAGTACAAATGAGGGACTGCGGGTTGAGCTGTCAAAAGAGGGACTGTCCCTCCAAAAAAGGGACAGTTGGGAGGTATGCCATACCAGATGAAAGCAAATGGGAGAAAATCAGAAATAGGGGTTGGTCTAGAACTGAACTAAGCTCTCTTAGAACCCGGGGTGTATGCCATCAGGCCCTGGAGCCTTGTTTACATTAATTTAATTATTCTTCCTCTTCTCCTCACTCAACCTCTAGTATCCTTTTCTTTACAGAGTTTAATCTATTATTCAATCTATTTATTGTCATAGAAATAGGGAATTTTCATGAAATAGGTGAAATGTTTAGCAACGTGGGGGTCCACTGACACCTGGGCCCACCACCGGGAGTTTTCCTGGTCTCCCTGTGGGCCAGTTGGACACTGCAGCTGTAGACTCAACCCACCTTAAAACCACTATCATACACAAGAGTTTTCACTGCCCCTTCCTTGCGCTGAAGCTTCTCCAAGATACCAGCCGCTGCCTGATACACAGCCATGCTTCTCCAAGTCCCGGATGTAGGTCATTACACTTTTGTCAACAGTCAATAAAGTTTGCTTTGGGGAAAAAAAAAAATAACATTCGCGACCCTTATACGTACAACGCACTCAAGCTTTATTAGTGGGAGGGGTAGAGAGAGAGGCATTGCGTAACAGATTATCTAGCGGAACCAATCGCAAAAGGTCAGGAGGGAGGGGTTTAATGTCTTACTGCCTATAGGAAAATGGTATTAAAATAAGGCGGGCGTAACCCTTCGGTAACCATGTTCATGGTTGTGTGAGCAAGTGGAAAGGGGAGGAGTAAGCCGGCGGCGGAAGGGAATCTCCCGCCATTTTTCAATCCCTTCTTTCTCTTTTTGTGTGCTTTACCAGAGCGGGAAACCGGTTGGGGACTGCAAGTGACAGGCGGGACTATCATCCCACGAGAAGCCCGGCCTGAAGCTCAGGACAGCTATCGCTGTCTCCACACCCGCGCAGCCTCTCGCCTTGTTCCCGGGATGGCGCCGCTGCTGGGCCGCAGGCCTTTCCCTTTGGTGAAGCCGCTGAGCGAAGCAGCAACAGGCGAAGGCGAGGAGGAAGTGTACATGATAGAGCACAGCAAGGAAGCCTTCCGGAGCCGAGAGTATCCTTTCATTCATTGCCAGTGACCCCGGAGATGTGTCTTCCAAGTTCTAGGGGCGCGTCTCCGTCCCATAAAGGCTGCTGGGAGAATAGAGTCGGGCGCGTCATTTTATGCTGGAGAAGGTTTGGCGCTCGTAGTGGTGCCGTCAGGAAAGTGATCTCTATTGTGAGCGCGGAACTCGTCGTCGGCCATAGTGGGAGTTCTATTTAAAGGGATACTGCTCCTTTTAACTTTTAGGATCTTCTTCAGTGCCCTCTAATGTTTTCAGTTGGTCTTACATTTTTTTTAGCATCGTTTCTGAACTGTATGGTGGACTCTCATCCCTTTTGTCTAGATTTCAGTTTACAACAAAAGTCTTATCGTTCTATTTTATTCTATTCACTCAAACTGCTGCCTGGTTGCTAGGTTTCGCGGGACCCTAGCAACCAGATCATTGCTGAACTACTCAACAAGAGAGCTGTTGGGAAGTTCATTCCAAAGCCAGAATTCCTGTTGTTTATTGTCTTAGAATATTTCTGTTTTAATTATATACACATATCAGTAACCTAAACCCGCTGGAGAGCCTCCCTCTGGCTGAGGCCTGGTTTATCCTGCTACGTGAGCTGCCATACAGTGTTCTTAGAAACAAGCCAGGTGACTGCAGCTAGTTCTGTGCACTGTTTCCCCTTTGTGGGATCACTTAGCAGTGCTTCCAACTGTTCCTAGGAAAAAAATGTAATGTTAGTTGTAGTTGGTCAACTACATCTCCAGATGTGAGCAGCTGTACTTTGAGAAGCTTGAGGGTCACAGGCTGTACGTCTCTGTCCTGTAGTCTTTTGTTTCTTGCGTGTGGGTAATTGTCACGAGAGGAGGCGTGGTTATGCATACAAAAAAAGCAAGCAAGGTTGTTCTCTGGCTTAAGTTTGTCTGACGCTGAAAATTAAAACGAGTGGCTGCATCGGCTCTGGCAGCCAGGGGTTTTCTTGCCAGGCAGCAACCTTTGCTAAGATTAAAGGGATTCTGTCATGATTGTTATCGTGTAGTTTTTATTCCTAAATTCCACTGTTTACATTACAAATAATTCACTCTACCATATAAAATGTATTTATTTTTTAGTTGTAATATTGGTGTGTAGGCAGTCATTTTGCCTTGTCACGTGCTTTCAGAGAGACTCTTTGATCCACGGAGCACTAGACCAGGTCGGAAGTTAAATTGAAGCTCAAGTAACATTAATGAAAATGTATTTTCATTAATATTACTTGATCGTCAATAAATTGAAACATTTTAACTTCCGACCTGGTCAAGTGCTCCGTGGAGCAAAGACTTTACAGATACTGATTGCTACGCTTTATCCGGAGGCGTGTCCGCGTTGTCAGCACAGTCTGCTCTGGTTGGTTCCTGACTCATATGTTTGGATGAGTGCTCTCCTAATTGTCTGCTTTCAGAAAGAGCCAGTGCTGCACTTAGGGTTGCCGCCTGTCCGCTAAAAATGATGGTTGATCCCAATGTTATTAATAGGGAAAAAGGTAAATATATAGGAAGGCCGGTATTTTTTTCCAGGGTAGGTGGCAACCCTAGCTGCTCCATGGAACTGCTTTCTTAGAGGCTATTGTTTCTCCTACTCAATGTAAATAAATGGGATTGCAGTGGGACATAGGTTTTGTGCCAGGAAGCTGTTACCTTCACATTGTTCTGTTGATGGGCTGCTAGGGGGGTATGGAGGGGTGATATCACTCCAACTTGCAGTAAAGAGTGACTGAAATTTATCAGAGCACAAGTCACATGACTGGGGGCACCTGGGAAACTGACAATATGTCTAGCCCCGTGTCAGATTTCAAAATTAAATCTAAAAAAAAATCTGTTTAAAAAATGGATTTCAGTGCAGCAGACTGCTGGAGCAGCAAAAACATGTTTTTCCATGACAGCATCCGTATAAGCATCACAACTTATTCTGGTTGCCTCGGGACACTAACGAAAAAACTTAATTCTGTATAAAAGTGAATGTCAACAGAGTTGTATCTAAAAAACGAAAAGTTGTGCATTTTCGCATTTTTGAATTTTGTTGTGCATAGATTTGCCTTTAGTTTTTCAGCTCATATAAAATCAGCTGTAAGGCTAAAATATAAAGCGACAGTTTTATTCTGTTTATATATACCTTTTGACACTCTTCTTAATGCATATTGGCTTACAGGTGTCTGTATAACTGCGAGGCACCTACTGACAAATCTTTAGATATTCCAAAGTCATCAGGGTGATTGATGTTACTGAGGGGAGTATTGGAACTGAGCATCAGTCAGCCACCCCTTTAAAGGAACAGTAACAACAAATGAATGTGTATTAAAGGGGTTGTTCACCTTCCAAACACTTTTTTTCAATTCAGTTGTTTTTAGATTGTTCCCCAGAAATAAAGACTTTTTTCAATTACTTTCCATTATTTATTGTTCTGTTTTTCCAAAATCTAAGTTTAAAGTTGATTGTTTGTGTCTCTGGTGTTTGAGTCTGGCAGCTCAGTAATTCAGGTGCAGATGCTAAACTGTTACACTTTTGCAACATTTAGTTGATACATTTCTCAGCAGCATCTCTGGAGTATTAGCAACAATTGTATCAAGTCTAACAGCTGCCTGTAATGAAAACCAGAGATTCTGCTCAGCAGGGACAAATGTATCAACCAAATGTATCAATTTAGAACAGTTTACAGGGTTGGCAACTCCCCCTCCCAGGGCTGCTTCGAAGGAGAAAAATAACACTTTACATGTCAATATTAGAAAAAAAACACATAGAAAATAGAAAGATTGGAAAAAGTGGTTATTTCTGGTCTATCTGAAAACAACTAGTTGTTTGAAGGTGAACCACCCCTTTGGAATTAAAATATAGTGTACTGTTGTCCTTTAGATTTGGTAGAGCATTTGGTTGGCAAATTTTGAGAGGCTATTCTGCAATCTGAAATTGTGTTCTGCCACTGCAACTTGCTGGTGGGTGCATTAACAGAGGGTGAGCCGAGAGTTAACTAAGCTTTCTACTCCGTTCATTGTTCTTCCATTTCCATGAAAATATAAATAATTCTTATAATGAGCCTTTTTATTTAGTGGGAAATGTTTGTGCTATCCAAATAAATTATAATGCAAGTAAAATCGTTCCTCTGGATATATACTTATATGGGGGAGCTACTATAATTTTTGTATAATCTGTTGTATTGTAAGACCACAAGGTGCCAATGATGCCTGGGGAGATTGTTTGTTTTTGCAGTAATACGTAGTACTGGCAACACTCACTGCAGTAGTTCTATGGTCAGTATGCAACACTTCTGACATCTAAGGGAAATAGGCTGACATTCATTTACAAATAAATTATTCAAGAAGAGTTTCATGCAGGCTTTATCAAGGCCACCCATCTTGGACTGTATTGGGAACATAAATTATATGAAAGCTTTTACATTCGCCTAAAGAGATGTTCTCCAGAGCATTCCAAGCGTGGATAGCTGTTTCGGAACTTTTTCACAGTTGGCCACTATGAGGTCGGTCATTTCTAAGAACTTAAATTCAATATCAAGGTGTGCGTGTTAGGTCATCCAGTGAAAGGCTAAACTTTCCATGCACTTATTTCCCACATCACAGAGGCAACAAATCTGTAACTTATAATTTAGCATTTGAAATCATCTACTGTAAAACTACGCCACTCAGTATGTGTTTTCACTGACCAAATCAGTTGATGCAGTTCTTGACAGTCAATGGCCTGTTTAAATAAATACTGAGTACTGGGCCGTGAATTGGA
Organism: Xenopus laevis; assembly: GCF_017654675.1. Taxonomy (NCBI): domain Eukaryota; kingdom Metazoa; phylum Chordata; class Amphibia; order Anura; family Pipidae; genus Xenopus; species Xenopus laevis. The sequence continues at coordinate 42,221,526 of NC_054373.1, read as the reverse complement.
CGCACCCAAATTTGACTATTCTGCCTTCACACGGTCCCTTGGCTAAAGTAGGTAGGGGACCACTGTACTAAAGCACAGGTCTTCCATATACTCACCCACTTATAGTACTGGGCTGTACTTGAATTACGTTTCTTCATCTGACTTACAATAAAGTAGAAATTAAAGCAACCATATGTTCTGCAGCACTAGTAAATAGGATTTATATATATAATGTACAGTATTTCAAAAATTTGAAGCAAGAGCCCAGAGTTTATCAATATTTTTTGTCTGTATTTAATTATATGCTGGCACCAGAGCAAATTGGCTCTGTTTTTGAAGTGTGTACAGAGGCATTTTTCTAATGTGTATCTATCTATATCTCCAAATACATACAGATCTCATTACAATACAATTTTAAGAAAAGGAGGGACCCAATTGGTTCACTTTCAGTCTAGACTGAATGGGTAAATTATACAGTAATTCCTATTTGGGGTAAACCTGGCAAGTGTGTGTCTCTTGGGCAGCTGCTGCTTTTGTTACCAAGTACCATGGAATGTTAAGGCAGTTAGTTTCCGTGTGTGAAATTTGCCTTTGGGAAGGACATAACATGCATCTTTAATCTCCCAGAAAAGGCACCAAAAATGAGCAGGACCATGAAAGCAGCTGTTTGGGTGCCACCATCAATCTACATACGCAGCCAGTAGCCATGATGTCAGTTTGAAGCAGATTGTCTCCTTAAGATGCGTTTTTCACTGCTGATCCATTAATTTCAGCAGAAGCTAATGAGTAGGTTGAGTGCGATGTGCTTGGTTTAGAGTCTTGTAAATCTGTTCCGGTAGAATTTTCAGAACCAGGACACACCATTGACTGCAATAAAATGTATCAACTGGATGTTTTGAATTAGCGGTTTGTAATCTGTGGGTACTGACACCATCCGCTCACACTTTGAAAATGTAGGGTTCATTTTGAATTTTTTGCCTTCTGACTCTTTCCAGCTTCCAAATGGGGATCACTGACTTCATCTAAAAAAAATAAATGCTCTGTAAGGCTACAAATGTATTGTTACTTTTTATTCTTCTTCTTTTTATTCAGGCCTCTCCTAATAAATTTAGTCTCTTATTGAAATCAATGCATGGTTACTAGGGAAATTTGGACCCTAGTGACCAGATTGCTGAAATTGCTGAAAAAAAAAAATGAAAACCATTAAATTGTCTTAGGATATCACTCTCTACATCATACTAAAAGTTATTTCAAATGTGAACAACCCCTTTAACTCTGAGCATATCTAAAGATGTGCTCTTTCACTTACAATTGTGTCTGTTCTATTTACTGACTGTAATCACTGCGTTTGTCTCTGCCTTTTAGACTCTGAACCAGCAATGCCACACTTGGCCCTTGCACATTAAGATAAATACTTTTTTCGCATCTTTGCATTAGTCACTGGGACCATGGAGCATTTTTATCAAATAGGGAATTACAGCAAGCCTCAGACTGCCAGATTGAAATTCTGCCACTTTCTACTTCATAAAATGAAATGGTGCAATAAAAAAAAAAATTGTGTGATGTTAAACTTTGAATTAAAATTTTTCTGTGAGAAGTGTGCAGTGCGTTTGTATTGGGTTTCTTTGAGTTGCATACTACTGAAAGGGTACTGGCATTGGGGTGTAACACATGTTCAGTTGTCATCTTCCTGAATTGGCATTGTGCAGAGAGTACGAGTCCCGCCTGGAGCGCTATGCAGAGAGGATCTGGACATGCAAGAGTACAGGAAGCAGTCAGCTGACTCACAAAGAGGCTTGGGATGAGGAGCAGGAAGTTGCTGAACTGTACGTATAGACACACTCTTAAAGGATTTGTTCAGTATGAAAATAAAAACTGGATGAATAGATAGCCCATGCTGAATAAAAAAAATATTTCTAATATAGTTAGCTAAAAATGTAATTTTATAAAGGCTGGAGTGACTGGATGTTTAACATAATAGCCAGAACACTACTTCCTGCTTTGCAGCTCTCTTGGTTCCACTGATTACCAGGCAGTAACCAATCAGTGACTTGAGGGGGGCCCATGGGTCATAAATGTTGCTTTTAAATCTGAGCTGAATGCTGAGGATCGATTGCAAACTCACTGAACACTTATGTACCATGTGGGCCCCCTTCTAGTCATTGACTAACTCAGAAATAGAGAGCTGAAAAGCAGGAAGTAGTGTTATGTTAGACATCCAGTCACTACAGCCTTTATACATTACATTTTTGGCTAACCACATTAGAAAACAATTTTTATTTAGCATGGGCTATCTATCCAGTTTTTATTTTTACACTGAACTTTTCCTTTAAATAAATGGTACCACAATTTGGGCTATAGAAGGGAGGTGTTTCTATCCACCTGGCTTCTGTATGTAGATATTTTCTGTAAATAGTAATTATGACATGCTTAACATTATATTAATAGATCCCACACCAAGACACCACTGTGCAGCACCGGGTATCTAATTGGAGATATATTTGCATTGTTGTAACCTGAAAATAGTGATTGGGGGGGAAACATTTGGCATTCATATGCATAAGGCTGGCTCATTGGTTAGCACTGCTGCTTAAAGTTTTAGCAATTTATTTATAATTTCATATTAGTGTGATAGTGGCACTGGTTCAGAATAACCTTTTTCTGTTTTGCTTTTGTTAGATTAAAAGAGGAATTCCCAGTATGGTATGAGAAGCAGGTGTTGGAGATGGTTCATCATAACACCATATCCTTGGACAAGTTAGTAGACCAGTCTTGGATGGAGATCATGACTAAATATGCTGATGGAGAGGAGTGTGACTTTGAGGTATGCTCCTGAATGTTTCATATTAAGTCGTAATAACCACTACATAGGTAGCGAAGTATAGTGTCATGGTTGACTTTTACGAACGTGTTTATTTGATAAATAACCCCCTTGATGTTTTTCTTCTCAAGTGTGTCATTGTACTACCAGTTTATGAACTTTTTATAAATTGGCATTCTGATTCCTAACAATTTCAGTTACGCTAACTATGTGCTGTGCATATTGCTTGTAAGTTGACTTATGTGTTGTTTAGTTAGTTATATTAGAAGGCAGCAGATTTTAGGATATTCAGTCCCATTACAATATTTGCTCTCTGGCAAAATTGGAAAGCATCCATATTGTGTTTACACCACAGAAGAAAGGCAGCACTCGCAGAATTTCGAAAAAAAAACTTTTGTTTACTGTGAAATCGATGTGTTGGTGTAAAGAAAGACCTTTATCAACAATCCCACACGAGTCCCCCAACTAAATACCCAGTGTTTACGACGTGATTTTGTGCTAAAATTACACAATAATTATGTAATCGACTGCAATTTGTATATGTTACCATAAGTGATTGCAAAATGCTAATTACCACTTAGTGGTGAATAAATACAGTGCAGTCAGTTGAAAATCTGTGTGATATGCTCAAAAACAACCATGATTTAGGGCAGGAGAGAAATATGTAAATGTAAATGTTCCTTCCCTGCAAAAAACATGATTGGCTTTTTTTTCCCCACCACGTATTTATTTGGGGACTTTTTGCAGGATTTGATAAATGTCTTGGTTTAGGTCGATCTCACAATAATTTTTTTTTTTCTGTGCTGGTTTCTTCCTGTGGGTGATAATTAGGCATCAACCGAATCCAGGATTCGGTTTGGGATTCGGCCTTTTTCCGCAGGATTCGCATTCGGCCAAATCCTTCTGCCAGGCTGAACCGAATCTGAATCCTAATTTTTTGTCACAAAACAAGGAAGTAGGAAATGTTTTCCCCATCCCACCCCTAATTTGCATATGCAAATTAGGATTAGGTTTGGTATTCGGCCACATGTTTCATGAAGGATTCGGGGTGGATTCGGTGCATCCCTAGTGATAATTGAACTACAATCCTGGACCTAGGTGTTTTTTGTTTTGTTTTCTTTTGGACTTGTGGGGGATATGGAATAAATATATACATACGCTTTTAATGCAATATTTTATTTATTTTTTAAAGGTTGGTCCGGAAAAGTATTTACGTGCAAAAATTGTGAAAGTGCACCCATTAGAGAAAGAGGAACAGGCTTCTGAGAAAAAATCTGAGGGTTCTTGTGACTCTCCATCCAGTGACAAAGAAAACTCCAACAAAGTAGCTCAGGACATCCAACTGAAGGAGGAGAGCAACAGATTGGAAAGCTTGAGCAGCTTAAGGGAAAGTAAGCACTTTCTCTATCTAGATAGATCCCCCACTATCTATAATGTACTTGTAAAGAGTAATTGTCCTTTCATAAGCGCCTTTTCTCAATAGAAAATTATCCCACCATGGCAGTCTACCCCCAGTTTAAAAAAAGTGATACTGACACTAAAATTTTTCTTTTCTAAATATTAATCTACATTAAAAGTTACCTATAGGTCATATTGACCGTTTTTTTGCTGATTGTTCTGCTTTTGTAAGTGTCACTTGAAGTTCCTAAACCTGACTGTTTTGCCAGCCTGACTGTGTCCCTTCTCAGTCTGTCAGAGTTTCTAATGCTAACGGATTCCTGCTGCACAAATATGGCAGCCCCCTCCTAGAGTAACATGGGGTAAGAAAGGTAATCTAAAAGCATCAGTCAAATACTATTATGGCAACAGTATAAATGGCATTCAAAGATAATGTTATGATAGATATAAAAAAGGTTATTTTTCTGATGTCCGTATCTTTTAAATCCCCTCTAAATTGTTGGTCTATTAACTACCTTTCGGAGAGAGAACTGTGCTGTCACATTCTCTCCAGTAATGCGTGTCTTTAAGGTGTTGTTCACCTTTAAATGAACTTTTAGTATGATGTAGAGATTGATATTCTTATACAATTAGCATTTAGGTTTTAGTTTTTTTTGTCGTTTGAGTTATTTAGATTTTTTGATCAGCAGCTCTCCAGTTTGCAATTTCAGCAATCTGGTTGCTAAGTTCCAAATTACCCTTATAAGTGTGCGTTGATTTGAATAAGAGACTGGAATATGAATAGGAGAGGCCTGCATAGAAAGATGAGTAATAAAAAGAAGCAATAACAATAAATTTGTAGCCTTACAGAGCATTGTTTTTTTAGACTGGGTCAGTGACCTCCATTTGAAAGCTAGAAAGACAGAAGAAGGCAAATAATTCAAAAATATAAAAAATAAAAAAATGAAGGCCAATTGAAAACTTGCTTAGAATTAGCTTGTCTATAACATACTAAAAGTTAATTGAAAGGTGATCCACCCCTTTAATGGTTGTGTCCTAAGAGCATAAGCTTTGGATACAAAATTTTGCTTTGTTTCCTATTTCCTTTTTGTTTTATATCGCTATATCAATAAAGACTAATAAAGTTAATTGTAAATAGGGATACACTAAACCTTAATCATGACTTGCATATACAATAGAACCCCCATTTTACGTTTTCCAAGTGACCAAAATAAAAGCATGTAAAATCAGGGAAATGTATTATGCATAATATATAGGTGGGACCACAAAAAAACAAACAATGTAAAGTGAGGGAAAACGTAAAATTAGGGATACACCGAATCCACTATTTTGGATTTGGCCGAATCCTTGGTGAAAGTTTTGGCCAAATACCGAACCAAATTCTAATATACATATGCAAATTAGGGGCAGGAAAGGAAAAAGTCTTGTAATTTCCCTACCCGCCCATAATTTACAAATGCAAATTTAGATTTTTACACCTGATTAGTAGACTGGGTTAAACTCCGCAAGGCTGTTCTTTCATTGTGAAACAACCATACCCGTGCCCTCATACAAATACGCAGTGCCTCAAAATTTAATTGCCACCTCTACTTTTCTGCTCAGCATTTATAGTGCTATCGAGATACACACACATGCACCGTATTGTGTTTGCATTTAATAAAAAGTTTAGCTGTTGTTGCAGAAGGGACTGACAATGCTGTATGCAACAGTAACACTCTTAAAATTACAGCTCCCGAACTAAACTTGGATATGCCACACTTTGCCGAATACAGTAGAATCCCCATTTTACATTTTTCATTGAACTGTAAAAAAAGTGTAAAATCCGGGAAAATATGTTAAAGCAACTTATTCAAGTATTCAAAGGAAATGAGCACAGGAGTCTGTTTTACTTTGAAATACAATATTTAGTGTACATGCAATGCAACAGCCACTGCAGCACACTTTGCCTCCAGTTTCAGGACAAAATGCTTTAAATATACAGTAAATACAACATATCAATAACGGCACCCTGTATAGGTTAAGTTTAAAAAGAAAAAAAAGGGAATTACCACAGCCATTTAAGCAGTAAAGGAACACACGGGAGAATTCCTTTTTAGAATTGGGCCCACTTTTAAAATGAATAATTACAGACCAGACAGACAGATTTACTGTACTCTTCCCACTTTAGCCATTCTTTTATTTCACTCCTGCTTTCTGACTTATGAGCTCATATACTTTGAACACTTAAGTAAGATACAGTTTAAGATACTCCATCTACCAGGGACAGTGCAAGTGCTCTCCCCCAATTGCACTCAATAAAAGTGGACCTCGCTCTCTGATAAGAATCACCACAGCTTATACCGAATGGAATGGTATCATCATGTATCTAGACATTTTACAATTTGCAGGCGCATTAAAAATAGGTTTCTATAGAAAGTATGATCATAAAGTATGTAGCAGAGAATCGTTCTATAAACACTAGAACCCTTTATCACACTGAAAACCTATATAGAGATGGCTTGGATATTAATTGTGGCTTCACCACATCTTTTAATGGATGAAACCGGGCCTCCTGTCTGACCAAATATAACAAAAAATGCAATCGCTTTAAATTAAGCATGAATGGATTGACGTCTTTTAATCATCTCTAAATCAGGTGACCGAGCTCGGCGTTCACCTCGTAAGCTCCCCACCAGCTTAAAAAAGGAAGAGAAAAAGTGGGTCCCACCTAAATTCCTTCCTCACAAATATGATGTGAAACTTCTCAATGAAGACAAGGTAAGAACAGCTATATATGTATTTCTGTCATTCTCCTTCTGCCTCTTCCCTGCCCAACAGCCTTGGAGAAAAAAACGTGAAATACGTTGAACCATGTTTTCTGTTCGCAGTGTGAGCTGAGTTATTAACCAGAGTAGATAAGCTAGAAAGTATTGTGGTGCCCCCATGCAAACTTAAAGCAATATTTGCATATGTGAACTGGTACTGGTCAGAACAGTGGACAGGTAGCTGCTCTTCCTAATGCCATTCCTAAGCACATGGACTTTTTTCCTCCACTTTTAATATCCTTTATCAGTGTCTAAAGGTGGCCATAGATGCAGAGATCCGCTCGTTTAGTGATGTCACCAAACATGCAGATCTCTCCCCCCCCCCCATATGCCCATGTATAAGTGGGCGATATCGTGCTGATCCGATCGTGGGCCCTAGGGCGCAACGATCGGATCATAATGCATCCGAAACGGGCAGTCGGTTTCTGGCACTGCATACAAGCACAGATTGTAAGCACACACCTGACCGATTGAGATGATATCGATTGGGGAAGCCCGTCGGATGGCCCCACACACGGACCAATAAGCTGCCGACTCAGCAGCTTTTATCGGCCTGTGTATGGGGGCCTTTAGGTTCCCTTTCCACAAGCCATTATGATGGGAAAATATATGCATTGCATATGCCTGCATGTAAAAGATTATTCTGCTTGGAAGTGATATTTTGATTTGTTAAACTTTTTGTTTTTTTCCTTATATAACTTGTTTTCTCTTCCAGGTAATCAGCTTTGTTCCTGTTGATAGTCTGTACCGCTCAGAACGCCCTCCGAACAAAGAGATCCTTAGATACTTCATTCGACATAATGCGCTCCGCATCGGCACTGGGGAGAATGCCCCTTGGGTAGTAGAAGATGAGCTGGTGAAAAAGTATACTCTACCAAGCAAGTTCAGCGATTTCTTATTGGATCCTCATAAAGTGAGTAGCTGCAATGAATTTACCAGATTATTTTCAGTCAATTAAAGTACATAAGTGTATATATACACACACACTATTGTTCTCAGAGGGATTTGCGCAATTAAATCACTTAATTCAAAGCAATCCGATCATAGGTAAGATCACACTGAGATGATCTTTCTCAGGAAAAATGTTGTAAACAAATGTCACTGTAGTCAATTTAGGTCGCACTCACTTGTCTGCAACTTAGTTCACTGGTGCACTTTTCCCACGTGTCCTTCCACACGTAAACAATACTTTTAGGAATTCAAATGGGCAGCACTCTGATTAAAATAAAAGCCTTTATTTTTCACATGCAGGGCAACAACGACAGAGCAACGTTTTGAGCCCACCCGGCTCTTTGTCAAGCCGATTAATATATGTAGCTTTCCTCCTTTTATCTTACTGCCACACAGCACCATCTAGTGTTACTTTAACGATGGTACAAATATGAAACAGTGTCTCATTTATGATACAAAGCTCCATTTATCTTGTTACAATGTTCCATTCTCTGTGTGGCCAATTGTATCGACACAAATACTGTGGGAATAAGGAGAACAATAAAACAATGTTAAAAACAAATTATTTAAAAACAGGAACCATATTCAATCCATTGGGTTTCCGAATCCACCAGGCTTCTCTATAAAGTAATTTTTTTAAACGGTCACCACCCTTTCTCATCCTCTGGACTGCCTCTACAATCTGAAATTTTAGCTAATGTACAGCAAGTACCATTTCTGCAAAATGTCGTGCCACTGACTGTTCCATTCTTTTGTTCTTAATAGCCGATTTATGTTCCCTAATCCTATCTCTGGCCATACGTGATGTCTGTCCGACATATACCAAGCCACATGGGCATTTAATTACATCTACTACATACGTAGTGACCAGAGATAGGAATAGGGACCCCATTTCTGGGATGGTAAATAACCACCTTTTTGAACATTATTGCAGCAGTTGCACGTGCAACACTGGAAGGTTCCCTTTTTCGCTGGACGTAACACTAATTGTTTACTTTTTATTTTCTGAACCAACATCCGCTTTCACCAGCATAGACCCAATTGTGCGTGCTTTTTTAAAGGACATATCTGGTGGATTTTGGAAACCAATGTTGGATTCAGGATACTCCAATGTTTTTTAATTATTTTGCCAATTTGGTCACTTAGTGTATTGTAAACCGACACAAAAGGAATCCTAGATGTCGCTCGTTTTACTGACTTAGGTAATAAACTTTTCCTATCCACTTTTTCCATTTCCCCTCTCTGTTTTTCTATCACCTTCCTAGGGTTCTTTCTAGAAATAAATTTCTCTGTCATTTCCTCCATTCTCACTTGCGACAGCCCCTCATCTTACGCTATCCTTTTTACACGGGCTAATTGGGATTTTTTTGTGTGTGATGGATAAAAGGAAGAAAAGTGGAGTATGGTATTTCTGTTAGTCTCTTTCGTAAAGCGATCAGTTTGCAGCTTATCAGCCACATATACTCTTGTATCCAGGAAAGCTATCTCCTTAGGATCAGCATGGATTGTAAACTTGCTGTGTGTACATACTGAATTAATCTCCCAAAAGAATTGGTCAAGCGATGAACGTGGCCCCCTCCATAGCATAAAGACATAGTCAATATAGGGTAGCCATTTTAGACAATATTTTTTAAACCACCAGTTGGTAAAGATACATTTTTCTTCATATTTTCCCATATAAATATTTGCATAGGACGGCGCCACGTTCGACCCCATGGCCGTACCTTTAATTTGTAGAAAGAATTCATCCATAAACATCAAATAATTCCATCGTAGGATCACTTCAAGACAGTTAAGCACAACATTTTTTTGGGCCCCCATCAAGGGTCTCCTTTTGTTCCAAATACAGACGGACTGCCTCTACACCCCCCTCATGTGGGATGGAGGTGTAGAGGCTCTCCATGTCCATTGTGACCAACCAAATTTCATCATTAGGCAATTCGATTAATGCAAGTTTATTTAAAATGTAAACAAATGTCACCCAGCTGTTTGTTAGGAGGATTGATTTTTTTTTTACCACAATTCTGTCATTTCTATACTTTAATCATTGTTCATCATACAAATATGTGTGCCAGAGGTAACCCCTGTTAACTTGTCAGAGTGTCTGTAACCACACCACCATAGTATAATGAAATCTGCTATCAAGCCTTTGTCCTACCGTTTTTCAAGCGATTCCAGCAGAACTCTATGGAGGAGTTTTTTGGCCCTTGGCACTGCATTTCTCGCATGCCCAAATCAGCCTTATGTCACAGTACATTTAGATAAGTATTTTAACTATTACGATGAATGCTCGATTCTTCTTTATTGAAATAAATTCTATTTTTTCTATTCTATTTACAGCTGCATAATGTGCAGTGTCTTTTTCATTTAATTTTCCTGTAAATGTAAATTCAATTGAAGATGTGTAAAAGAACAGCTCTTATAGATGCAAGGCTTATGATTTCTGTAGCAAATTGGTGCAATTAAGGATTCTGTATAAACACCAATGATGTATTTATTCATCAGTATTAAAGGAAGGTAACGTTTTTCAAACACTAGCAAAGTTAACGTGTTAACGTGTTTAACAGTGACATGAGTGTTTTTTTTGGGGGGTTTTTTGCCCTTATTTTTAATTTGTATTTTGTTTTCAATAACTTTGCCATTTTTTTAGATTTGTATTTTGTTTTCATCTTGCTGCATAAGATTTTTTTTTCGCATGTGTTGTGTCTTCAAAGGCAACAAATATAAATAATTAAAAAAAAAAAAACAAGGATATTGCATATAAGTGTGTCTTGGAAAGAGTTATAATAGTAAGCATGGTTTTAAAAAGTCCAAAGTAGGAAATTAAACATCAATGTAGTGAGGTCCTTTAAATTAAAGTCTGTCACTTTTTAAAACACTACTGATCTATTTATACACATTCATTCTCACCGCTCTCTATCCATGTACGAAGGGTAATGGTCAGATGGTACATCCTCTAACTGACCTGAGGTACAGTAGTGTGCCCCACGGCTCTGTATCAGATCTGCTTTTATTTATTGACTTGGAAGACGGAATTGAATGCAGTATATCTGTCACTTTGTCCATATCCCTGTTCATGTATACTGATTTAAGTGCCAGATTCAGATTCATAAACGTAAGTTTTATGAATTGGAGTTAGTCTACAAGGTAGAGACAATGACTATTTCAAGTTGGAAATATTGTTGAAAATGTTGAGCTTAATAGATGTGCTTTCACAATCCACTCAAACCAGCCTAATTTACTGTTTAAAGGGATTCTGTCATGATTTTTATGATGTAGTTTTTATTCAAAATTGTTTACATTGCAAATAATTCACTCTACATATTAAATTGTATTCCTGAACCAGCAAGTGAATTTTTTTTTAGTTGTAATATTGGTGTGTAGGTGCCATCTCAGGTCATTTTGCCTGGTCATGTGCTTTCAGAATGAGCCAGCACTTCAGAACTGCTTTCTGGCAGGCTGTTGTTTCTCCTACTCAATGTAACTGAATGTGTCGCAGTGGGACCTGGATTTTACTATTGAGTGCTGTTCTTAGATCTACCAGGCAGCTGTTATCTTGTGTTAGGGAGCTGCAATCTAGTTACCTTCCCATTGTTCTGTTGTTAGGCTGATAGGGGGGGGGGGGTAAAGGGAGGGGGTGATGTCACTCCATCTTGCAGTAAAGAGTGACTGAAATTTATCAGAGCACAAGATACATGACTGAGGGCAGCTGGGAAACTGACCCCATGTCCAATTTCAAAATTAAATATAAAAAATCCTTTTGCTCTTTTGAGAAATGGATTTCAGTCTGCTGGAGTAGCACTATTAAGTGATGTGTGTTGAAAATAAAATTTTTCCCATGACAGTATCCCTTTTAAGTAAAGTGTGTTTTAAGTTTGCACTCGTCAACATGCTGTTCTCTGTTCAGCAAATAATATAGTGAATAAAGTACCCCCTATTGTAAAATGAAAGGATGTTATAAGGCACCGAGGAGTTCCATGGCCACATAAAAACACGAGACTGAAAGCCAAGTGCTTCTATACATGTCATGGAACGCGGAGATTACTGCTAATATCCTCATATTTTCCAACAAGTTTTAGTGAGTCATGTGACAAATTTACATCACTTAGCTCCATTTATAACTGATAACATCACTAAGCTTTTTATAGGGATATACATTACAACTCCCATTTTATGTTTTTCAGTGGACCAGGAAAAAATTATATAAAATCCGGGAAAATGTAAAATCAGGGAAATGTGTTAAAGTAACTTTTTCTTCAAGTACTAAAAGGATGTTAGCACAGGAGTCCGTATTACACTGAGATACAATATTTAATGTGTTAATAATAAGGGTTAAGCATTGCAACGTTAATAATACACTTATGTGGGGCATGTGCAAGGCTCGTCAGTCACATACACAACCTAAAGCAATAAGTGATTGGTGCAGGACTGTATAAGGGGCTAATTGGAATGGACCATTTACAGGCAGAACCATGGCAAAATATACATTTGGTTAGTATTTTAAACATCTCTATTTCTCAAATAATAACATTCATAATAATAATAATAATAACATTCAAAAAAGCAGTTTTTGGGAACATCCGGACAAAATCTCTATTTCTCAAATAATAACATTCATAATAATAATAATAACATTCAAAAAAGCAGTTTTTGGGAACATCCGGACAAAATTTTTATGTAAAATCCGGGAAAATAATACTTAAAATCAAGGACATGCACTCATTGAAATGTATAATAAATTGGTGGGACCACAAATAAAAAATTTAAAACGCTGGAAAACGTAAAATCAGGGTACTTAAAATCGAGGTTTCACTGCAATTTACAGGATATTCATGGCTTTTGTGTATTCTATCCATAGTATAATCAGAGAATAGTAAGATTTTTTTTTTTTACATCGTAGAAGTACCACTGTGTTCAAGAGACACTCTCCTCTTCTTCTCTTGGAAGACAAATTCACAATACAACATACTTATAAGAGAATGAATGTGCTCCTCAAAACTGCACAAAAACTGGCACATTGAGTGCTCATTTAGCTTAGTAAGAGTGTTCAGTACGTGAAATGCAGCCAATGTATCTATAGATCTGGGCCATTTTTTACCAATTAAGATTGCACAAACACTAGTATAAGTCACAGTTCTGTAAGATGAAGCCAAAAATGCACTTACTCATGTGTTTAGAAATGCTTTGTATAAACTGAATTATCTGCCACTGTAGTATCCAGAAATACATGCTCGGAGTATTTCTGAACTTGAGAACTCTTGTCCCATGTCCTTGGGATATTGTTTACATTGATCTTCTTGTTTGGGTTTAGGGAGAGAGAAGGGGCCACCTCCTCTAATTCATTTAAGCCTTTTAACTATTTCAGATGCACAAAAAGTAACATTTGGAAAGCAAACTAAGACAGTGGCAAGAGTATGTCAGTGAGGTACGGGCAAGTCCATAGTATAAAATCTTACAAAAGTTATTTCTGCATACAGTCCATGTGGGCTTTAAGTGTTGCAGCAAAAAAATAAATAAATAAAAATCCACTTTGGTCAGTTCTGCGTTTAAAACATTCAGTATTCGTTTTTAGTGGAGCTTTGAGGCACAAATAGGCACTGGAAATTGGAGGAATAACCTCCTATTCCTAACCTGAAGAATTTGCTCTGTCAGTAGTATTGTGTGCCTTATGTTTATTTAATCCCTGTATCCTCCCCCTTCCCAGGTTTGTCTTGGAAAGGAGTGCAAGCCCTGAAATACAACTAAAATAATAAAAAAGCTTTTATTTAATTATCCCATGCAACTTCTTGTATTTATTACTTGTATTAAAAGTTTGAAATCTTGCAATTTGCTGGTTCTTTTGTTCAAAAAGGAACAAGGTAGGAAGGCTTATATTAGTAGGTTCAATTATGCCAAAGGTGCCGCTCAATGCAATTAAGAGTAGCATGCTTCAGACGTGTTGGTCCATATCACGGCTGTATTTGATAGCCAGAAAATGACACATTGTGAACCCATGCCACATAACCTATTGTTTGACAGCAGTGGTTCTCTAATTTATCTTCTGCTATTCTTTATTTTCGCAGTATATGACACTCAATCCATCATCGGCAACAAAAAGGAAGAGTCTTGGATCCCCTGACCAGAAACCAGCCAAGAAAAGCAAAAAATCACCACTTAGCCCTTCCTCGTGGAGTCTGGCGAACCTTAAGAAAACAGCAGTTAACAGTTCCTCCTCAGAGGAGGAAATGCAGTTAATGATTGGTGCAAACTTAAACAAAAAAGGTTCGATTGGCAAAAAATCGGACAAGAAGAAACCTAAAAATGGCAAATCGCAGGTACTGAATGGCCAAAAAATTTCTGCCAAAACCCGCTCTCCTAAAAAGGGGTTGAAGAGCCCAAAGCTTAAACAAATGACCTTATTGGACATGGCTAAATCTACTCCAAAAGTGTCACGGGCCCAAAAAGGTGGTTCAAACACGCCTAGGTCAAGCAGCAAACCCAACAAATACCTTCCCCCTGCTGCTCTCCACTTAATTTCCTACTACCGTGACAACAAGAATCGCGAAGACCGTAAAAGTGCTCTGTCTGCACTGATTTCTAAGGTGGCTCGAATGCTGTCTGCTGAGGACCGTAAAAGGCTGCCTGATGATCTGCAGGAACTGGTTCAAAAGCGCTATGAACTGCTTGAGCATCGCAAGCAGTGGGCAGTGATGACAGAAGAACAACGCGAGGAATACATGCGCAAAAAGAGAGAGGCGTTGAAAGCCCGTATTAAGGAGAAAACTCGGGAACGGAAACAGAAGGAGAGAGAAGAACGTCTGGAAAAACAAAAGAGATATGAGGATCAGGATCTAACTGGCAAAAGCTTGCCAACTTTCAAACTTGTAGATACCCCAGAGGGACTACCAAATGCATTGTTTGGGGATGTAGCAATGGTAATAGAGTTTCTCAGTGGCTATTCAGACCTGCTTTTACCAGATGGGCAGTACCCAGTGACTGCTGTATCCTTAATGGAAGCTCTTGCTGCGGAGAAGGGTGGATTCATGTACCTTAACAGAGGACTTGTTGTGCTACTTCAGACACTACTACAGGATGAGATTGCTGAAGACTATGGAGAGCTTGGTATGAAATTATCAGAGATTCCTCTCACGTTACACTCTGCCTCTGAGCTGGTTCGCCTTTGTTTACGTAAATCAGATTCACCCGCTGGGGAAAATGAGTCCATAGAGAAAGGAGATGAAGATAGTGAGGGATCTGCTGTCTACCAAGATGATGAGGTGGAAGATGAGTATCTTGAGAAGTTGGAGACATCAGAGTTTTTTGAGTTAACAACAGAAGAGAAACTTCATATTCTGGCTGCCCTCTGCCATCGTATTCTGATGACTTACTCTGTGCAAGATCATGTGGATGCAAAACAGCAGCGTTCGGGTGAGCTGTGGAAAGAAAGGCTGGCTATCCTTAAAGGTGAAAACGACAAGAAACGCGCTGCAAAACAAAAAAGAAAAGAACAGGGAACTATAAAGCCCAAGGAAGAAGTGCAGGCAGCAAATATTGTGAAAAAACAAGAGAAGATCAACACATTGCAACAGGACAATGATGCAGAAGATATGATAAGTGCAGTAAAGAGCCGGAGGCTGCAAGCCATTCAGGCTAAAAAAGAAAAGGAAGAACATGAGAAGCTAACAAAAGGTAAGTTGTTTTTCTTAGAGCAGTATTTCTGACAGTATGTCTAGACTCATGTCAGATTTCAAACTTAAATATAAAAAAAAATCTGTTTGCTCTTTTGAAAAACTGGTTTCAGTGCAGAATTCTACGGGAGCAGCACTATTAACTGATCTGTTTTGAATCTAATCCTGACCATACAGATAAATGTGGCTATGCTGGGGCATATTTTTTAAATATATTTCTGACTACAGCCTGAATAGTCTGTTGTGTGACTTGGCCATACATGGATAACTAGACTGCACTGATCAGCCAATGGGTGAAATTGGCAAAGCTCAAGGTTATTATGATAATGTGCCCCAGACAACTGCAGGTCAGCAGACGCCCCATCTCTATATGGGATGATTAAATATAGGATTTACAGGCAGTACATGTTTTCTCTCGTGTGTCGATATTGAACTCTGTGGGCAGTGCTTTTCAAATTGTCTTAAGTATTGTTTTGTATAGCAAATGAGATACATGATTATGCTGTTCATTATTGCAAGCATGCCTATTATAGACAAAAAGATAACTTTCTAATCCGTATATTCCTCTTTCTGCACCATAGAGCGATTAGAAAGGGAGGCAGAAGAAGAGCGATCCCGCAAGCAAAAAGCATCGGCTGAGAAAGCATTTCATGAGGGCATTGCAAAAGCAAAATTAGTTTTGAGAAGGTCTCCACTTGGCACAGACCGCAACCACAACAGGTCAGGTGCTTTACAGAAACTGACACTGTATAGACTCATTTAACTCACATGCACGACTCCCATAATCTGTTTTTGTTTTCAGGTATTGGCTGTTCTCGGATGAAGTTCCTGGACTGTATATTGAAAAGGGCTGGGTGCATGACAGCATTAATTACAACTTCAGCCCCCCTGGATCTGAAGAAGAGTATGAACAGGATGCTGAAGGTAATAACCACTCACAGTAATAGATGTTACGGACACTCGGTCAATATAAAGGCTTAGTATAACGTGTGTTAATATCAATGCTGTCATTATTTTTTTATTTTTTTTTTAAAGTTAATTTTAACTTAAATAATTGTTATATTGTATTATTTCCTTTTTGAGCAGAAATGGATAAAGCGCATCAGAATACATAGTGGTTAAAAGTGATTCTACTAAATTCAGTGAGAAGAGTACATTTCTAATGACCTGTGGCGCATGCTAAGACATACTGCATGACCACATTTTAGGGCACCTCCAGCAGCTGAAAAGCAAGACTTCCCCCTGTGCCAGGTCCTTAAGGGGCCGGTAGCACCTTTTTAAACAGCCCGCCTCTAAAGTTTATATACCCCATTTCTTACATACTTGGTGTTGTATGCTGATTAAATCTGTTGGAAAGCTGAGAAGGGAGTCTGCAGTTATTCTGAATGGGCCTCTGGTGTGGTGCTATGTTGTTCTCCGATTCCTTCTCACCCAGTGGGCATGCTCCAGAATTTTACCTTTCAATATCTTAAAATGTTCCATTAATGCAGAGATTACAACTATAAATTCCACAAACTACTCTTGTGGCATGATCAATGAATGTTCCATAGATATGCAGCACAGTAATAAAGATGCCCACATTATTTCTGCTTCATAGGAAGCCATCCAGTACTCCGTTCTGGTTTGTTCATATGACACTACTCAGGCATAAATCACATTGCTGAAATAAATGTGTGTGCTACCCACACCCCTTAGCCAACCTTGGGCAGGCAAACATTGAACATTTTTACTTTAATGCCTACGCAAACTGATTTTAAGTTAGAACCAGAAGTCAGGACCAAAGAGAAGGAGAGAGCACACAACGTGGTGCCCAATTGTCCTTTGGTAATGCTGTACAGAGCTAGGTAGCACACATTGAAATGCCATTTACTTAAAAAGCAAATGGAATCATTGAAGTTTCTCTAGTGTGGTCCTATTGATTTAAGGGCTTAGAAATTTTTACTTCTATTACTGTTCATTTAAGGTGCTAGCAAGCTTTCCATGACATGCCAATTATAGTGAAATATCTGTGATGCTTGAATGCTGTGATGCTGAATGTTTTAGTTCAATCTAGTTTTTTTTTTTTTTGTTTTTTTTTACTACTGTGCAATCTCTATTCTCCCTGTGTGTGGAATTGAATTTATTATTCTGCAGCACTCTATTGAAGGTCACTCCCTAAACACAAGTATTTTGGCTATATAATAAATCTCCATACCTGACATTGGAATGCCCCCATTCAGTCTGTTCCCTAATGGTAGAACTCCACGGGCGATTTTAACTGTGACACCGCCCGTTCCGACGCACCAAGATGAACCGCAGGCGTCACGTCAGATGCTCCAAATCTAAGCTAAGTAATAGGAATGTCGGTCGCTGCGTGCATATGACACGACTCGATGAAGATGCAGCATTCACATCTGACAGACATGTCGTGTCTGATGCACGCAGCGACAACGTCCGTCATTCCTATTACTTAGCTTGGATTCGGTGTCTTAAATGCGTTGGTCACTTTTTATTTAACTGATGTAGAGAGTGATATTCTGAGACAATTTGCAATTAGTTATTTCACTTTTTTATTCAGCAACACTCCAGTTTGAAATTTCAGCAATTTGGTTACTAGGGTCCACATTGCCCTAGCAACCATGTATTGATTTGAATAAGAGACTGGCATATGAACAGGAGAGGCCTGAATAGAAAAATGAGTAAAAAAAAGTACCAAAAACATTACATTTGCCTTACAGAGCATTTACTTTCAGTATACAAAATAAATAATGAAGACCGATTGAAAAGTTGCTTAAAATTAGCCATTATATAACATACTAAAAGTTATCTTAAAGGTGAACCACCCCTTTAAGGTGACTGGTCTTGTGGCTTTTAGTTATTGTGTTTTTTGGATTGCAAAGTTTGATGCATCCACCTCTTTTGGGACCAGTTTTATCATTTTGCTCACAAAGAGTAACAAAACCATGATGAGCTTGCTATATAAGAACCATCTTGAATGTATCACGAGTGGATGTTGGTATTTACATGCATCTCCATTTGATTTGGCTAGCCACTTGTCATCTCACCAGACACTTTCAAGATACATAAAAGTCTGGGGACTTTATTTCTAAGCTGTGTAGATAAAATCCATTAGGAACAACGCAATAGGTTTGTTTTTGCCCCAATATCTTTTTTTATTGGCTCAGTACAAGGTACTGTTTATTACAGAGAAAAATACATCATTTTTTAAAATGAGATTGAACTCAATGGAAGATGGCCTTCTCATGTTTCTGAGATTTCTGGATAATGGGTTTTGGCATAAGAGATCCCTTATTTGTACCATTTGTTCAGCATACTTTTGAGCTTTATTGCTGGAGTAGATTTAGAATAAGTAATTGCTAAAATTTCCTCACAGAAAGTGAAGATGCAAACAGCAGTATTGGCTGCCCTGATGATTCTACTCAAAGAGAAGAAAAACATGTAGAGATGACTGTGCCCAAGCAGGGGCAGAACTTATGGTGAGTATTATATATATATTTTTAACTGTTTATTAGATTTACATAGATTTTAGCAACATGTAAGAGGAAAAACAGCATCTCAAATCACATTTCTTAACAATGTTGAATGTTCTGTAACACAATGTTGTGACCCTGTACCTGTGCATTTATTATCAGCAGCATTGGCGGGAAGAAAAAAAGCCTCGTAAAGTGAGGGAAGACTTTTATATTTTTTATTAAATGAGTACATTTGATTGCAGTGGCAGAACACTGGATTTAAAGATGCAATTTTGCATTTTTGGGGGATTTAGACAAATAGCAAGTCCTCTGGAGGAACTGAAGTTGCATAACTTTGTCTTTTAAATTGGCTTGGCTGAACATTAAATGCTTTGAATATACAGCTAATGGATTCCATGCATCCTTAAATGGACTGTATACCTCCCTTTTTGACATTGGCTCATTTGAGCAGGGGGGGGGGGTTGCATGTACAATTTCCATCTCAATTTCCATAAATAAAAATAGCTCTCTGCTTTCTATGATGGGCAGTGCATAGATTTTCTGTAAAGGAGTGATTTCTAGTCCTAGAATCTAGAACTTCATCACACAGTAGAATAAGGTGACTGAAGGATTGTATCATTCTGTGAAACTAGGGTAGTATGTATATTCTCTTTAGTTGCGTTACAGCTCCACAATGATACACCATAACCTATTTTAGGTTTTTTCTGAATACTTTTGTGAAAGATTTGGCCGAACTAAATCCAAACTCTATTTTGCATATGGAAATTATGGAAAGTAGGAGGAAAGCAAGAAAAGTGTAGCACGGTTGAAAGAAATTTCAGTTTTCTTCTTTGTGTGACGAAAAGTCACATGATTTTTTATTTTTATTGGTTTGGTTGAATACCTCTGAAAAGCAGAATCCTGAACCCAATCCTGAATTTGGTGCATCCCTAGTCTATAAAGGCAATGGCACACTGGATGATTTGTCCCCTGTGGTTAAATCTGCACTACACTAACCTTAGAATCAGCATAAGTAAATTACATTGCTGTTGGCAACTCTGCCTAATCACTGAAAAGGTGTGAGCTGATTAAAAACACAAATGTTTATGTTCGTGTATATGGCAATATATGGCCAAATCATCATATACAGTTATAGCCATATAACATAACCACATTTTTTGTTTGCTATTTTCCCCCAACTTGGACATGTTGTTTTTCTCAAAAGCATCTTCGTTAATTAAACTTCTTGCTTTTCAGGTTCCTCTGTGATACCCAGAAAGAACTTGATGAGCTTCTTGATTCTCTGCATCCGCAGGGCTTCAGAGAGAGCCAGTTAAAAGAGCGTTTGCAAAACAGGTATGAATAATGTCGTCAAAAGTGAATTTTTTGTAAATGTCTGCATTCCAGTTTTCCATAGTCGAGCACTGATGAGGAATTTTATTGTATAAATTGTATCCAAGCTGTAGTCATGGAAACATATTTTCTGTTGGTAACATTGTTCTAGTGTTGTATCACTAAGCATAATGTTTCTTTATAATTCAGTTTGTGTTTAATTTTCTTCATTTATTTTAGTAGTCTTTGATGTTTGGAAGAATGTTAATATAAAAACCGATGCGTTTTACACAGGTATCAGGACGTTCTACACTCCGTTCATCTTGCTCGTAAGCAGAACTTGGGGTTAAAGACCTGTGATGGGCACCAAGAGCTTTTAAATTTTTTGCGCAGTGATATAATTGAAGTTGCTACTCGCTTGCAGAAGGGAGGCTTGGGATATCTTGACGATACAACAGAATTTGAAGCAAAGGTAAAAAAAAAAAAACTTGTTTGATCTGAAAGGCCTTTTGCAACAAGGAAAAGGTTGTTGTACTAGATTAAACAGCTTCATCAGGGGAGCTTTATTATATATAAAGCAATGCAATAATTGTCAGTGATTCGTAGCATGAGCAATTTGCAAACATGTTGGAATAAAGAAATTTTTGGTTAGTGGTGGACCGTTCTACATTTCAATGTGTATTTTTCTAAAATCTGTTATTACAAAACCCACCTGTCAGTGCTGTGAGACAGTAGGTTTACATAAGGGTTTTATTTGTCCCAACAGTTTTTCTTGTTCTTTTGTAGGATATTATATAGTGAATACAGTACCCCCTATTGTATAATATATACGGATATTATAAGCCACCAAGGAGTTCCATGACCATATAAAAACTTTTATACAGGTCATGGAACTACGAGGTTACTTTTAATATCCTTATATTTTACAATAGGGGGTACTTTACTTATTATTATACACAAGTTTTAGTGAGTCATGTGACAGAAATGACATCACTTCTCAACGTTTATAACAAATGACATCACTACTCACCGTTTATAGGATATAATTTACAAGATATTCATGGCTTTTGTGTATTATATGGATATTCTACTAAAGTGTTGAGTTTAACAACTTTTTGGGAAAAGAGAACTGCAAAACAACTGTTATACAGGGCCATTGCTTGGAATAAGAAAGAAAGACTAGGAAAATAAAAAGGGGATGGAGCAGACTACAGAAATTTGTTGTGCAACAGTGTTAAAAAGTACAATTCTCTAACAGTAATGCACTCTGCATTTATTTTATGCTTTGGCTTCAAGTTTTTAGCAAAGAGAAGGCTTCAATTTTAGGTTGCAGTTGTGGCCTAATATAGTGTAATTTCTGCAGGGTAAAAAAAAATAATTTAGGAATGAACATTTTAACCCTTGAAATGTGTCCATAGCAGCTCCTTATCTTTGACAGTGTTTTGTCTGGCACTAGACCTGCTCATTGTGCCCTGGGCTGCTGTTGAGACGTTAAGCTGAGGACTTTTCAGGAATAATCAAAATATTAGCAGAAAGTGTCAGTGCCTGATGCTTCTACTGTGTTTAGAAAACCTAACTGCAGAAATACAAACCACACACTTACAGTATGAAAAACATTTGACCAATTCTAAATATGACCACGTGCTGTTTTCTCATATTTTGGAGAGAAATCAAGCCAAAGGAGTGGTTAGGGATTGGGGTGTGTTCGTGTTTTGTTTTTAATGTATATTTTACCCCTAGTTGAGGGTGTCTTGGTCACTTGCCAGGGCTGGGGTTTGTCTCGCCTTTTATGACTTGTTCTTTAAAGATGATAAAATACAATATTTCCTAATAAAGAAAACTTAACTTTAACACGGTTAAGTGTATACTGGAAGGTTGTTTAGCATTATTACTAAAAGCAGTATTTTAAACAGTGTAGATGGCTGCATTGTTTCAAAAACCCGAACTTCTGTCATTGAACAGAAAGGGCAGATAGATAAACTGTTTTCAACAGAAGTTATAGTTAAAATAAAGTTAATTGTAAGGAGCTTCTGAAAAGGACTGACTATTTATGAAGTTATTTGATTGCATCCCGTTTTTTCAAGTAATACTTAAAGGGGTGGTTCACATTACATTACAACATTATAGAATGTGCTATTTCTAGCAACTTTGCAATTGGTCATTCTTCTTTTATCGTCTTTCTAAATCGTCTTCCTTTTCTGCCTCTAGCTTTCAGATGGGGCTCTGACAGCCAACTGTTCTCCAAATGTTATTGTTACTTTGTATTACTTATCCAGTCTCTCATTCAAATCATTGGCTGTTTACTAGGGTATATACTACCCTAGCAACTATATAGCTGCTGAAATGCCAAAATGGAGAGCAGCAGAACAAAATATTTTTTAAATAATTGAAAAATCATAAAATGAATATCTACATCATAATAAGTTAATATAAAGGTTAACGTCTTATTTAATAAAGGAGGTTATTCTTTAAACTGTCTTTTTTTTTTTTTTTTTCTTCCTTTTTTAAATAGGTGCGAACACTTGAAAATCTTAAGGATTTTGGAGAATGCATAGTGTTTCTCCAGGCTGCTGTCATCAAAAAGTTCTTACAGGGTTTCATGGCTCCAAAACAGAAAAAGCGTAAGCATCAGTCCGAGGAGGCAGCGGCAAAAGCAGAAGAGCAAGATGAAGAGAAGAAAATGGCAGAAGAAGCAAAAGTATGTTTCATGTTAACAGTTCTTGCTCCTCTCATTCACTGGCAGAGAGCTAGCAGACGCAACACTTTCTCTCTTGGGGTTATAAATAAATATTAAAGGGGATGTAAAGGCAAAAAAATAAAATCCAATTTTTACTTCAATGAAAAAAAATATCTCCAATATACTTTAATTAAAAAATGTCTACAATTTTTATAAGAAACCTGACTGTATGCAGTGAGATTCTCCCTTCATTTTACTTGCTCTGACTGCTGCAAACAGTCCCTAACTGCTCTGCAGGGAAACAATCATACTTTCAAACAGCAAGGGGGAGGGACTTCCCAACTCAAGCAGCTTTGTTTGTTTCCCTGTAGAACAGCAGCAGCTTTGTTTGTTTCCCTGTAGAACAGCTGGCAACCATGTAGAGATTCATATCTGCATCAGTCAGAGAAAGTAAATGAAGGGGGGAATTTCACTGCATAGTCAGATTTCTTATAAAAACTGTACAGTTTTTTTAAAATATTGGGGATAGGTTTCTTTTTCAGTTAATAAAGTAAAAATTTTATTTTTTTGCCTTTACATCCTCTTTAATGTTTGCAGCTACAAGGACAAAGGTCATGGAGCCAGATTTAAAAGGATAAACTGGGATTCTATTTGTAGGCTCTTTTTGCTGCAGCCACTGGTTCTGGAGAGTTGGACAAATTTTGTATTAAACAATACAAAAACTATGAAATCTTGCTGTATCTGCTTCTATAGCAGTACTTATTTGAGTTGTGCTGTTTTGATAATTTATGACATTCCCTAAGCCTCCCAACTGAAGCCCAGACCACACTGAGCATGTGCAAGGACTTGGTCTTGCAAAGATGTTTAACAAAGTTACAAGATGATGACCCCCTGCTGCCGACTTTGAAAGCATAAATCATTTGTTTGATTAGGCTTCTGGTGCAGTAAGTTTATGTTTAGTATACAAAATACAGCATTTCTAGCCTTGTTCTATTATAGACTTTAGTTTCCCTTGCCCTTAAAAAACTTGTATTTCTTTATTTAAAATGCAATAAAAGGAAAAGTAACACCAAAAAACTAGTGTTTTAAAAGTAATGAAAATATTTTATAGTGTTGCTCTGCACTGATAACACTTATGTGTTTGCTTCAGAAACACTACTACAGTTCATATAAACAAGCTGCTGTTATCTGAGCATTTTCTCCTTTAAATGGCTGCCCCCATTGCTACACAGCAGCTTATTTATATAAACGATAGTAGTGTTTCTGAAGCAAACACATCAATTTTACCAGTACAGTGCAACACTGCATTATATTTTAATTACTTTAAAATGTTCCTTTAATGTTGGCAAAATAGTTTGTTTAAATGACTCTGTAGTTCGGGATACTTTAGTGACTGTTGGGTATATGGGTCCATATTCTGTCTATGAACATTTTTAGAGGCCTTTGTTTACGTTCCAAACATTTTTTCCGATTAGGCTCCCGGAGAAGGTGAAAATAAAGTTTGTTTATGCTTGTTGGAACATTCCCCTTTTAAGGATATCTCTATACAAAGGCCTACAAAGTAAAACTGTGTTCTGAGGTGTACGTACTGGGAATGTCCTCACGGTGGCACATTTTTTTTTTTTTTTTTTTTTTTTTTTTTAAGAAGTTGATTGCAACTTCATTTTAACAGGGAGAGGACTCTGCACTTTTCAATGGTGCAGCCTTGAATTAACATTAAATTAAAAGTAGGGATGCACCGAGTCCTGGATTCGGTTCGGGATTTGGCCAGGATTCGGCCTTTTTTCAGCAGGATTCGGCCGAATCCTTCTGCCCGGCTGAACCAAATCCTAATTTGCATATGCAAATTAGGGGCGGGGAGGGAAATCGCATGACTTTTAGTCACAAAACAAAGAAGTAAAAAATGTTTTCCCCTCCCACACCTAATTTGCATATGCAATTTAGGATTCGGTTCGGTATTAGGCCGAATCTTTCGTGAAGGATTCGGGAATCTCAAAATAGTGGATTCGGTGCATCCCTAATTAAAAGTATGCTTTGCCACCAAGTTTATTTTGACTTGCCTTTTTAAGCATAATCACTTGACACTGTCATGAGATGTCGGGTACTTGTAGCTTAAAATGTATACTGGAAAGTTATGTATAAATGGAAATTTCACTGCTGCCACATTGGCTAGATATTGTTTGGGCCTTAATGGGCAAAGAGAAATACAATTGGCATGTAATCCAATTGGGAAAACATTAAAACTGGCCACATACACTGCTTTCATGATTTAAACTATAGTATATATTTTACAATTCTGCTTCTGTTGTGTATTGGGAACCTATTTTGACCGTTCGAGAGAAACATGGCATTCATGGCAGAAACATGACACTGGGAGGCACATTTATCAAAGGTCGATTTTCGAATTCATATCCGTTT
This sequence comes from Xenopus laevis, assembly GCF_017654675.1. Lineage (NCBI taxonomy): Eukaryota > Metazoa > Chordata > Amphibia > Anura > Pipidae > Xenopus > Xenopus laevis. The sequence continues at coordinate 42,196,027 of NC_054373.1, read as the reverse complement.
TTAAAAACTCCCCTAAACGTAAAATCGAATTTTTAAAAATGATGAATTTGATTGGAATTTTTAAAAAAAAAAAAACATGAATGTCAGGAAGGCTGCAAACAACTCCAAATTGATCCCTGGACCTCTCCCATTGACTTAAACAGCAATTCAGCAGGTTTAAGGTGACTTAGTCAAATTCGAGTTCTTAAAGGGCCAGAGTATGATAAATCTCGAAAATCAAATTAATTTTTTTTTAAAAAAACTAATCGAATTTGAATAACTCCCTAGGCGAATTTGAGAGTTTTGACCATAAAAAAAAAAAAAAATTTTTAATTCGACCCTTGATAAATCTGCCCCTACTTGACTCGGGTAGCTATACTATAGGTTTTAAGTTAATTCTGTATTACAAATTACTTTAGAAACCATTTTTATGCTCTTGGGTATTTCATTTGGTGCTGATTAGAGTCGGTCTGGCAAGTGACATTCGCCCTTAGCCATTCTCTTTGCCCCTTTATTGCACATGCTTCTGATCTGCCCATTCCGTATAGATACATAACCCAGATCTCCGTACCACTATACTATAACTATGAGGTACAATATGGGTGTATCCTGCCAAAACAGACAGACAGCTAGAAGGTGTACTTTATACTTACCACTGGAAGGTAATTGATTTTTGGATTCTTTCGTTTGAGTCCTCCGTCCTCGTTGTGAACAATTTTTTTTCTAATACCACAGGTTGCATCAGCTGTTGAGAAATGGAAAACTGCCATTCGGGATGCCCAAACATTTTCTCGCATGCATGTCTTGCTAGGCATGTTGGATGCCTGTATCAAGTGGGATATGTCTTCTGAAAATGCACGGTGTAAAGTGTGCCGCAAGAAAGGTACCTAAACCTACCGCTAGTTTATATTATAGAGGCAGAAGTGCACATTATAAATATCCCTTGGCAATTAAAAAAGAATTATGTCTTGTGGGCTTCTGTTAGTCACCAGGAAGAAGAACTCTACTAAAGCTAAGGCCACGCCATACAAATCTCTGCCTGAGGAGAAACGCAGACAGAAAATGTTTGCCCTAATTGCTCCTCTGTGGGGGAAACATTACTTCTGCTTGGATGCAGGCAGACACATAGATAACCTAGTTAAATGCAAAATATCACTGTGCAGCGCCGAAATCCGCTGCGGTATCCTGTGCCCGAGAGCAGGTAATGTTTCCAATTGCAGGCAGAGGAGCACCCAAGTGGAGGTAGGGTTTCTTTGCAGGCTGAAATCAGTATGGTGTGTCCCTAGCCTAAGAACACTTTCCCTCCTCTTTGGGTAATTTATACATGATAAATTTGTACCAGTTTCTTAGAGCAGCCAATGAGATGTTTGCTTTCAAGCAGGTGACCATTAAATGCTACCTGCCAAACTGCTGCATAATGGAAGGTTCGTTTAAAAGGATTAAGTTGTAGTCAACAGGTTGAACACTTTTTATCTTTATCACTTATTTATGAATACTGACCACATTTACACTAGTGCAGCAAACCACTGCAACTAATCAGATCTAGTTCCATTGTTTTACCTGCATTAAACTGGTCAGAGATTGTAGTTGTACTTCATCATTAAGAAAAGTGCAATGTTCCATCTCTATTTGTGGTGGTTTTGGCAAAAATGCATCTAACAATGTTTGTAATCTTTATTTTTTTTTTTTACTCTATCCAGGTGAAGATGACAAGCTAATTCTGTGCGATGAATGTAATAAAGCATTCCATCTCTTCTGTCTGCGACCAGTATTGTTTAACATACCCGATGGAGAATGGTTGTGTCCTGCATGCCAACCTGCAACTGCCAGACGAAGTTCTCGGGGCAGGTCGGTACTGTATAAACACACTAGTATCTACTGGAGAGAAATCTTAATTGTGCTTTTGAGTATTCTTGAAAACTTTTGAGCATCTTCAGTACAACTGAGTGGTGGGGATTTCTCACATTGAAACCGCTTAAGGGTAGTACAGTCACAGATATCCAATTACAATTGTTCCATTGAACTTAATCAGATATAAACTAAAAAAGTCAGAGGTATTTGCAAATGTTAATGCAAAGTAACATATTATTTATATAAGCTTTAAAACATAGGAGCAAAGAAAATAATTACCTCAATAAGTCTTAATAAGTTAAGAGTTAACTGTTGACCATTGCAGAGCTTAACGGGATATTGGAACGTTTACTTTTATGAGAAATGCCATCTTTTTAATAAACCCTCTGCTGCCTCCTGACTGACTTCAGTTTTCCAAAAACACCTTTTATGGACCTATGTCAGAGTCTTACTCTGCTCCTTTCGCAATAGCCCATACTTTGAGTTGAGGGCAGGCCAAACTCCTGATGGGCTTGGGCACTATTTACATTTATCATCAGCCTATGTGAATGTTGGCCTTCCTCCCCAAGGCTGATGTCAACAATTGAGGCATTGTGGAAAGTGGCTGTTGTGTGGAAGCCTGAGTGCAATGTCCAACAGTAAGTTTATCACCAGAGAGCTTATAAAAGGGATGGCGACTCCCTCATGTATCAGGAATGTGGAACCAGGGGCAGCGCCTGAAAGGATTCCTGGGGCGGCAAAAAGCCGCTCCTGCACCTTTAAGAGACGAATTTTCGGTTTTTGAACCGGAAATTCGGCTGTACTATTGCGAGAGAGCGCAATTGCGCTCTCCGCAATAGTGTTTCTGCCTCCCCTCCCGACACTTAAGTTGGTGAGGGGGGGCGGCATTGCAGGAGCCGCCTCAGGCGGCTCCTTGGTCAGAATCGCCGCTGTGTGGAACTATCGCTTTAATAAAATGCGACACCCCCAGCTCTGGAGCTGTCACTCAACAATCATTGGCTCTTCTAAGCAACCAAGTGATCTGAAAATTAATCAAATTAATGTCTACAAAGCAGGAAGACTATAAAAAGTTTGATAAATGGCTCCAGCTGTCAGTCATCAGAAAATGGCAGTTCTGGAAGACCAAAATGTTGGTGACATTTATGAAATAAGGAGCGCAATCTGCCTTTATTGAAAGTATTCTACTTTAAAATATACTTTTTGGTTCTTACTCTGATTATTATATTTATATAATTATAATACACAAGCCATGAATAGCCTTATAATCAGTTTAGTGATGTAATTTTATACTTTTTGGTTTTTGCTCTGATATAAAAAAATGTTATGCTTTGATATATATTAATTATAAATTAATTATAATACACAAGCCATGAATAACCTTATGATCAGTTTAGTGATGTCATTTTCCTCCGTGATTTATAACCCTGATTGTAAAATAAGTGTTGCAGTTATGGTCAGCCTGTCATTTCTAGTAACACAAAAGGAACAGCTCTGAATTTTTCTTACATTAGCTTTTATGAAGATATTGGTTGAATATAAGACTTTTCTTTACACACCAAGCATGTTTTTATAACAAGTTTCCTGTGTAACAGAAATTATGCTGAAGACTCCACTCAAGATGAAGATGAAGAGGAGGAGGAAGAAGAATCTGAGGAGGAAGACGAGGAGGAATCGGATGAAGAGGAGGAGGAGCAGGAAATGATGGGACAGAGATGTGAGTAAAATGTAGACTTTTAGCCAGGCTGCTCAGTTTTATGGTGGCTTTTTATGCAGACTTTTGCAATTGTTAAAGGGGTAGTTTAGCTTTACATTAAAGGAGTTGTTCACCTTTCAGTTAACTTTTAGTATGATGTAGAGAGTGATATTCGGAGACAATTTGCAGTTGGTTTTCATTTTTTATTTTTGTGGTTTCTGGGTTTAGATTTTTATTCAGCAGCTCTCCCTTTTGCAGTTGCTGTAATCTGGTATCTTGGATCCAAATTACCCTAGAACCCATTCACTGATTTGATAAAGAGACTGGAATATGAATCGGAGAGGCCTGAATAGAAAAACAAGAAAGAAAAAGTAACAATTAAAGTGTAGCTTTACAGAGCATTTGTGCTGTAAAATCTGTAGCCCCCCCCCCCCCCCTTTGAAAGCTGGAAAGATTTGGAAGAAAAAGGCAAATAACGCAAAAACAATTAATATAAATAATGAAGACTAATTTCAAAGTTGCTAGGAACGGGTGAACCACCCTTTTAAAGGGCACCTGTTGGCCGAAAATATTTTCCCCAACCAAAAGTGCAAGCTAATAGAGCCCTCACTCTGGTTGGGGCGTAGGTTTTTGTTTAAACTGGCTCTGCCGGGAGCTCCCTTCCAATTTGAGTGTCCTAGCGCTGGTGGGGGATTATTATTATCATTTATTTAAACTGCTGCCCTCAACCGGAGTGTGGGCTCCATTAGTCCACACCTTTTGTTGGGGAAAATATTTTAAACCAACAGGTGCCCTTTAACTTTTAGCATGATGTAGACCGGGTTGGAAGTTTCTGCAATATTTAGCTTTTTGTTTAGCAGCTTTCCAGTTTAGCATCTTATCTGGTTGCCACAGTCACATTTACTTTGGCAATCAGGCAGTGCTTTGTGTTAGTGACGTGAAGATGAATAGCAGATGGTATAAGTACAGGTATACAAACCTTTCTTTTATTCAGAAAGCTCCAAATCGCATGATTGCCTTCTCCCATATACTCCATTTTAATCAAATAATTCAGATTTTATTTTTTGTTCCTTTTTTGCTGTCATAATAAAACAGTACCTTCTACTGGTTCCCGACTAAGATATAATTAATCCTTACTGAAGCCAAAAACAACCCCATTAGGTTTGACTGATAAAAAAATTTAAAAAAATCATTAAAGTACGTTGATCCAAATTACAGAAGACTCCTTATCAGGAAAATCCAAGGTCCTGAGCATTCTGAATAACAACAGGTCCCATAGATGTAGTAATAAATAATATTGTAGCCGCACAGAGCAATAGTTTCATCTGGGTTGGTGACCCCCATTTGAAAACTGATATAGGTTGATTAGCAGTCAGATATTATTTTTTTTTAACAGGTATTTCTTTTTATTGATTTTGTTTAAACAAGGGGAGGGGGCTACAGAAAGAAAATAGGGGGGGGGAACAAAAAGATAGAGATTTATATAAGACCTTGGGAAGCTACAGCAGCAAAAGACAACACATTAGTAGACAACTAAAGTTCTAGAAAATAAACAATGAAAACCTATTGAAAAGTTGCTTAGAATTGGCCATTCTATAACATAAGTTACCTTAAAGATGAACCATTCCTTTAAGTGAAAGCTTTATTTCAGCTTATATAGTATATACAGATAGGGGACTTGTTATCCAGAATGCTGTTTTTGTGGGTAACTGATCTTTCTGTAATTTGGACCTTCATGCGTTAAGTCTACTAGAAAATTATATAAACATTAAATAACCCCAATAGACTGATTTTGCTTCCAATAAGGATTTATTATATCTTAGTTTGGATCAAGTATTATTATAAAGAAAAATGAAATGCTTTGGATTTTTGGATAAAATGGAATCTATGGGGACAGGCTTTCTGTAATTTGGATCTTTCTGGATAATGGTTTTCCAGATAACCGATCCCATACCTGTATTGCTAAACAAATTAAAATGGAAGGCCACGTTAAAGCAGAACAGTTGCGGGGGTTTTAGTTCTCCTTTAAGGTACCATTACTGGCACATTCGGGTATTTCTATTTCAACTAAATGGGGGGGCAGTTTCTGACCCTTCTCATGTGCCTTATGGTATTTTGTTTGGAGTCAGAACCTGCATGTGTCAATACTACGGCCCTCATGAAGTAGGACATTGAGTAATCACAGTCTGGATCTGTCCTTGACCTCGAGTTCTTTGCAATTTAAACTTTCTGTAGTTCAATTGTGTTTATTGCAATATTTCTAAACAAGGTCGGGTTTCAGCACTAAGGAAATCTTAATTACCTGTTGAACAGTCATGAAATGAAGAACAAATTTTTTTTTTTTAATCCTTGTACTGCATATTTGAAAGTTGTGTTTTTGAAGGGGTTAAATTAAACAAGGGCATTTCGAATGAGAACACACACTCGCACTCTCTCACTGCTGTTGCCTTTTGAAGAGATGTTTGTGTGCAAGTGTTGGACATAAAGATGAAAGGCCAGGGATAGAAGAGGATGAGCGTGTGTGTGCAGGCAACAGCCGCCTCTCTACAGAATGTGGCCACAGCGCGGCGGCAGGCGTTCAAGCTCAATGTTTTAGCCAATGTCCTAGTAACACCACATATGTTTGCCCCCTTCCTTTAGTAAGTTCATTTGTCACCGATTAACTTGGCAACTGCAAGCTCCCACTGTGTGGCCTTTTTTTTTTTTTTTTTCTTTTGCTACTACTAAACTCATCTCTCACCAGCAGCAGCTGTAGCTCAGCAATTTCACTTGGGTGGGGGAACAAATGTTTTCCTTGCAGTTGTCTGTGCGCATCAGACTCCATGTGGCTGGACTTGCTTTGCTTTTTAATACAAAGCAATATTTGCATGGAATCTAAGTAGAAGCTATGCTATTTTTAAGAGCAGTTTATTTTGCTATAAATAAACAGTACGAGGCCCAGGCAGCCTTTGCTTGTTTTTGATCATACTTTGTTTTTATAGACTGAGCAAATCTCTATTGGGGAAAAGGTATTAGATGTCCCTGTTGCAGGGTTGGGGTATAAATCCCTAAATATCACTGCTGACATCCTGGAAATGATTGTGCCTCTGGTGGAGGTCAGACTAGTAAGAGTCATCTTAAAGGAGATGACAGAAAGCAGTGGGGCTCATTTATCAACACTGAGCAAATTTGCCCATGGGCAGTAACCCATAACAACCAATCAGTGCTTGACTTTTTTCCGGCAACTGCAGGTAGAACAATGAATGCAACTATCTGGTTGCTATGGGTAACTGCCCATGGGCAAATTTGCCCAGTGTTGATAAATGACCCCCAGTGAGTTTTATGAAAGCAGAATTATAGGATGGAGCTGGGTTGAATCCTATATTTGGGTGAAACCCGTCTAAAAAGATATTTTTGCTAAATTTAAAAAAAAAGTAATCTCTTGGGAATATATGGGTGTGAATAAGTGATCTGTTTGAACGAGGATACATGCAATTTTGTAGAGAACCCAAAAATGATGCATTTGAGTTTAGATGCAAGGCGGGCAGTGACTCAAAGGTGAATCCTGTGATAAGGTTGGGTGAGCCTCTGATAGCAACAGACAGCTCGGGCATGTGAATAGTCGACAGTAGAAAGATTGGGAATTCTATTTTAAAGGAATCGTTCCGTATAAAAAATAAAAACTGGGTAAATAGGCTGTGCAAAATAAAAAATGTTTCTAATATAGTTAGGCAAAAATGTAATGTATAAAGGCTGGAGTGGCTGGATGTCTAACATAATAGCCAGAACACTACTTCCTGCTTTTCAGCTCTCTTGGTTTACACTGACTGGTTACCCTGGCTACCAGGCAGTAACCAATCAGACTTGAGAGGGGGCCACATGGGTCATATCTGTTGCTTTTGAATCTGAGCTGAATGCTAAGGATCAATTACAAACTCACTGAACAGAAATGTACCATGTGGCTCCCCTTCAAGTCGCTGACTAACTCAGAGTTATAGAGCTGAAAAGCAGGAAGTTGGATTCTGGCTGTTTTATTAGACATCTGTTCACTCCAGTCTTTATACATTACAGAGGGAGAAGAGATTTTAAGTTAAGACTAGATTGGGGCCTAAGGGGCAAATTTACTTACCTCCGAAGTTGTGCCAGCATTGACTTCGTCAGACGAAGTTTCGCCAGGGCGCCGCTAATTCACTAAAATCCAGTTGCGCTCAGGGAGGCGAAAGGTAGCAAAGTTGTTAATTCATCAAGCAAAGCGCAGTTACGCTAGCGATGTCTAATTTGCACATGGCGCCAGGTTAAAGTACAATGGACGTATATGTAGCAGCAAATACATTACACTACACAAGCCTTGGGAAAGCTTCATAAAATAAGAGTTATTTTGCCCTATACATGTGCCCACTGTATAGTTTAGGTGCCGTATGTTAGGAAATGTAGGGGGGAAGGAGGGTACCCCAAAAAAATATACAATCTTTTTCCAGCCTTGTGGGGAAGGCAAGTCTGGCGCAAGAGGTAACGTTCAGTAAAATGCGCAAGTTAGTGAATTAGCGTAGTTACGTCCCTTTGCCATATCGCAACTTCGCCTGCCATAAGGGTGCAAGGTAGTGCTAGAGTAGGTCCACTTTGCTTGCGAATTTACGCCAGCACCCGTTAGTAAATTGGCGAAGTAACGAGAATTTGCGCAAGCGTTAGCCGCTTCACACTTCAGTGAATTTGCCCTTAAGAGAGGTAATTGTGGCAGTAAGGTGAAATAGAAACCTCAATTTTAAATACCCCAATTTTTTTTTTCTCATTGTTTTACACCATTTTTGTGTCCCTTAAAAATATACTGCATAATGAATTTCTATAATTTTACATTTTCCTGGGTTTCATACCATTTTGTCTTATGCCCTGAAAAATGTAAAATTGAGAGTTCTACTGTGTGTGAAAGACTTGGAAACACAGGGCACTACCATGCTATGCAGACTCTGAAAGAGCCAATGCAATATAGTTTCAAGATGGAGTTGGTTATCTGCACTGTAAGATGTGTTGGCTGCTTAAAGTGACTGTGTATACACTTTAAAAGAAAAATTTTTTTTTTTACTTCTGTAGTGAGATCCCGCAAAGCTGCAAAAGGTAAACCGGGCCGGCCTGCTCGACGTGGGCGTCCACCAAAGAACAATAATCATTCTCGTGTCTCACGACAACGATATGAGGAAGACAATGGAGCTGATGTTGAGGAAATGGTAACGCAAGTTTTCTGCTGCTTTGTTTCCATTTATCTATATGTGTCTGTATAAATGTCTGTGTGTGTCATTCAGTTATTGTAATCAAAAAACAAAGAAATAAATATTCTCTTAAGGCAAATGCTCAGTAACTGTCTTGGGCCAATATATTTGCATAGTTACAGTTAACATGGGTTGAAAAAAGACAAAAGTCCAAGTCAGACCTGGATATTCTGCTAGTTCAAGATATTGCTGCTGGTAGATTGGTTTGCAACTTTGCATGGATGTGTTTTCGCCGTTTCTAGTCTATGTTGCACTTGCATGCTGACCATTAAAGGCAAAGTCTGGCTTTATATCAATCGACTTGTTTTTTTTCAGGTGCGTCAAAGCAAACCCACCTCTCGCCGCCAGAACCAGGAGCTTCATAAGTGTGAGGAGATTTTGGCAAAACTCATAAAGTACCGATTCAGCTGGCCTTTCAGGTATGTTTCTGTATGTAAAGCAAAATATTTTTGCCATAATTTATAACTGAATTTGCGTTCCACAAATGATGTTTTTATTCTTTAGTCCTCAGCACAGCACTGTACAGCGATTATCATTCTCATCAGTCCCTTCCATTGAAGCCTACATCTAAAATTCATATGATCATTACGCAATACATACACAGTAGGACCTAATGGATGACAATCCCTGTTCTACAAGATGCACTAAATTGTAGTGCTTTTTGTAGCCCTACATTTTGCTTTTTGTCTGTAGTGAAGTGCAAAATACTGACTTGTTTCTGGGATGAGATGGCATGAAGGGGTTGGATACAGTTGGGAAAAAGATAGGACAAACATGCTTTGTAAAATAGACTAAACATCCATGTCAGTTTTGTACTTTCTATAATGACAATGGGCCCCCTTGAACTTTAGGTATATATGAATGATCAGTGATATACATATTTATTAAAAGTATATACACTGTCACTTTAAAGGGATACTGTCAAAACGCATCAGTTAATAGTGTTGCTCCAGCAGAATTCTGCACTGAAATCAGTTTCTCAAAAGAGCAATCACTTTTTTTTATTTTTTTATTAAAAGTTTAATTTTGAAATCAAACATAGAGCTAGACCTATTGTCAGTTTCCCAGCTGCCCCCAGTCATGTGACCTGTACTCTGATAAACTTCAGTCACTCTTAACTGCTCTACTGCAATTTGGAGTGATATCACCCCCTGCCTTTCCCCCCAGCAGCCCATCAGCAGAACAATGGAAAGGTAACAGATAGCAGCTCCCTAACACAAGTTAAAGGACTAGTAAAATCAAAACAGAAATTTTTTTTAAAAATTTGTTCCTATACATTGAAAAAAAACACCAAGACAAATTCAACTTCAAAATCGCAAAGCCTTTATTAACAAATAACTTACTGAAACTCCGCTTCTGCGCCTCTTCAGAAAAGGCGACAGGGCAACAATCCATTGTGCCGTGCTCGATTTCTCCTCCCTGATTATCTCCTTTAAGGAAGGCATAGAGAAGAAATCGAGCATCGCATGATGGATCGCCCAAACGCTTTCTGAAGAGGAGCACAAGCGGAATTTTGGTTATTTCTTAATAAAGGCTTTGCAATTTTAAAGTTTAATTTGTCTTGGTGGGTTTTTTCTATGTATATTAACGAATTTTTTCAATGTTACTGGTCCTTTAACAGCTCCCTTGTAGATCTAAGAACAGCACTTAATAGTAAAATCCAGGTCCCACTGAGACACCTTCAGTTACATTGAGTGGGAGAAAAAACAGCCTGCCAGAAAGCAGTTCCATCCTAAAGTGCTGGCTCTTTCTGAAAAGCACATGATCAGGCAAAATGACCTGAGATGCACCTACACACCAATATTACAACTAAAAAAATACAAGAATGAAATTTTATCATCATTTATTTATATAGTGCTGACAAGATACCCAATGCTTTTTATATTTTTGAGTGAATTATTTGCAGTGTAAACAATGTAATTTAGAAATTAAAACTACATCATAAAAATCATGACAGAATCCCTTAAAAGTTTTTGGGATTGTGAAAAACCCAAATTAGCTTTATAAGGTGACCATGGTAACCACTGGGCCAATGTACTGGATTCCCACACAACACAAGTATTACAGGGTCTGTTGTTCAGACATTTACCACCAGTGCCGCTGCCAAGCTTGTTTTTGATGTGATGGTGTTGTATTAACATCATAAATCCACATTAGTAAATTGTATAATTATCGTCCCATGTTGGGTGTCCTCCAACAGGCCTACTCGACAAATATCTGGCCAAAATTATGTCCATCTGCCCTGTTTGGGTAAGGACCTAAAAAGGCTTGTTAAATGAAGATGACTAAAAAATAAGGTTGCAAACTGAACCAACTTTATCTTTTGATTTTAGGGAGCCAGTCAGTACTGATGAAATAGAAGGCTACACAAATGTGGTGACAACCCCAATGGACTTCCAGACCATGCAGAGCAAATGTTCATGCAGTAGTTACCAGACCGTGCAGGAATTCCTTAATGACCTGAAACTGGTATTTGGAAACACAGAGCTGTATTACCAACCTGGAAGTTCTCAGTTGTCCTGCTTGGAGAAGACTGAGCAATGTGCCCGAGACCTACTTGGCAAACATCTGCCAGCACACACTTATCAGAGGAGACATCGTAAGCACCAGGCTCCTGAGCAAGAGCCTGAGACGGCAAACCCCGGGCGGGGGCGCAAACGGAAGAAATGAAACCCATCAAAAAAGGGAGAGGGTTTGGGGTAGAGCTTGCGGAAGAATTGAGGGAAATGTAGAAATGGAGAGTTGGGGTGGCAGAACCTGGTGTTTTCCCTCTGATCCCATACATACCTTGACGTTTTTAATGCATCGGAGAGAATTTGTTGAAAAGATAAATACAGACGTGGGGAAGTCAGAAGCTAAATCCATTTATATTGTAGTGTTTCCAAAATTCGATTTCTATTGCCCACCAACTAAAACTGCTGCTATCTGGTTTTGTCATGGAACCCTCTCACTTAAGAGGATGCGGTTTATAACTGATCATGTCTATAAGATAACAGCTATGCTTCATTTTGGCATCTTCGTTTTGTTTTCTATCTCAGCCTCCACATTCGCTGCATATTCCCAGTGCTGCACATAGTGCTTTGTTTAGAGGGAGGGGGATCGCAAGGGCAGGGGGTTCTTTATTGTTCGGGAACCTTCCTAAGAAATGATGTAGTAAGTGTATTTCTCAGTTACAGAATTATTTTAATCAGGATAATGATTATTATGAGCTTTCTCTGACTTTTTTTTGGCGATGTTCTGCACTTAGCCTGTCCGTTAAACAAGTGGCTGTACTGCGTCTGACTTCTGTGATATATCCTCTATCTACCCTTTGTATTTATAGATTACCAGTCCTCTCCTTCTCGTAAACGTTCCCCAGGCAATCATTGGGAGGCTTCCTAAGGCTGAATAAAATAATGTATCATAACATTCTAAAAGAATCACCAGCTCCCCAACTTGGCCCGCCTCCCCGTGTAAATGCCACCAGCAAAGACAAATAACCGAAAAGACTGTTCTAGGAAGTGGATTTTGCTACGTTCTCCTCTCCCATTTAATGGGTTATTAAATATTTTTCCTCTGCCGACACAGGTATCCAAACAGGAGAGTCACTTTTTTTTTTTGTGTATTTTTTTTTTTTTTTGTACTGACTTTTATTTCCCCTTTTTTTTCTAGATATTCAATGTCTGCTTGTGATCTTGTATAAAGGGAGCCTTTGTCTGGGTTTGGCACATGTACAGTACAGTTTATATGAAAACAAGTGTTTGCCTTTATTAATATTAAAACCGAAGGAACATGTGTAAATCTGTCTGGAGTACACACTTTTCATTGTTTAGGTTTTTTTCTAGTAATTCCTCTTATTTTTATATCTGTTTTAAGCAATGTGGTTTTTATAATTATGCCTCGTAAAATTAAACTTTGTGATCCGTGCAGCATCACATTTATACTGACTTACGGGAAATGTGATTTTTCTGCTTGAACCAAGCATGAGCCAAAGTGGCTTGGAACCACTAATAAAGGCTGAAATTTGCCGAAGCGCTGAAATACACTACAGTTCACTATGGGGCAAATTCACTAACCGGTGAAAATTCACCTTACATCGCAACACTTTGGCAGGCGTAAATTTGCCTGGACAATGCGAATTCACGAAGATTCGAAGTTGCGCACAGGGTACCGAATGCTGGCGAAGTTGCGCTATCGAAAATATGTTCAGCAGTTCGAAGTTACGCTAGCGTTGGTTAATTTGCATACAGCGTGCAGTTAAAGTACAATGGCTGTATATGCTGCAGCAAATACATTAGACTACACAAGCCAGGGAACCTTAATAACATGATATAGATGTGTTATATTACCCTACACATGTGCCCACAGTTTAGTTTAGGTGCCATATGTTATCAAATGTGGGGGGGGAGGATTGTACCCCATACAAGATTTTACGCTCTTTTGCAGCCTATCACCCTGTAAAAAGGAAAAGACGCCAGCGTTTTTTGGGACTTAGAAAAAGGCAAGTCTGGTGATAGAGGTAAGTAAAATCAAAAAATTAATGAATTTGGGTAGTAACGCTCTTTCGCCAGAGCGAAAATTCACCTGGCGTTAGAGTGCGCCAGTCTATCTCCTTGGCGAAATTACGCCAGCGAATTTTCACCAGCGTTGGCCACTTCGCCCTTTAGTAAGTTTCCCCCTATGTATTAAAAGATCCACTTGTTTGTCGAGATCTTTCTCTGACAGTCACATGCACACACCGTCAGGTGATTGGTGCTAGACTGTGTGATGTCCAGACTAATTGGACTTGACTATTTACAAACAACCAGGGAGAAATATGCAACGGTTTAGTATCCTCTTAATTTCACCGATAACATTCACAGAGGACAAGACATTTGTTTGTGACCTGTTATTCAGAATGCTCGGGGCCTGGGATTTTCCAGATAACATAAATGAATCGGAACCCCAAAAGCTCTGCATTTTTCAGGGCAAATCAGTCGTCCTATCTATGTATTCTACTTGTGCATCTTTTCCCTGCACAGCTGAACTAAAAATACAGTCCCCGCCTTGAACCTGAGCTGCTTTTATATGAGCTCGGCAAATTGGCAATTTTAGGTGTCTAACTCAGTTTCGAGCCATGTTGGGGATGTAAAACACTATTCCCTTGGATTATACCACTACAGTGTCCACAATTTCTACAGGGATATGAGCCTATATTTCATTTTGAAATGAAAAGACGAGTGGTTGCTTAAACAGATGGCCATATCTGGGATCAGTTTGCAAAAAAACCCCACTATTTTAGAATAGTTTGTTTAGTTGTAATTCGTATCATAAGTGGTTATAAAGGGGATACGTTGGTTTCTCATTACATTTTTTGTTTTAAGGGTATCATCCCTTGTAACATTTTTAACTTCATGGTCATATCCTAGTTGGCCCTTAGGTTGCACCCATCCACTGCTTCAAGGTGAACCCCATGTTTTGGGAACTACCGCTCTATCATACACACAAAAATACATATATATCATAATATTTGTATGTATATTTCATAGAATATATACATCGTAAATCGTACCTATATATCTAGAAACCTGTTATGCAGAAGGCTCTGAATTACAGGAAGGCCATCTCCCATAGACTCAATTTTTAGCAAATTCTGTTTTTAAAAATAGACATAAATAAACAGTATCTTGTACTTGATCCTACCTAATCTGTGTGAATCCATGTTGGTGGCAAAGCAATCCTATTGGATTTATTTAAAGTTTAATTGATGACTTAAGGTATTGGAATTACAATTGAGGGATGGGACCGGTTATCCAGAATGCTCAGGACCTGGAAGATCCGTAATTTGGATCTTCATATCTTGAGTCGATTAGAAAATCATGTAACCATTAAATAAACCCAGGGCTGCCATCAGGGGGGCACAAGTGTACCAGGCCTGAAAGGGGGGCCCTGCCCCCCTTGACAGTGCCAAAGCTGTGCCGCCTCCGTCCAAAGTCTGAACAGCCGAAATGCAGAAGTCCCAAAGCGGCGAAAAGACCTTAAGTCATGGAAACAGCCGAGATTGAAGTCCTGAAGCGGCGAAAAGACCCAAAGTCATGAAAGGAGGCGAAGTTGAAGTCCTGAAGCCATGAGTTCAATTCCTCTGAAAACCAATGTGTGTTTTTTGGGGGGTTTTTTTGAATCCCGTAGCCAACAATGTATTATTGTAATACTCTATTGGCCCCTGCCACCAATGTTTTATTTTTTTTTAAAATATTCTTTGGGGCCCCAAATTTTTTTAACTTGTAAGGGGGGCCCTTGCACCAATGTTTTATTTAAAAAATATTCTTTAGGGACCCAATTTTTTTTAACTTGTTAGGGGGGAACTGGCGCCAATGTTTTTTTTAAAAAAAATGTTCTTTGGGCCCCAATTTTTTTTAACTTGTAAGAGGGGCCCTGGCACCAATGTTTTTTTCAAAAAACTTTTATGGGGGACCCTTTCACCAATGTATTTTTTTTTTAACTTATAGGGGGGCCCTGGCCCCTAATAGCTTTTAATAACATGTGTGGGGGTTACATTTTTTTAGCACTGATGTCTGTGTGGTCTTTTAACTGTCATGTGAAGTGGGTGGGATCTGGGGCAAGGGGCCCCCGAAAATGTACGGGGGAAATTGTACGGGGCCCCGTGATTTCTAACGACAGCCCTGAATAAACCCAATAGGCTGGTTTTGCTTCCAATAAGGATTAATTAAATCTTAGTTTGGATCAAGTACAAGGTTCTGTTTTATTATTACAGAGAAAAAGAAAACCATTTGTAAAAAATTTTATTATTTGGAAAAAATAAGCAATCTGGGAGATTGCCTTGCCATAATTTGGAGCTTTCTGGATAACGGGTTTCCAGATAACAGATGCCTTTCCTGTATTATATTTATATTATCTCCTATAATAAAATTGTGGGCACTATTAGTCTGCTGCAGAAACAGTTTTGCCATGATCGTTGTACTTTAAATGGAATTAGCCGTTTTTAATGTGTATGTGTGATCCAACATGGCTGCGGTGCACCAGGAGCTGGGCAGCATAAACCTCATGAGGGGCATTTTCTAGCAAAAATAGGAATGTTTCCCCCAACTGGTGTACAGGAAAACAATTTTGCTATGATCGGTGCTTTTAATTATACTCAAATATTCAAGCACACACACACGTACATATACTGTACATACACATATAAATATATATATTGCATTGCACTTATTATTACAGAGAAAAAAAATTGTAGAAAATGGAGCCTATGGGAGATGACCTTTCCGTAATATGGAGCTCCTGGATAAAGGGTTTCCAAATAAAGGATCCCATACCTGTACGAAGAAATGAGTGTCTTTAAAATCTGCACTTCAGGAGGGTAAAGCAATATATTCCCTTGCCCTGATGGAATACTCCTTTAGTACAAACATGTTGGTGAGATAAATGCAAAGCATGTGTTTATAGTCGTTAAAATCCTATGAACTAGTTGAATCTGTATCAGGCAGGATAGGAATGTGTGAATACATCCTTGTCCAGCATAACAAATGACACTATTTATCAGCTACCTCACAAATCCTATGAGGGATGATAAGGGAAACAAGGACTGTGCGGCATTTCTTAGATAATAAGTAATAAGCAACGTGACAGGAGTAAGTGGTGTGGGAGAAGTGCCAGCTGCCCCCGCAGTCTCCTGGAACATGTCGGGACTCTAATGGGAGATACTACTGGAATGGCTGCTAGAATGTGGGCCTAACAACCTCTTACCATTTCTCTGGTAAAACTGGAGCTCCTTCCCTTATAACAATTGATTTGCATGTTATTATGTAAACACGGTAACCTACATGCTTGGCCAGCCTGCCCCTCATGAAAACAACGCTGCTAAGGGGTCGTACTGATGAGCCTTCTTACCCACACTCCCCTGTTGTGTCAGTTTTATAAAGTTCCACCGCAAGGAAGCAAAGGAACAAAAACACATTTTATTCTTTCTAAGGGGCCTAAACTCAGAGCGTTTTCCACGCAATTCTGACGCGCTGCGCCAAAATGCAGTTGTCAAGTCGTATGCAATGGAAAATCAGGTTAAATAGAAATGTCGCATGGTGTCGCAGTGTTGATTCGATGCGACACCACTGTCGGATCCAGGCGCTGCGTCTGTATCTGACAGTCATGTCCTGTCGGATCAACACTGCGACACCATGCGACATTTCTATTTCTTACCTTATTTTCCGTCGCATCTGACTTGACGCCTGCATTTTGGTGCAATGCGTCGGATGCGGCAGAATCGCGTGGAAAACGCTTGTCTAGTTCTACCCAAAGAGGAGTAATAAAAAATAGCAATAACAATATATTTGTAGCCTTACAGAGCATTTGTTTTTAAGACAGACCCCCATTTGCAGGGCCAGAGGCGCCTCGTGGTCCTAGTGTCCGCCGTCCATGCTAGGGTTGCCACCTGGCCGTTATGATGATAAAATGATGGCTGATCCCAATGTTATTAATAGGGAAAAAGATAAATATAAAGGGTATATTTATCAAAGAGTGAAGTTAATAGTGAAGTTCCGCCACTAGAGTGAAATTCCGCCACTCTCCATTCATTTCTATGGGATTTTTATAGGCGTATTTATCAAAGGGTGAACTTTCACTTCACCCATTGATAAATACGCCTTTCAAAATCCCATAGAAATGAATTGAGAGCTGCGGAATTTCACTCTAGTGGCGCTACTTCACTCTTTGATAAATTTACCCCATAGGGGGGCCGGTAGGAAGGCGCAAACCACCATCCCCGCCGCCAAGCATGCATGCGCCATATCTCAGCGTTCTCAATACACATTAGGATGCGGATGGGGGGCATGAGCAGCTCGGATTTACATAGCAGGCGCCCCTAGGCCATTTGTCTTTTATTCAATCAAATTTTTATCAGGACCAGAGCAATGGGGATTGGCGTATAGGAAATTTAAAAAATGATCGTATCTCCTGCGCCTCTGCAGTGTTTCTGAACCAATGTGGGTGTGTCTGGGCAGCATACCACCCCCTAAAATCCTCCCGCCCTAGGCCCAGAACCTTGGTGGCCTCTCCACATCTCCAGGCCTGGACATGACGCCCAGGGGCGTAACTACAGAGGAAGCAGACCCTGCAGCTGCAGGGGGCCCAGGAGGTATAGGGGGCCCCATGAGGCTCAAATTCATATACAATTTCAATACATTTTGGTAAAACAGGACAACCTCTGGATATGTTTGGGGCCCTAAAATTAATTTGCTGTCGGGCCCAGTAACATCTAGTTACGCCACTGATGACGCCCCTAACATTTCGCCGCCTTTCAGGCCTCACCACAAATCCAGGCCTGCCCGTTTGAAAGCTGGGAAGAATCAGAAGAGGGCAAATAATTCAAAAACTATATTATAAAAAAAAAATAATGATGGCCAATTGAAAAGTTGCCATTCTACGACATACTACTAAACGTTAACTTGAAGGAGCTCCCAGTCCCACCCCTCCACGGGAAACTAGGGGCCAATGACAAAGGTTTTCCCTCTGCCTGAAAGTGTTTATGGCATCTCCCTGGTAGTTTATACTCCCACTCCACATAAACAGAACAATTCATCTATCAGCCCCCAAAATGGCTGTTTATAAGCATAAAGCTGCGCCGGCACACGCACTGACACTCCCGCCCCCGATCTTCCTTCTGTTATAATTCCCATCCTAGCCAGGTTACATACAGCTAATGCTGATTGGCTACACGCTTGTCACATGATCAGCTCCAAGCAGAGGGAGGCGACTGAGACCAGACCGCAGGGGAAGAAACATCATGGTGAGAGCAGCTAATGTTATAGTGTTTGGTACAGCAGTGACCTGTGTGTCAGTGAGGGATATGTGTAACCATGTGTCAGTACAATATCAGCTTAGTTACTCGAACAGCACAAGTATATACGGTATTATTAACACAGCTTTCCTCATGGAAATGGCATATTAAAGGTACAGTTCAGTCCTGCTGCCCCATGATTGTTATTCACAAACGCTAGAGCTGGAGCCTGGTTGCAGCAGGTTGGACTTGGCTGTTATGTGCTGAAATTGTGTGTCTAAATGTTAATTAGCCTGTATTAAATCAGATATAATTTGTTACCTTTAGGCCACCTTTATGATAATAAAACACAAGGGGCTTGTGCAGGGCCGTAACTATAGAGAAAGCAGACCCTGCAAGTACAGGGGGTTCAGGAGATAGAGGGGGTCCCATGAGGCCCTAATTCATATTCACTTTCAATAAATATTGGTCAACCGATATTTTTCGGGCCTGGCAAATGGAAAGCCAGGTGTAATATATCCAGTCTCAACAGTGCTCAGGAACCTAGGGGTTAATTACTGCTTCCATTTTGACAGTTCTTGGTATTGTAATAATAAGGTAGAAGCAGGGCCAGACATGTAACCAGAGGATCAACGGGTCTGCTGATATTAAATGCTATAGATTTGCAATTGGTTTTCGTTTTTTTATTGTTTTTTAATCAGCAGCTCTCCGGTTTGCATTTTAAGCAATCTGGTTGCTAGGATCCCTAGCAACCATGCATTGATTTGAATAAGGGACTGGGATATGAATAGGAGAGGGCTTGAATAGAAAGATGATTAATAAAAAGTAGCAATAACAATACATTTGTAGCCTTACTGAGCATTTGTTTTTTAGATGGGGTCAGTGACCCCCATTTGCAGGACTGGATTTCCCCTCAGAGGTGCCTCATGGTCCTAGTGCCCTCCGTCCACTTGTGCAAGACCCACCTCCAGCACGCGCATACACTCACTTGCTTCAGGGATCTCAGGGAAACTGTGCGTTATCAATGTGCGTTATCAATACATATTATTATGCGGATGGACGGCATGACTCCCCTAAAATTTCTGCACCAAAGGCCTGCCCATAGAGTCAGAAGAAGAGGGCAAATAATTCAAAAACTATATTAAAAAAAAATAATGATGGCCAATTGAAAAGTTGCTTAGAACTGGCCATTCTACAACATACTACTAAAAGTTAACTTGAAGCTGAACCACCCCTTTAATTGACTCCTTAAAGGAGCTTAGACAGTCCAATTTCCAAAAACCCACCAGCACACCCTGGCCTCTCAAAACAAGATTGGTCCGGTGCTCAGTTAAAAGGGATCGGCAACCCTTGATTAACACACTTAGGAAAAGAAAAAACTGGCACTCGGGACTCAATGCAAGCGGGCCAAGCCCTGCGTGTTTAATGCAATGTAACATTTCAGGGGCGCGCCTTTAAAGGAGAAACAAACCCTTAATAAAAAAAAAAAAACCCTACCCTATATAAAATCTTATCGGTACAGGTTGGCTGTGGGTTTTGCCTGCAACCATTCTCCCAATGCATTTGCCACAAAGCACATTAACCCCTACAGTTCCTTGCCCCGCTGCTCAATTGAATCCCCCACCTATCCATGGCCTCACTCTATTCATTGTCCTCTTTTACCCTTTCCATCCCACACTCTCCTCTCTGTCTCTAATTACCCTCTGCCTTAAGCTGGCCATAGCATATAAATGGCCCAATAAAATCTCCATGTGTAATAAAAGGCACTACACATGCCCTGCTGGAGCAAATACCCATAGCAACCAATACGATGTTTGCCTTTCAACAGGTCACCAGTTAAGGCTGCCTTCTGTTTGGTTGCTGGTGTTTAGATCAGTGTTAAAGGCTGTACTTTGTATTCCCTTTTGCGTTTAGTGTCTTTTACTTGAATGTTTTACCCCTGTTCTCCTTTCCTATTATAAGAACTGCCTTAACAGGGTCCAGAGCAATATGGGGACAATCAAGTGGACCTGGAAAGTGCATGATATTCTTCCCTTCTAGTGGGAGGAGAGCTCTAGAATTTCGCTGCTTCCCCCTTTTTGTTAAATACCTTAATCACAGAGGAGTGTGTTTCTTTTTGCCTTTAAGCTACTAGCACACGGTGCTGATGATGGGCTTTTTTCCACTTGCATTTTCTGCGCAGGCAGAGAAAAGCCCACCCATTCCTTCTTCTTGGTGCACTGGCAAACATGGCAAGCACACACACTGAAAAGATTTTGTCACAAAAATTCGAAAGTCAAGTCAGCAAGGACAAGGAGCAAATAGGCTTTTTACCACCTGCATACAAAACACAATCATCAGCCCTGTTTGCAATAAGTCCTGTGTTTTATAGGGATGCACCGAATCCACTCTTTTGGATTCGGCCGAACCCCCAAATCCTTCTCGAAAGATTCGGCAAAATACAGAATCGAATCCAAAGCCTAATTTGCATATTGCAACACTAGGGATGCACCGAATCCAGGATTCAGTTTGGGATTCCGAATTTGCATATGCAAATTAGGGGTGGGAGGGGGAAAAATTTTTACTTCCTTGTTTTGTGACATAAAGTCACGCGATTTCCCTCCACCACCCCTAATTTACATATGCAAATTCAGAATCCCAAACTGAATCCTGGATTCGGTGCTTCCCTAGTGTTTTTTCACCCTCCTTTTCACAATTATGACTCCTTTTGGCGTCTTCTTCCTTAATTCTTTTCTGCTGCTCTGTGCCACTTTATTCAAATAATAAAGTAATAAAATCTAAGTCATATTGGCCAGAGAGTTTTGTCACTTTCTTGAAACTGCCATTGGCCAGAAACCATTGTATTTTGCGCAGTTTATCTGTTATACAGTATAGTTTAGTTTCAACCTCAGTGGCTGCATCCATGGCCCCACAGCAGTATAAAAAGTGTATTAGAGCTATTGAAACAAAATGCACATTTTTTTTTTATATACACCTGTTCTGCAGCAGTACCATCTTATACTGACCCGTATGCTTTCATTGTAGTCTGTATTTCATCAGCTGGCACAGCAAATGGAAGACGTGTCTGGAGACAGAGGGGTGCTGAAAGAAGTGATTCGGCCTGGAAAAGGAGGGAAGGTTCCCTGTGATGCAACAGTAATATGTAAAAAGCACCTGCAGTACCATATTTCACATACAGAAACAAACAGGGTCCTTTGGCATATTGTTATATAATAGATCTATGCATCGTATTGTGATATTGATAAGAAGGGTATGCCTTTTTAACACAATTGCAATGAACTTGTGCAAAACATATTTTTTGTCCATTATTTTAATAACTTAAAAAAAAATGTTTATTTGTTGTGCTAAACAAGGCAAATGGGGACATTTAAGAGATTCCATATTTGGTCCGTGAGATAGATAATCAGAATACCGGTGCATGAAAATCAATTAGCGTAGGGGCACACTGGGCGATTCGAGGAGATTTTAGTGTGGCGATTCGTATTCCGAAGTCGCCGGAAGTTTCCTCGTGAGGCGACTTCTGAAAAGGAAGCGCCGCATGTGCTTTAGCGCAGGCGATTTTTCATTTTAGCCGGCGCAAGACAGAGGGAAGGCGTTCGGGGAGATCAAGGCGATTAGTCAAGGCGATTAGTCGCCAGGCGACTAAATCTCCCCGAATCGCCTTGTGTGCCCCTACCCTTATACTAAGGGATTATCTGTTGTCTGGTAGCCTGATTATCTCTTATGCACATATCCATCATCTCTGGTGGCCATGAAATGTCATAAATACTGAAATAAAATGAGCCAGCATGGTACCACTGAAAAAAAAGGCACGCTCTTTTTATTGTTGATTATATATATATGTGTGTGTGTGTGTGTGTGTATACGCTAATGTGATGTGTAGCTGTTTATAGAGACTTAGGTTCTTAACGTATTTTCAGTGAAGTATTCCGGTTACTTGGAACATGCTGACAAACCATTTGACACAAGTTGCTACAGACGTCACCCTAGAATGATGAAGTTAGGACAAGGTAAGCTAAATGCAACCCAGTCTATTGTACCTGCTGACATATACATCTGCGTACTCTTTAATTTAAAGGAAAGCGGTCATTGATTAATTACCCAAATGAAAACACAATTTTCTTAACTTGCCTAACACTGTTATTTTCTGTTACATACCAGATCACCTGATTTAAAATGTTCTTGTCTTTTCTACAAATCTGTTTTTTTTTCTATATTTGAACAGGCTAGATCCTAGGTAACCACAGATGATGACCTGCTACATATAATTTAATATGTGCCACCTAGAGTAAAGCTTATTTGGCCTATGGCTTTGACTGTGGATTAGTGGTCTGCTGGTCAAGAATTTCTCGAACCCGCACCCGACCCTAACCCGCCCCCTCCCGAACCCACTCCTGCAGTCTTATTATAGACGCCCGCCTCGCCCCACAGTGACGTCACAAAAGGGGCGGAGGCAGGCGTAAGTCTATAAATTCCAGTGCCGAAAGCCGGCAGTACTAGGTTTTGTGCAGGAGTCGGCCCGAACCGATAAATAAATAAATAAAATGTCTTTTATGCTCTTCTCATTTCA
Source organism: Xenopus laevis (assembly GCF_017654675.1). Taxonomy (NCBI): domain Eukaryota; kingdom Metazoa; phylum Chordata; class Amphibia; order Anura; family Pipidae; genus Xenopus; species Xenopus laevis. Next base: position 42,172,943 of record NC_054373.1, on the reverse strand, counting down.
TGTTACGGTTGAAAAGCATCCATAGGCATATTATATTTATGGCAGTGCATATTTTTTTTCCAGATATCACTCTTGCTGGAATGGAGATTGGACTGCTGACAATGCAGCGTGGAGAGTTGTCAAGGTTTCTCTTCTCACCGAAATATGCCTACGGCACACTGGGCTGTCCTTCTCTCATCCCACCGTCAGCCACTGCCCTTTTTGAAATCGAACTGTTGGACTTCCTAGACACAGCAGAATCTGATTTGTTTTATGCCCTGAGTCCGGTAAAAGAGCGTTTTTAATTGTAGTTTATTTCACTGCAGCAGTATTGCTGACAGGTAGATTAACATTCTTTCAGTAGGAATGAGAATTATTTATCTTGCAGGAAGTGCAGGCAACATTTCCTCTGGATAAGATTATCAAAATTGCTGGAACAGAGAGAGAGTTTGGGAATTACCTTTTCAAGAGAAACAGATTCAATGATGCTAGAGACAGATACAAAAGGGTAGGTCATTAAACATTGGTTCCATTACCCAGTTCAAATGTCGCTCCCTTGTTTGTCAATTGTATAACAAGTTTTCTCTCATTTATAGCTGCCTGCTGCCAGCTCTGGAGAAAATCCAGAATTGATTCAATACGGTGTTTAAAAGAAAAGTATTTATTAATGGAAAAAAATATTATTGTAATATTACAGTTAAATTTGCTTGTAATTTGTTTGTAACCACAACAGTTATAATGAATTGTCTGCTCTGTCAAGTGATCGCAAATTAATACTTTTCCCTTCTCTGTTCTAATATATGGGAGCAATATTGACAACACTGCAAACTATAGTTTACCAAAGTGCAGCTTCAAGCTAAGCATTGTTTTCAGCACTATTATGTGTAGCAATGTAGATGCTTCAGCATAAGCCCTGAATGCTATCCCACCTCAATATATGTCAGTGCTGTACAAAGGGATTTTGTTTTGCTTTTGTGTGATTCATCATGTTGCTTCTTTGCATTGTACTGAGCACTATAAAATTAAATGATTCTGAAAATGGCAGTTTACCTTGAAATTATCATTTAGTATGATGCACATCATAATATTCTGAGACTGTAATCTTCTTTAAAGAACCAGCAGTGTAGGTGGTTCTTCACAGTGAGGACAGTGAAGTTTGGAATGCCTGACGGGTGATGGCTAATTCTGTTAATGTCTTTAAGAAGGGCTTGGATGTTTTTCTTGGACAAGAATAATATCCAAGGCTATTGTGATACTAAAATCTACAAGTAGTATAGCTATTGGCATATATAGTTTATGTGAGTGTATGGAGGGGTTGGTGTGAGTGTGTTAGCATGTGCTATTGGGTTCATTTGGAGGGGTTGAACTTGATGGACTTCTTTGGTCTTTTTTTTTCAACCCAGCGTGAATATGTAACCAATGTATGTTTGTTCATTTTTAACATTTGCCTAGCTCTATCTAGCCATACATCTATGATAGCTGAAGGCAGAAGAATACTGTGGTTACATTTTTATTTTTCTTAACTTGTTTTAGCTTTCTGTTCAGATCAAAATGTATTCATCTTTCAGCCTAGGGTTGGTCGCTAAACAGCAGATAACAGTTAAACCTTTTAAGTACTGGGCTATTTCCTGTTTTGTGCATCAAATGCCAGACAATGTTTCAACATTTTGTTCTGTTTAATATTTAGGACATTTCACATGGAAACACATTTAATATTTTTTTCCTAGTCACCCATGGCATGCATTCAGGACAGGACTTTCCCCCAAAAAAGGTAAAGGGTCAGCACCTCCCCTACTCACTTGTCCGGAGGCCTATGGATGGATGGATGGAAGCAAGTTCATGGGGCAAGTTGTTCCCAACAGGAGGGGTTCTCTCTCTTGTCCCCCTCTGGTGCTGGTCCTGAAGCTGGTGTGGGGTTACCCAAGGTGGGCTGTGGACTGGCGGTGGAGCTGTCGACGGGCCTACAGTTACCTCCCATTTTGGGTTTGGCGGGTGCGCGGTCTGAGGCACCGCTCTGCATAGGACGTTGGCAGGCACCTTGTGATGACGTCACTAAAAGTGCATCCTCCGTTATGTGGCAAGGAAATCATGGATTATTTCAGCAATTGCAAAGGCTTACAATGTAGCAGGCAGGAAGGTTCCCCTGGGGGTTGGAAGCCAATTCTACAAGGGCATTGGTGAGTTCCTGGGTGATGAAAGCCAAAGCATCGCCAGAAGTAATCTGTAGATCTGGGAGGTGCTCATCAGTCAACACTTTCATAAGACGTTATAAATTGGGTGTCCTTGCCTCACAAGAAGGTCTTACAGTTGGTTGTGCAGTTTACTGAATAAAGCTTATTTTCTCTTTCATGGCAAATTTGTGTGGTGATCCCTCCCTGATGTCAACGTTGGTACTTCCCATTGGTGAATACATGTCATGGGTGACTAGCAAAACAGGAAATAGTTTTTTACTCACCGTAATTTCTGTTTCCTGGTCACCTTCCATGGCAGCATTCACCATGGAATTCCCACCCTATATAGACAAGCTTTAGGGCTAGTCCACACGGGGAGATAGCGACGCGTTTGCGTTCGCGGCGACAAAGCGCCGCGACCGGCGCAGGCGACAGTTTTGTATGGGCGCCTATGTAAAAACGCCTGTGCTAACCACACGAGGCGATGCGCTTTTCAACAGTCGCCTGAAAATGCCTCGCCAGGCTTTTTCAGGCGACTGTTGAAAAGCGCATCGCCTCGTGTGGTTAGCACAGGCGTTTTTACATAGGCGCCCATACAAAACTGTCGCCTGCGCCGGTCGCGGCGACTGTCGCGGCGCTTTGTCGCCGCGACCGCAAACGCGTCGCTATCTCCCCGTGTGGACTAGCCCTTACAATTAAGACAAGTGAGTAGGGAGGTGCCTACCCTTTAACTTCTTTGGGGGAGGTCCTGTCCATTGGTCCAGAGGAAGAATGCTGCCATGGAAGGTGACCAGGAAACAGAAATTATAGTGAGTGAAAAAAAGTTTCCTGTTTTTATTTCTTCAGGTCAACACAAATTTTATATATGCCTGAATTTGTGTAACAAGACATATGTCTCTGTCAGTAGCTGAACGCTGGAACAACCGGCATATATATCAAAATACAGAGACATGTATATGAAAATAGAATTGAATTTGAATCCCAATGTGTGTCCTAATACCAAACAAGTTTAGTTCCTGACTCCTGAAATCCAGAGCAGTAACAGTAGCGAAAGTTCCAGTAATAAGCAAAATGTAGATGGTGAGGACCACATATCATCTCAGGAGAACTCCCCTCCTGTATTCCAAGAGTGGGGGCACAATGCTGCCTCTATAGAAGGATACAAGGTAACCGTAAACAATGTGGCCTTACATGGAATTTACATTTTGGTTGCCAGGGATGAGTAGCCATGACAACTGCATAGCATTGAAAGCTCAAAAAAATCTGAAAATTAAGTTGAATACTATTAAATAAAAACACATAAAAATGTAGACTAATTGAAAAGTTGCTGTAACATATTAAGTTAAAGTATTATTTCCGCAGGAAGTAATCCGTTACTTTTCTCCACCCTGGTATTATCATTGTTTATGTTTTAAGAGGGTTTTTTTTTGTTGACAAGGAAACATAAAAAGTCTCTAAATTAAACGCAGAAAGAACTGTTAAATATTTACTGCTACCTGAGATTTTGTTAGTGTTTGTAAGTAAAGGTGTCTGAACACTTTTATAGACTTTGAGTATTCACTTTTTCATTAAGGCTTCCTCATTGCTGTCTTGCAAAGCTTCATGTGATGAAGAAAGCAAGCTCTTGGAAGCAGCTCAACTGTTTGTAGACTTGAATTTATCACTGACCTACCTAAAGTTGGAGCGCCCCTCTCGTGCACTGAAGTGGGGCGAGAAGGCTCTTTCTATAGATAACAGGAACACAAAAGCTTTGTTTCGATGTGGACAGGTAAGAGAATATGCTCCAGAAAAATAGAGGATGCAAAAAAGATGAGAGTGAAGAAATGAAGCAACATATATGATCTTCAGATTCACTGAATTTAGCCATACAAGGAAACTGTTGCTTTAGGCCAAATCTTGGGCAGATTCAATTATTCAGCTTTTAACAATAAGATCACATAGGGAGCTGAATGAGAGTCAGTCATATTTACTGTATATATTGTGCACAGCATTGTTTTGGGCACCTACAAAGGCCCTAGACTGTCCATTTTGTTAAGTCAGCAACCAAAATATGGCAATGTTGCAACTTCTTTATAAAAAGCACCATTGCTGTTATGACAGTGTTTATTATGGATTCCACATGTTGACACCTTTTAGCACAATGAAGCTTTTTAAAGGGGAACTAATGTTACTCTAAATATCGGGAATGTGTCAGTGCAATTGTTTAGTACAATCTGCATTTACCTGTGTTTACTTATTATAGGCTAACCTGAATATTTCTTCAAATCTCAGGCATGTCTGGAGATGAGGGAGTATGACAAGGCTCGTAACTTCTTGTTAAAAGCTCAAAGGTTGGAGCCCTTCAATCCTGATATCAACAATGAATTGAGGAGATTATCAAGGTGAAATAATTTATGTAGCCAATAACCTCATATTATATGTTTACTGATTTTTATACATGTTTAGGGAAAAATTCGATTTAACCCCAATGCTGGAAAAATCCAAATCTGAAAGTCCGCCATCTCAAACCTGTCAAGGTTTTGTATGTCATTGGGAGAGACTGAGACACCTACTGTATATCAATGTGAATTTATTGTGGTCTGTGCTGGGTTTAGCTAGAAAAATTTTTAGCAATTCAGGGGGGAAAAGCCAGAACAATTTGAGCAATTTGGAAAAAAAATCCAGAGAAATTGGAGGCCGTGGCCGGCTATGAATCCACAACCATTGTTTTATTGCACAATGCACTCTGGAATTACTATACCAATCGATTTATTGTTTAAGTAAACAATTATTATTCTTGACTAATTATTAATTCTTGCCTTGCCTTACTGTTATGAGCTGATCTTATATGAATACTTGGTAATATTAAAACAGTTCTTATGGGATTTTTTTCCCATCATTTAGACATATTCCAGTATATTTTAGACATCGTGCTTCTTTCATCCAAAACTCTTTTGCATTTGAGGTAATAGATCCCATGCCTTTATCTTATAGAAAAATTTTTTTTAGCTTTGTTCATATGTGTTTTTGGGTTCCTTCTTGGTTTTGCACGTGCTCTGAGTGCTCACCTATATAATACTTATTATTTTGCCCTCGTTTTCACAGCTGTTACCAAGATTACATGGATAAACAGCGGGAGATGTGCTGCCGAATGTTTCGTTCTCTGTCCACTCGACACTGATGGTAATTTTATTTCTTCATTTTGACAAACTATATGTTATTATTAATTATTATTATATTAAACTGTATGTTAGTTATGATAAAGCTTGTTGAGGATTTTCCGGGTCATCCTCTTGAGATCAATATTATTTATATTTTGTGGACCCTGTTGCTACTTACACACATCTGATGGGCAAAAAAAGACTTAATAGAGTAGTAGCTACATACATACATTAGCAAGAATGTTCCCACTTAAGACCCGTAGGGCGGTGGTTTTGTGGGTATCATCAAGGGCGCTGGTTTTGTGGGTATCATCTCTGGGACTGAGGCCTTAGCATTCGCAAGACTGTCACTCCAAGGGGGTAATGTAATAAGTCTGTCTATTCAGCAACCAATCAGCAGGTAGCATGTACTAGTTAACTGTTTGGAAGCATACAACTATTTGATTGCAATGTTTTTCTATTCCTAATACAATGCCTCAGAAGTATACCTGTAATCTGCCACTGGCAGGGAGTTCTCTGTTTTATTCTCACCCACCAGACAATGTGTTTTAGTGTATTTATTGTAATGTCCTCAAAGGTGTAAAGAATGGCAAAGGATTTAGGTTTTGTTCAGTTATTGAAAATTAGGGATGCAACGAATCCACTATTTTGGATTCGGCCGAACTCCCGAATCCTTCGTGAAAGATTCGGCCGAATACCGAACCGAATCTGAATCCTCATTTGCATATGCAAATTAGGGATGGGAAGGGGAAACCATTTTTTACTTCCTGGTTTTGTGACAAAAAAATAACGCGATTTCCCTCCCCACCCGCTCGGCTGGGCAGAAGGATTCGGCCGAATCCTGCTGAAAAAGGCCAAATTCCGAACGAATCCTGGATTTGGTGCATCCCTATTAAAAATGATGGGTTGTCACCTATGCAGTTTTCACTTGGTCTGGTTGTGTCACGGACCCCAAAACCCAGACACAATTCTGCTGCTGGAACGTTACCCCCATTACCCTACCCCACAGTTTCATTATCCCACCCCTTGACGTCCTCACCCATAAACGTCATTGCCCTGCCTGTGTCTGCTTCCAAAAAAAAAGGGAAGGTTGTCAACCCTACATAGTTCTTATTATATTCAACAATACAGCAATGACTGCTTAAGCACAAGTGCTGGTTCCTACAATGAATACTGTATTACATAGTGCAGGGATTCAATAAAGGCCCTGGTATTTCAAGCACACACAGGCCCAGACAGCCTCTCGCAGGCCCAATATATAGTGACTGTCTATGGCATCTTACAGCAGCCCTTGTGGCACTTGCTAGAATCCATAGATTGCCAGTCTGGGCCTGGTAATTTCTTAATGTGGACTGATTGGGAGCTGGGGTTTTCCTGATAGGTAGTCATTCTGTAATGTGATGCATGGTTTTCCCTCTGATTTATGCCAGCTTAGTGCAAATGTAGAAAGTAGTTTTACAGAGAAAAACAACTCCCCATGTGCCATTACAGTTTTCCTGCATCTCTTTAAGTTTTGTTTTTATACTTCTTCAGGTGCAGACTTGTTCATTTCTAAAACCAGTTTTACTGGGTCTGTTGAAACCTTTACTGTATTAGGAGGCCTGTCGCTATAGAGAATACATGCAGGATGTGGTTAGAGGGGCTCATATATGCCAGCCTATACCTGCGCTGGCATGTTTTTCATAGAGAATGATTTATTTTGAGACTTGCAATGAATTTTCATGTGGCACAGATTGATGGAAGAAAATTAGTTCTAGAAATAATGGGGGGAAAAAATACCTGCAAGATATGCCTAGACTCTAATGCAAATTTGTATATCATATATTATACAAAAGGGTTTTATTATTGACTGTACCAAAATAAGGCTGGTGAAAATATGTATTATGCCTGTTGGGAGTGATTCAATCTCACAGTGCATTCAGGAACGCAAAGTGGCTGAGATACTGAAATATTGAAAGCATTAAAGTCCCCTCATTATATCATAATATATGGCTCAATCAGATTTGCTATGGATAAGCATTTAACATCAATTAATTTTTTTGCTCAGTCAGTGGCGTAACTAGATATTACTGGGCCCCACAGCAAATTATTTTTCAGGCCCCCAAAATGTTTAGAGGTTGACTTGTTTCTCCAATATTTATTGAAATTGTATATGAATTAGGGCCTCGTGGGGCCCCTATACCTCCTGGGCCCCCCTGCAGCCGCAGGGTCTGCTTCCTCTATAGTTACGCCCCTGTGCTCAGTTTATCATTGCATTATGCACTTAATATGATCAATGGTATCCAGAACAAGCTTCTCCCTGTTATCCCATTTTCACAACATGTTGCAGGATGAAGCCTTACTACTTGTGCAAATAATAATGTTCTCTCTGGTAACTTGTACACATTGCATTTTGTGCTATTGGGGCACCCAGTCAAAGATTTCTTTATTATTATGCTTTTCTGTCTTTATTTTTTGATAAGCGTTGTTAAAGCTTATTTTGAACACAATTGCAAATGGTAAAACTGGAAGCTAAATTCTTTGCAGCAAAAAGCCAGTGAAATGTTTTATTAAACTCTATTCTTGTGTGCCAAGTGCAGAGTACAGGGCCCACAAACAAAGGAGAGAGGAGCACATGCTCTGTACTGCATCCCGCCTAGTTAATTGCACACTTGAGGTGGCCATACACAATACGATCCACTCATTTGCAAAGGTCGCCAAATGAGAGGATCTTATCCCGATATGCCCACCAAAAACAGGGCAATATCGGGTTAATCCGATCGTTTGGCCCTAGGGCCAAACAATTGAATTTCAATGAAGTAAATGGGCTCTGACGGAACGAGGACCACCTCAAGTAGCTGATGGGGTCCCCGATCACCAAGAAGGTGAGAGAGAGAGAAAAAATATATCCGTGAAGAGCCGGCACAACTCGTAATCCGCTGTATTATTTGCCTGGGTGCTATCAGCAAAAAAGCATCATGAATATCCAGAACCAAAGCGAGCACTCTCAGGTCTTTATAGAATACTGGTAAAGATGCTGCTTTGAGATTACGTTCTTATAGGGGATGTATTGTTTAAAATTAAAATCCCCTTTGCCTTTGGGGAACGGATATAAGCCTTTTTTTCTAATTGCAATACATTATTTTTAATCAGCCGCCCACCCGCCTACCAATGAAAAATGAGTAGGCAGTCAAGCAATGGCGGGAGTGCCTGTCTGCAAACAAGACCGCCTACTCTTTTTTTCATTGTTAGGTGGGCGGGAACAAAAGAAGAGATGGGCGTGTCCAACAGCAGAGACGGCCACGGGCCCTGAAGGTTTTGCTCGCAGCTGAAAGAGCGGGTATGTGGGGGAACGGATTGTGCTCCACTTTAAACTGAAGCGCAATGAAAACTGATGGCTGATAAAAAATAATGGATTGCAATTAGAAAAAGGCTTATATCCGCTCCCCAAAGGCAAAGGGGGATTTTAATTTTAGACAATACATCCCCTTTAATAAGCCTGGTTTTAGACCGCAGTTAAGAATCGTATTTATCTTTTGAAGCAATAAGGTTCATTTTTCATCACGTCTGAGCTTCCTCTTAATATATTCTGTGTTTCATTCAGGGCTTCTAAGCATGTTGCACATTATGATGAAGGTATCTGAAAGGGCTCACTGGTAAAGTATGGGACGTTGCCTGTCTGCAGGAAATGCTGAAACAACTACATGAAGACACCTTTGCAGTGAATCTGAGCGATTATATTTTAGCGTTCCTTCAAATTTAAGCATTTGTTATTTTTTAAATCCATTGTTATCGTTTATTCCTAGTTTTCTTGAATAATATATACCAAATTCATCCTTATAGCTTAAGATTGCATTACTTGGTGTATCCCCTTCTTGTTTTGCACTTATACCACTCACAGTGGGATCTTCTTTGTTAGTTATTTTTGTGCTAGATTTTGATCTAATATGAGACATGTCTTTGTTTATTTTCTAATGTTCATTGTGGACATGTGGCCCAAGTTGCAGCTGCCAAAGCCCCAGCTGTTGCTGCCAGAAGCCAAGGGTACGCAGGAATTGAGGTGCTTCAGTGATGTCACTTTCATGCTAACCCTGCATGTCACTCACTTTATCTCAGTAATGTATTCAGCTGGATGGTAACCAATGGCAATATTGTTTTCATGTGATTTGGTATGGTTCGGTTTTCTAACAAATGCCCTATGCTCAAAATAGGGAACCGGTCTTCTATAAAGCATTGTTACTGTTTACATCATGTCCTGTGTGATGTTTTAAATTTCATTGTACAGATACCCCTCCATCCACTTACCATGCAGTCAGACAAGTAGCAGCAGTTATAACGCCCAATGTGCCTTCATTTGTTGAGCACCATCCAATGAAGCAATGAGTTTCCTTGGACTGCATTTCTAATCTATGCTCCAGAAAAGATGGCACCTGACTTGCTGATAAGCAGAGAGGGAGCAGGATTAGGCTCGAGTCTAGATTAGGGTTGCCACCTTTTAATAAAATTTCCACCTGCCGGTGGAGGGGGAGGCCATGACGTCAAAGGGGGCGGGTTGTGGTATCAAGGGGGGGTGATTGGCGCGCGATTGGCCAGAAGCCGCAAAAAAGGTGAGTTTTGACCAAACTGGGGGCACGCCACGGGCTTTTGTTAGGTGTATTACAAATTTACCAGCAACTACATTGTCGATAAATTTGTAATACCGGCCTTGGCAGGTGTTTTACCAGCTAGGCCGGTAAAATACCAGCTGGTTGGCAACCCTAGTCTAGTTGGGCCATATTTATCATATAGTGAAATCAGAGCTTGCCAGACTTCTCCAGTGTGAAATTCTGCCTCTCTATTTATTTCTATGAGCTTTTTTTTGAAGGCATCAAAGAGTGAATTCTCACTTTCAGCCATTGATAAATAGGCATTTACATCCCATAGAAACGCATAGAGAGTGGCGGAATTTCACTCTGGCGGAACTGTGGCAAGCAATTATATGGATGGAGTCAGGATAAAAATACGTTCCAGCCCTTGTTAAGGGCACCAACATCTACTTTTAATGGAGTGCCTTAAACAGTCAATGAGTGCCATTAGGGTTGAAGAGTCCCACATTCTGTGGTTAGGGCTTTTTTATTTACTCTTTATTATTTCCTGATTTATGCAGTAAATTCATTATACATTGAAAGACTAGATGTTCCATGGCCTCCGCTTTGGCTCCCACCCTTTAGTGTTCCAACTATAACAACTGAGGCAGGGTTTTGATCATTTCCATAAAGTAATTTACCTTTATGCACCCCCCGATGTGGCTTTGTAGTCATAAACCTGTGTCACTAGAATGCAAACTTTCTGCCTAGACCTGTACCATTACTGTATTTCCAGAAGCTAGCACCATGGCTCCTGGACTCCTGCCAGACTTTGGAGAGCTCTACTGACAAATTATGAGGAAGACCCAAAACAGTCGATGCTTGAGCCAATTTGCATTGTAAGGGAAAAAAGTCCTTCTTGGTGCTGAGTAGGCAGCTGGGCTGTTTTGTTGTTCAAGATCTTTCTTCCTAATGAAAAAGAAATGGAATTTAAAGAAATTTTAAATAATTTTTCTACGCAGATATGCTCATTGGTAACTCACGGCTCACAGCACCCCCTCCCAAACTTTTGTATTTCTCTTTCCCAGTGTCCACAGATACCAATTGTATTGGGGGACCCGTACCCTGCCAAAATCAGAAACCAATACAGAATAACAATGCAAGGAATAATAACGTGTTTGCTGGTCCGAAATGGGAGTCAAAATAGGCCCAGGCATTTCAAGTGCATAGAGAAACCAAACAGCCCCGCACCAGCCCAATAAATAGTGACTGTCTATGGCAATTTACAGCAGCCCCTCTGGCATTTGCCAGAACCCACAGATTGCCAGTCCGGGCCTGCGTGTTTGGCAAAAATCTGTGGCAGACTCCGTTTTAGAAACCTATTTTCTGAATGTGGCAAATAGTTAGACACCCCTCCAGTGAATTTAGAGGCAGATTTATCAAGGGTCGAATTGAAAATTTGAATTCGAATTTCGAGGTTTTTTTATTTTTATGGTCGAAATGGTCAAATTAGATTAGGGAGTTGTTAAAATTCGATTTGAGTTTTTAAAAAAATTTGAGATGAGATTTATCATACTCATACTCTGCCTCTTTAAGAACTCGAATTCGACTTCACCACCTAAAACCTGCTGAATTGCTGTTTTAATCAATGGGAGACGTCCTGGGATCAATTTAGAGTTGTTCGCAGCCTTCCTGACATTCGTTTTTTTTCCGGCAAAAAAACTCGAGTTTTTAAAACTCCAGTCGAATTCGGGTCGATCCTTTTCACCCAAGTTTAGAACATTCGATTTTTTAAAATAAATTTTGATTGTTCAAATTTCGAGTTCATGGGAGTTTTAAAAATCTCCCATAAGTTCGACCATTGATAATTCTGCCCATTAGTCTATAAATTTGTTCCCCAGGCTGGTACTTTAGAGAATAACCACACCTCCCAGGGAAGTTTACATCACATTGCTGCTCTAACGACTCGCCTTGCTTTCTCTGTTGTCTCAAGGGGGACACAGGGACTATGGGGTTAAGCTCCACCCTCCAGGAGGCAGGACACTTATTCAAATGAAAAAAGGGGCGTGCCAGTACTGTGGCTTAACCCCAGGCTAGAGCCAATGTATTCAGTTTTTAAGTGTCATGCTTACTAAGAGGATGGACAACCTGCAAGCTCCAAGTTTTCAAGCTTCAAGTAGACAGGGGTGCTACCACAATCAGGGTTACCTGTATCTGTTGTGTACACCCCCTCCGTGGGAGGCCCACTGGAGTCATTCCCTGGCCCATAGGCTATAACAGACTCGGTTAGGCATGCCTGCACTCCTTGAGGGGGAGCAGAGGGCCTTACAGTGTGGCTGCATGTGAGTATAAAGGCTACTTTTACCTCACGCTGTGGTTGCTCTCCCCCCTACTCAATCTATTTCTGCTCTGGCTGTTGTGCTGCATGTGGGGAAGGTTTATCTTCTAGGAACACGCTGCTCCAGGGGTACTGTTTAGGCGTCTCCTTACTGTTGGCGCCATTAGCGCTTCAGCGCGCTTCCCCTGGAACGCATGGGTGAGGAGGGGGCGGAACCGCGTTCCAAGCCTCTCTCTCATGCCGCATCTCGCGCCCTTTCCATTGCGGTGGCCATTTTGCGCTCCTCAACACGCTTCTCTCCTTTCCTTTAGTAACTATTGAGCGCATCCTTCTCTCTAGTGCCTCTACAGAGTCCGTTTTTGCAGCGCATTGCCCTTGCAGCAGCCTATACTTTTGGGGACAAAACCAGTGCACACAGCCAGTTATTCAGCAGGTACCACAGACACTGCTTATGGCAGAAGGTAAGTCTGGGGGACTATTCCCCAGGGCGGGGGGGGGCAGAGCACCAGCAACAGCAGGACAAATCACCTATTTTGCCTGCAAGAATTGCCAATCCAAAATCCCAGGGGGACAGGGGGAACCCCTTTGCAGATCTTGCTCCAAGGGAGCTTCTGTTGTACCTGGTTCAGGGGGCTCTCACCTCCCTCACACAGAACTATCGGGCCCCCCATCAGGAGACGACACTCCTCAAGACAACGCAGCCGGGCCATCTTCAGAACCCCCTGCTCCTCTGTGGGCTCTGCAACTCTCACAGTCTCTGGCCTCCCTGCAAAATCTACCTGCCCTCGCAGATAATTTGGGTAAAGCTTTGACCAGACTGGGGCATAAGTCCAGCGGAAAACGCAAGAGACCAGAGCCCTCCAGACCACGCACAGGGACCCACTCTCCCTCTGATGGTTCAACTGTGGGAGGGGATTCCTCCCATTCAGAGGGCGAACTTCTCCCCTCAGAGGTGTCGTCGGAGGATGAAGAGGAACTTGAGGATGAGGCTAAAGGCCACGATGTCCAACACGATATCGAACATATCATCAAAGGTGTTACTGAGGTGTTAAAAGTTTCTCAGTCAAAGGAACAGGCGCAAACTTCCAGCTTGTTCAAAAGACAACACAAAATCCTCGGTTTGTTTCCCATCTCACGATCAGCTCTTAGCTATCATACAAGAAGAGTGGAATTTTCCGGAACGAAAATTTCAAGCCACTCGTAAATTCTCCAAATCCTATCCCTTCTCCAAGGAATTGGTGGACAAATGGTCTATGCCCCCTACAGTCGATGCTCCTGTCTCTCGTTTGTCAAAATCAACTACACTTCCAGTGACAGACGCGGCTGCATTCAAAGACTCATCCGACAGACGTCTCGAAGGTTTTCTCAAAGCCGTTTACTCGTCAGCAGGTTCTACCCTGCGTCCAGTTCTAGCGTCGGCCTGGGTAGCCAGGGCGATTCAAGCATGGGCTGACTCCCTCCTTACGGATATTCAGGAGGGTGTTCCTAGAGTAGACCTCGTCTCATCTGTTCAATCCATAGCTGAGGCATCGGCCTATCTGTCCGAAACCACACTGGACACCGCGCAGATCACAGCACGGACTTCAGCTCTATCAGTAGCCGCTAGGCGAACCCTCTGGCTGAAGAATTGGTCTGCTGACCTCAGTTCTAAGAAGTCCCTAACTTCTATACCCTTTAAGGGACAGAGACTATTCGGTGAGGAACTCGAGAAAATTATTTCCCAAGCCACTGGGGGAAAGAGCACATTCCTCCCACAAGCTACAGCTAGATCTACTCAGTCCTTTCGTCAAAGAAAATTTTTTCGAGGCCAATCTGCTCGTTCTTCACGAAGATACAGTCCGCCTCGACGCTCCAATTTTCGAGCCAAACCTTCTGACAAGGACGCCCAAATTGGAAGAATTCAAAATTCCAGAACAAATCTTCCTCCGACAAGCCCGTATCAGGCTGACGGGCCACCCCCTCCGGAATCGCAGCAATCCATAGGGGGAAGACTTCTGCAATTCCGGGAGGTGTGGAGTCGACACTCCTCAGACGCCTGGGTCAACGAGATCATCACAGAGGGTTATCATCTCGACTTTTCGTCCCTTCCCCCAAGAAAATTCCTCATGTCCAGAATTCCAACCAGTCCCACCAAGGCCCAGGCCTTTCTGGATTGCATCAACAAGATGGAGCAAAGTGGGGTGATCGTCCCGGTACCCCATCAGAGACCTTCTCCGGTTTCTACTCCAACCTCTTCCTTGTTCCCAAGAAGGACGGATCATTCAGGCCAGTTCTGGACCTGTAATTCCTCAACAAGTACATCCGCTCAGTTCGCTTCAAAATGGAAACCCTGCGATCAGTCATTCGGGGCATGGAGTCGAGGGAATTTCTGATGTCTCTAGACATCAAGGATGCTTACCTTCACGTCCCCATTTGGCCTCCTCATCATCGGTTCCTGAGATTCGCCTTCAAGAATCGTCACTTCCAGTTTGTGGCTCTCCCCTTCGGTCTCACATCAGCCCCCAGGGTGTTCACCAAACTCATGGCGGTGACGGCTGCGGCATTGCGGCTTCAGGGGATTTCGGTGACCCCTTATCTGGACGATCTGCTCCTCAAGGCCAGCACAGCAGAGAGGAGCGAAGAGGATCTCCGTCGAGCGATTGTCCTTCTACAAGAATTCGGTTGGACGATCAACTGGAAGAAATCCAACCTTGTTCCCAGTCATCAGATGACCTTCCTGGGTCTCGAGTTCAATACTCTGACACAACGGGTCTTTCTCCCACTCGACAAACAGGAGAAGATACGTTCTCTTTCCAAACTTCTTCTGCACTCTCAGTCTCCTACTGTTCATCTGGCCATGAAAGTCCTGGGATCCATGGTGTCCACCATAGAGGCGGTACCCTTTGCTCAACTTCACCTACGCCCCCTTCAAGCCAACATTCTAGCTGCCTGGAAGGGCGGATCTCTCCTTCAGAAGATGACTCTCCTACCCTCCACCAAGCTGTCTCTTCAGTGGTGGCTCAAGCCGAGCAATCTTTCCAGGGGTCAATCCTGGGCCACACCGGATTGGACGGTTCTCACGACCGACGCCAGTCTCCTGGGGTGGGGAGCAACATTCAACTCCCTGTCCGCACAAGGTCTGTGGTCTCCCGCGGAGTCCAAACTCTCTATCAACATCCTAGAACTCCGCGCCGTAAAGTTGGCGCTCCTTCACTGGTCCTCTCTTCTCCAGGCCAAAGCGATAAGAGTCCAAAGCGACAACTCCACCACAGTCGCATACATAAACCGTCAGGGAGGAACCCGCAGCAGAGCAGCGCTAGCGGAAGTTCAGCAAATTCTAAGTTGGGCAGAATCCAATGCGGCAAGGCTGTCCGCCATTCACATCCCGGGAGTCGACAACACCAGGGCAGACTTCCTCAGCCGCAATCTCCTGGACCCAGGGGAATGGGAGCTTCACCCGGAAGCCTTTGCGGATCTCGTTCGTCGTTGGGGGCATCCGCAAATCGACCTGATGGCCTCCAGGAACAACCGCAAAGTCAACACTTTCTTCGCCCGCTCCCGGGATCCTCTCGCTGCAGGAGTCGACGCCATGACACAACGTTGGCTGTTCGACCTGGCCTACATCTTCCCGCCTCTTCCCATGTTACCGCGGGTGCTAAAGAAGATCAAGCGGTCCCCTGTCACAGTCATTGTCATAGCTCCATTCTGGCCCAGAAGAACGTGGTTCTCGGATCTCCGGGACATGTCCATAGCACCGCCCGTTCGCTTAGCCCTCAGGCACGATCTGCTCCGCCAGGGTCCCATCTCCCACCACAACCCGGGCCTCTTCGTTTTGACGGGTTGGCTATTGAGGCGGCCATCTGGCAACGACAGGGAATAGCGGAGGATGTCATTGCTACTATGCTGCAATCACGCAAGCCCACTTCATCTAAAGCTTATCACAGAGTTTGGCGCAACTATTGGAATTGGTGCAACGACACCGCCATTCCCATCTCCAGCCCCTTTTCCTTCACGGACTGTAACATCCCTAGAGTGCTGTCTTTTCTCCAACGGGGTCTGCAGTTGGGCCTGAAGCTCAGTTCCTTGAAAGTTCAAGTTTCTGCTCTATCTGTCTTGTTCCAACACCGTTTGGCTCTGGATGATTCCGTCCGCACTTTTCTGCAGGGTGTAGCACACATCAGTCCTCCATTCCGTCCACCAGTCCCCGGCTGGGACCTGAATACTGTTTTGGATGCTCTCTTGGATCCCCCCTTCGAACCTCTCGGGACTGTCTCTGAACAATGGCTTACCTGGAAAGTTGTCTTCCTCGTGGCAATATCATCAACTCGGAGAGTGTCTGAACTCGGTGCCTTATCCTGCGATCCTGCCTTCCTCGTCTTCCACAAAGACAAAGCGGTGCTCCGCACCTTACCGTCCTTTCTGCCTAAGGTGGTTTCATCCTTCCACATAAATCAGGAGATCGTTCTACCCTCACTCTGCCCGGATCCCAAGAACGACAAGGAACGCAGACTTCATGGTCTGGACGTTGTCCGGGCTCTTCGCTGGTATATTCAGAGATCCAAGGCTTTTCGACTGTCTCAAAATCTTTTCGTACTGCCCTCTGGGGCCCGCCGCGGTCTGGCAGCATCCAAGACCTCCATTGCTCGATGGTTACGGGAGACCATTCGTCAGGCTTACCTAGCCAAAGGTAAATCTCCGCCGGAGGGCGTCCGAGCCCATTCCACGAGGTCGGTGGGAGCCTCCTGGGCTTGGCGCAACTCGGCTTCTTTGGACCAGATCTGCAGAGCGGCTACCTGGTCCTCCGCTCACACCTTCACAAAATTTTACAAAATTGACACGTTTTCCTCTGCGGAAGCCGCTTTTGGCCGCAAGGTGTTGCACTCTGTGGTGCAATAATGTGTCTTTTCTCTCGCTCCCACCCTGCTGTTCTGGGACTGCTTTGTTAGGTCCCCATAGTCCCTGTGTCCCCCTTGAGACAACAGAGAAAACAGGATTTTTGATACTCACCGTTAAATCTGTTTCTCTGTGGTCGATAGGGGGACACAGGGCTTCCCGCCCTATGCGAGTTTGACCATGTTGGTCTGTGTGGAATTTCTTCCTGAGTTATCTGTTCTGCCGTTAATTTATTTTTATGAGCATTACTTATGTTCTTTGGTTAGCAGGTCTTTGGTACCAACTGAATACATTGGCTCTAGCCTGGGGTTAAGCCACTGTACTGGCACGCCCCTTTTTTCATTTGAATAAGTGTCCTGCCTCCTGGAGGGTGGAGCTTAACCCCATAGTCCCTGTGTCCCCCTATCGACCACAGAGAAACAGATTTAACGGTGAGTATCAAAAATCCTGTTTTCCCAACTTGAAAATTTTACACTACTGGAAATGTTCAAGTCAAAATCGAACCAAGGGATAACTAGAAAAACAAGGATTGTTGGGAGCTCTGTGGGTTTCATGCAACATGTGCTAAGAGGTTCCATTTTTGGCTCATGAGACCAGGCACTAGAGAACCTTTTTCTGCATATATGAAGTTTGCCAAAAGGCACGTGGGAGAGACCGCAAACAGGTTTCGATATGGGGTTATGAAACAATGTCTGTCTTCTCAGCACTCGTCTATAGAGTTTCTCCCATCATAGCCGAGAGCTTTCATGACACTTGAAAATGTGTAACTGGTTGTCCTCACAAACAGCCCCTAATCGCTGTGTTTATTTTCCCTTGTGCTGAGGCTGAAGGAGGTAAGCTAAAGCCAATTATTACATGGATAAGTAGTTTATATTTCAGTTATAAGGTTGTCTAACTGACAGTTGTTCAGACAGAATTCTACTGGACCACTGAATATTTCCATTAAATCTAATTGCCAGAGGTAGTTGGATATGTTAAATATTCTCCCCTTTAGATAGATGAATGCAAGCTAAGTTAATGTTAGTTACCCCCCTGTTTTGATCAAAGTATGATCCTTCATGAAAAACAATTCTCCCTAAACCTCATTAGTAAAGGTCAAGTTCATGCTTAAAGGGATTCTGTCATGGGGAAATGTTTTTTTACAAAATGCATCTGTCAATAGTGCTCCTCCAGCAGAGTCCTGCACTGAAATCTGTTTTTCATAGCGCTAGGCATGTTCTTAGTTTCCCACGTGCCCCTGTCACATGACTTTACTGCTGTATTGCAAGTTGGAGTAATATCATCCCCTCCATCCCCCCATAGCAGCCCATCAGCAGAACAATGTGGACAAGATAACAGCTCTCTGGCACACGATAACTAGTAGATATGAAAATGAAGCTCAAAAAGAGAATTCTTTTTTTTTTTACCAAATACTTACTAAAATGTTCCTTTTCTGAGCTGTAACAGGGCAGTGGTCACGGGTTAATACCCTGTTATCATGTGAGGACAGGAAGTAGAAAGCTAATTATAAACCCCCCCCCCTAGTCCCACCAAGTCTCTGTTATCCTGTTACCCAAAACACATACACACAAGGGGAGAGATTGTGATCACTGCCATGTTATGTCTCGGGAAAGGAAATTTTCTGTAAGTATTTGGCAAAAAAATTCTCTTTTTCTGATCCTCACATGGCAGTGGTCACTATAGAGACATACTCAAGCTAACAACTTCAAGGGAGGGATTAACAAGTTTATTAACAAAAAACAGATTCCAAAACTTTACGGCGAAAATTAGCTTGAGCCACTGAAAACACATCCATTTTATAATTAGGATTGCCACCATTTCTGGAAAAAAATACCGGCCTTCCTATATATGTATCTTTTTACCCTATTAATACCATTGGGATCAACCATAATTTTTACCAGACAGGCCAGTAAAATACCAACCAGGTGGCAACCTTATTTATAATGTGTAATAAAGGTATTGACTGAGGCCCAGGTAGCTGCTTTGCAGTTTGCAGATCTCTTCTGGAGTAGCTTGAGCTTGGAAAGCCCAAGTGCTCTTTTAGATTGGGCCCTTAACACATGTGGACTAGTGAACGCACTAAAAGAATAAGATTTCTTGATACATTCTTAGTCCAACGAGCCAGAATGTTTTTAGATGCATTGCTTCCTTTCCTGACACCTTCCGGGCAAACGAACAACACATCCGATTTTCTCAGACTTTCAGTTCTTGTTACATAACACTTTAAACACCTCCAGATTGTGCCATGATATCTGTTCCTCATTTTGAACTTTTTCAAAAAAATTTAGGCAATATAATAATAAGTGGCTGGTTAATATGAAAGTCTGAAACAACTTTGAAAGAAATTGGTCACTCGGTTTCAACACCGCTTTGTCACAGAAAAAATAAATTGATCCTGGGAGACAAAGTCAGCGCCTGTAATTCGCTGATTCCTCTGGCTGATGTCACTGTCAACAGAAATACAATTTTAAGTGTTAGCATTTTAAGGAGGATCTCCTGGATGGGTCCAAAAGGCGCACTCATTAACACCAAGGGCAGGTTCCACTGAGGAATATTTTCTCTTATCGTAGGTTTTAGGTGACTGACTGCTTGACAAAATCTTATAACCAAAGGATCCACAGCCCACCGTGTACTAGAAAGCGCTGACAATGCTGAGGCTGGACTTACAAGAGTATTGAGACTGAGCCCTATTCCAGCTGCAAGAATATTACTTACTGCGAGAATTCCACTATTGTTTCCTCATCAGTATCGAAAAAAGGTTTATTACGTTCTTTACACTAGTCATGGAATTGACAGTTTTTGTAGTAAGTCCTGGAAGTGATCTCTTTCCTTGATGCCAACAAAGTGTCAATTGCATTTTCAGATAGCCCTCTGTTCTTCATAATCTGCCTTTCAACCGCTCAACTGCCATCAAAGCTAGCTTCTGAAGTTGCAGGTGATATAGAGGCCCTTCTGTAAGAAGCAAGGGTTCTCCAAGACTGTCAGAAGCAGGCCACCACGACAACACACCGATCAGATCCACACAATCCAAGCGTATCTTCTTGATCACTTTTTGAATTATAGATGTCAGTGGAAACACATATGCTAGAGCAAAGTCCAATTTCCTTGAGAAAGCACCCACAAAGAGAGCCCCCCGTCTGTGGAGTTCGGGAGCAAAATGTCTCTACTTTCACGTTCTTCACTGACATCATTAAATCTATTTGTGGTGTTCCCCATCTCTTTGTTAATATAAGAAATATGTCCTGATCCAGCTTCCATTCCCCTGGATGTATCACCTGAATGACTCAGGAAATCAGCCGTCACATTTAGCCGACCTGGAATGTAGCTGTGAGGCTGTTCAGGTGTCTCAGCCCAATAAAGGATCTTCAAGGTAAGTTTGAGCAGAGTCCAGCTTTTTGTTCCGCCTTGCTTGGAAATATGGTATATTTTACTACTGTCAGGTTGTCTGAGGCTATCTTGATCTTATCAGATAAGCAATCATTTGGATTCCCTGGAGTCTATGTTCTAAGGAGCAAGGACTTTGGTGAACACCCTTGGAATAGGTTGCTAGCCCAAAGGGAAAATGCTGGTTCAAAGTGCAGAATCTCAGGTACTTCTGATGCTTTTCTGCTATAGGAATGTATAAGTAAGGATGCTTGATGCCCACCTTGACCATCCAATCTCCCTGTCTGATCTTCTGGGCAATAGTTCTTATGGCTTCCATCCTGAATGAATCCACCTTCAGGTTCCTGTTGACCTGCTCAAGATCTAGACTGGGCCGGCAGGGGCCTATGAGGACCCAGTCCGACCCTGTTGAAGAATAGGTTTCAGACTTGATGAGTGCCTGGGCTAACCTCTTTGTTGGATGCAATAATGCTAATTCTACCTTTCCTATTTCTGGGCAATAGATAATACCTGCTATTGTGTAGCTATCCTCAAACATGCACAGACTTTATTTCACTGGGTGTTTTTAGCCTTTTCTGAGAAATTCTTCAAGGCCAGAGATTCCCTCAACTATGGAGTATAAAGCTGGCCATAGGAAGATTTTAGCGTTAAATTGCACGAACGATCCGACGGCAACATTTTCGGACCTGCAAATAACCATTCAGATTTAATACAGTAGTAAAAGAACAAATCAGACGATGTTCTGGCCATGACAGCAATCACACAAAAGTTATGTCTGACAAATAGTAGTGACCCATTGAGATTGTCAGATACGTGGCAGAAATATTATCTTAAACCAACAGAAATCTACTAACCTGTCTGATCGACTAAACAACATGGTACGAAAAATGTCGGGACAATCCCCACATGGTCTGAAAATCTGAAAAAATGTTTGTGCGACTTCATCTTTGCATCTATGGCCAGCTTTAGCCTCATAACAGTATTTTAGTCAACATTGCTGTTGGTTACAGAGAAGTGGTATTAGCTGAGCTGGATGGAATAATTTCCAATTTCCAGACCTACTGATCACACCGACAATGAAGAGTTTGGGTAAGAATTTCACATTTGCATAAGTCAGATATGCTGAGACGTAAGTTTGATCTGAGTTTTCTGTTTTTAGTGAAGTCAGTTGCATGTTTTATTTTTATTTAGAAAGACAGACATAACAGGTTTGATTCTTGGCACTTAACCTTGATGTTTTAGTAAGGCTGTAGCCTCTCTCTTTTAGAAAAGCTGGGAAATCACTTCAAAGAACAGGGGCATTCATATCTCACTGTTTTCTTTAAATGAGAAGAAAGCACCCTTTTACTATTACAGGCAATTGATCCCTTATACAGGTATGGGACCTGTTATCCAGAATGCTCGGGACCTGGGGGTTTCTGGATAATGGATCTTTCTGTAATTTTGATCTTCATACATTGTCTACTAGAAAATCATGTAAAAATTAAATAAACCCAATGGGATGGCTTTGCTTCCAATAAGGATTAATTATATCTTAGTTGGGATCAAGTACAAGCTACTGTTTTATTATTACAGAGAAAAAGGAAAATCTAAAATTTTGGATTGTTTGGAAAAAATGGAATCTATGGAGCAGATTTACTAAAGGGCGAATTGTCGCCAATGACCATTTCTCACACTTTCGCCAGGCGTAAATTCATTACCACTACGCTAATTCACTAAAATGCGAAGTTGCACCGAATGCTTGCGACTTTTCGCTAGCGATACTGCTTCAGTGTGAACATTTCAAGATTCGCTAGCGTTCGTTTATGCCTAGCGAAAAGTCGCTAGTGATCTTACACTTAGGTCAATTTGAATAGGGCGGGTACATTAAAGTTGTATTGACGTCTTTATTAGAGATGTTGGTGCAAAGGCTTGAAGTGGCCACTTTTTATTGCAAATGTCCAAGGAAGCAAAATAAACACAAAAGAGATCAGATAATGCCCTACTCATGAGCCCACCCTAAAATGAATGTTCCATGCCCCTCAAATGTGTGGGGGAAAATGTTAACTCAAAAAAGTTTATTAGGACTTTTGCAGGAAATCCCCCTTAAAAAAAGGACAAGTCGCCAGCGTTTTTTCAACTTTAATGCATTTTCGGCAGACAGGATATGGTGTAAGTGACTAAAGATTGAGGAAGACGTAGCTTCATTTTAGCAGTTTGCCTGTTCTGAGGTGGTGAAGTCAACTCTGGCGAAAGAGGAAACGTTTAGTAAAATCCGCATTTTAGTGAATTTGCAGAGCAACGACCATTCGCCTGAACGAAAAGTATCTTGGTGATAGAGCGGATGAACACTAGCGACGGTCTCTTTCACTAGCGAATAGTAGTTTGCGCCTGTTAGTGAATTGGCGTTGTCCCTGCGGATGTGATTTCTGGCGAAAAGTTGCTAGCGTTAGCCACTTTAGTAAATCTGCCCCTATGGGAGATGGCCATTCCATAATTTGGAGCTTTCTGGATTATGGGTTTCCAAATAAGGGATCCGGTACCTGTACAGAAACCTGATATCCAGAAAGCCCCTTGTGCTACATTGTCAAAAGACAAAGAAGCAAAATCATTCTCCTATAGATTTTAGGGTCATCATAAACATCAGCTGTTTCTACATTTGATATAGTCCAAGGCTATAGGATAACATGGCTTTGCATTGCTATAATTGTAAAAACTCTATTTGGCCCCATACAAATAAAATGCTCTCCTAATAAATCCAAGGTTAAGTCGTTCTACATATCCAGTATAAACACCCCTCTGTACAAACTGCACTGTGTATATGACAACTGGCACTAGAATACAACTGGAATGTGTACATTGCAGATGGAAGGGATCCTTGTGTCTCAGATGACCTTGCTTTATTTGGAAGCTAACCCTGAAATGTGCACAATTTCTTTTCCAGTTAAGGATGGCACGTGGAATGTGCCTGAATGTGTTTATAGAGTCAATGACAGTAAATGTAGCTCTGGACAGATCAGGGTTTACGTACTGAGAGCTGCGTGTGCCACATTTAAACACAGATTCCTAAACCAGAACAACAAGAGGCAAAAACTGATCCACATGAAAGAAACATAAGTTGCAGATAAATCATTTGTAAGGGGAGAAAAACACTGTGAAGTCCAACTAGATGGAGCTATATTAAACTGTATATCCAGGCGAGAGAAAGGTGCAGAGAAGCACATAGTTCAGTCCCTTGCATAGACTGTGTCTCACATGAGCTGTAGTCACGGGCAGTGCCCTAATACAATGTGACAATATCACACAGTTGTTTTTATTTCTTAATTCTTAATGACACAGAATCCCTGAGTGCTCAGCACACACCAGACTCAGCATGTAAAGAAACACAGCAGACAGGGGGTTAAGTAAAGTTACTACAATTGTGTTTTCAGGAAGAGAGAACTCAATTCCAATATATACAGGCATATTTCACTCTCTCAATCTCACTTTTTTTCCATTCTGTATCCTTATTCCTTCTTATGGTATCAACCTTATTTCCCTGTATCTTCTCTCTCTGTTTCCACTGTATTTTTCTCATGATATCCTCTGTTTCTCCTTATGTCCTCTCTCTTTCTGTGTTCCTCTGTCTCCCTGTGTTCTTTCACATTCCATTGACCCTCTGTCTCTGAAACTTTTCTCCCTATATTGTCTCTAAAACACTGCTGTATTGCTCTACTCTCTTCCTCTCTATATTAAGTCTCTATTTCTCTATTCTCCCTTATGCTAGTCACACTCTGTCTCTGAACCTTCTCTCCCTTTATCGTCTCTAAAATACTGTGAGTATCTCTGTACCATCTGTCTCTCCCTTTACACATTCTCTATAATCTCCCACATAATATTAACCCTCTATCTATACAAATTATCTCACTGTATCCTCCCTTGCCTCTGTCTCTCCCCTTATAATCTCTCTCTCTCTCTCTGTATAATCCCATTTTACTATATTAAACCTCTGTCTGTGAACCTACTCTCTCTGTAATATCGCTAAAGTATTGCTGTATCTCTCTCTACCCTCTATCTCTTTTGTATCCCCTTTATATGTCATCTTATATGTTATACCATGTTGTTGTCTCTCTATTTCCCTGTATCCTTGTACCTCTGTATCCTCTCTCACTGTTTCTGTCCTGTATTCTCTGTATCTCTTTCTCTCTCTGTATCCTTTGCATTCATTATCTCACCTTATATCTTCTAATTAACTCCACCATCACCACCTTCATCTCTGCTTGATTTAAACTTGTTTTAATTCCCTCTCCCATGGCATTCTTATCTGTTTCTGTATTCCATAAAGCAGGGGTGTCCAACCTTTTGGCTTCTCTGGGCCACATTGGAAAAAGAAAAATTGTCTGGGGCCACACATGAAATACACAAACACTTTTGATTTGTTAAATTAAAGAAAATACCACTACAATACCAGTTGGACAACGAGATGGAGCTATACATTGGAATATGGGACACCTGGATATTAAATAGACTTATTATTATATTATTATTATTACTAACTGGGCAATGGGCAGAGTCCCCACCCCCCTACTCCATAGGTCACCACATTGTTACAACCTGGCATAGTAAGTCTGTTCCTAACAAGACGTCAGACTGAGGTGGTTAATGTGTCTGGACTTAAGCTGGCCATAGACGCAAAGATCTGATTGTACGATTTTCGGACCGTGTGTGGAGATTCCCGACATTTTTCGTCCGGCGGAGATTGGTCGTTTGGTCGATCAGACAGGTTAAAAGATTTCTGTCGGCTTTGGTCGGACATAACTTTCGTACGATTGCTGTCAGGGGCAGAACGTCGGCTGATCTGTTCTTTTACTACTTTATTTGATCTGAATGGTTAGTGGCAGATCGGGAGATGGGGAAGTCCGATCGTACGATGATTCATACGATCTGATCTTTGCGTCTATGGCCAGCTTTAGAGAGTACAAAGTGTTATTTCACTCTCGTTTTCTCTGTATTTCCATACATTTATTTCTAAATTTCTTTCTTTTTTTCCCTTCTCTTCCTTTTTTCTCTTCTTCAAGCTGGGCCTCATTCATATCCATCCTGGGCCGCAGGTTGGACACCCCTGCCATTAAGAGAACATATGACTTAATCCCTCTTGTTTATTTCTTTTTGAAACAATCCTCTTTTAATTTCCCCACACAATTTCTTTCTTTCTATTATTATCAAGTGATTTGCTTTGTTACATATTATTGTGTAATGTTTCTTACATAGGCATAAGCCTTTTGTAAGGAATACTCACCGCTCTGGTCCTCATCGGCAAGATGGCGGCCTCCAGGATTCCCTCGTGGCCCGTTCTGACGCCAGTGCGTCAAACATTTGCAACGTCTTGACGTCAGCGCGTCAGAATGGATGCAGCGTAAGGACTGGCCTATTTAAGATGCCAGAACATTTCAGACCTTGCCCAAATATAAGTGAGTTCCTGGTTGTGATCTTTGCTAAATACTTTGATTCTTGTTACTGACCTTGGCCTGTTTATTGGATTATGAACCTTGCTGCCTGAATTGGCCCCTTGCCTACTCTTTTGCCTAACCCTTTGGATACTACGAACTGTATTGAACTATAAGCTTCTTCCTTGGTCCGTAAATCCGCAACAGAGCCTTCGGGCCCTGACACTTTTGTGACTGCAAAAAATTTTTTCAATTCAATTGACAATGGATCTTGGTCTTTTTAAAACCCCCAAGTGTTTCAGATTTTGGTCCCACCGCCCTCTTATGCTTCTTACCCTGTTACAAAGTGAGTTAAAGGTAAGCCAATAAATACAGAAGGGATTTGTTCAACATAACTTTATTTCTCACTTTTCAAAAACAAATATGAAATGTTGTTATTTAGCTGAATACAAATATAACATTTAAGTTTGATGGAAAATCACTTCATTAATAATGTTTTAGAATGAAACTGTTTTTTAAATATTCACTGGCAAAAACATCATCTTCTTCTGCTAAATTGCCATAAATGATACTGTCTTAGGCCCCTGCGTGAGTCTTGTCTGTCAAGACGTGATCTAAATAAAAACAGAAAAACCAATGAAAAAGCTACAGAGGTTCACGTCCCAGGCAGGTAAACTTCTGTGCTGTTTATGAAGACAATCACATTCATGTTGTTTTGAGTTTTTTTCTAATTCAGCAACACATACAAATAAAAAAGATTGAGAAAATAAAGCAAGTTACAATCCTTTCCCCAGCAGGGGACTCTGTAAACGAGTCAAACTGTATATTCTCACATTGGCATCAGATGAGTGGCAGAACCCCAGCCATGGGGAAACAGGTACGTTATTAGTGTCACATGGGATGCTTAATTTGTCCTTTAAGCTGGCCATACACATACAGATATTAATCTTTGTTTTGGGGACTGACGTGTTCAGATATTGGCTCAGTTCAAACTAACATTCCACACGCATGGACTGGTAGCAAATCTCTATAGAATATCTATTTGTTTCTACCCTCTGCTAGAGTTTTCTTTTTACATTAATGTTACCCTATCTGTCTACAGAATGAACCTTACCGTGACTGTTGTGGTGGAAAATATTAAAATTTAAATTGTATGGGCAACTTTATTCTTGTTTATCCACATGGACAGTATACCCCTCATTCAGCATGAGTTCAATGAATAGGGCTTGGGATGAACATACATTTTACCTATGATTTCAGTTATTTCTTGAGCAAAAGAGGGAAATTAGGCTATTCTATGTTTACTCCTTGCCAGTATACAACCCCCTGCCTTCCTTCATTGTTGTGACTGTTTTGTTCCTGGGAATCCATTAGGCAGGGGGATTATCCGTACACTGCTAATCTAATTCCCAAGGGCCAAATATGGAGTAAATTCATTTTTCATGTACCAAAAACCGTTAGTTTTTCATGAATAAAACAACAGACAACAGTATGTTCCGCACAAGCCCTATTCATTGCAAACGTTTACTGCTCCTTTAAAGCAGAACATGTAAAGAAAGACAAACAGCAGGGAAGGCTACAAACTATAGAAGACATATTACAGGATCAGGGAGATGTTGATATGCAAAACCAAAAAGGAGTGTCATTTTTGAATTATAAGGAAACTAAGACTCACTAAGACACCGTTTTGCTTCAAATTTGCTTCAGTTATTGGGTTGTGACATGGTTTGTCCTGGTTCGGTATAGCAAACAGACAGCAACTATTAATGTAGTACTGTGATATAAAATAAAACATATGATTGGATTTCAATTCATTAAAAATTCCTATACAATAAAACTTTTTTTTTTAAAAAATGAGAATTTTCTTTAAGTGTCTCTCCTCACAATCTTTTCCAAGGTGTTTTAAATAATCTATTGAATTCAGACTCCCCTGGCAAGATCAAGATCTTCTTAGTAGAAGAAAATGTTTTTTGTACATACTGCAGATATAGAGGCAATGAATTAGTCAAGTCCATGACTTGACCCTCTGTGCTCTCAGTCGTCAGGACCCCTGCCGGGGGGGGGGGGGGTGAAGGCTT
The DNA here is from genome assembly GCF_017654675.1 of Xenopus laevis. NCBI lineage: Eukaryota > Metazoa > Chordata > Amphibia > Anura > Pipidae > Xenopus > Xenopus laevis. The sequence goes on along the minus strand of NC_054373.1, from coordinate 42,145,032 downwards.
CTGGTTATTTTTGTAAAAGTTCCCACGTCATGGGAGGCGGGTTTTGTAAATGTCAGAAATTTCTGAAAATCTCTATAATGTTTATTCATGAACACAAGGACACCGTGAACAGGAATCCAGTTCGTTTTATCATATTTTTGATGCCAATTGTCTTTCGCCACTGGGTCCCATTCTTGTTTGCGTAATGAACGAAAGCAGATCTTGTATAACAAACCCAAAACCAAGTAGGGGCTGTTACTGGAAGGCTGACAAGTTTAAGTTCGACAACATCTGAAGGACTGCACTTTGTTGATTCCTGCCACTGGTGTAACTAGATGTTACTGGGCCCACAGCAAATTCATTTTAGGGCCTCCAACATATCCAGGGATTGTCCTGTTTTAACAATTTATATTGAAATTGCTCATTAATCAGGGCCTTATGGGGCCCCTATAACTCCTGGGCCCCCCCTGCAACTGCAGGTTCTGCTTCCTCTGTAGTTACACAAACTATATGGCATGACTTACTTTGTGTTTGCGTTTTCTCTTCTATATGTGACCCTACCAATTTTCTTTGGAACAATCTGGTAAATCTTGGAACAATGTTTTATTTTCTAGTGTTCTAGGAGAAATGATTATTTTAGAGATATAAAGACCTTAGCATCTAACCCAATGAGGGAAAACCTATCAGGTTACATTTGTATCACAATGCTTCAAACAAAATTCTGGTGTGGATCTTACAGTCCAGATGGAATGGCAAATACAAGACACAATATAAGGTGCTAGCTGGAGAGGCTGAGACTATGTATGGAGGGCACGGTGGGGGAGAGAATATACTTATCTGAGGAAGTGGCTCTTCGTTTATACAAAGTAAAATCAGGATAAAGTCTGACAGGTTGAGGGTTCCTCAAGTTCTGTGGGCCACATTAAAAAGCCGGAGTGATCTAAGCCTTCTGTCTGTTTAATTGTACCACGGAAGGGTTGTGACTTTACATATCACACACCCTGTATTGTCTTCAAAGTCATCTTTCATGATGTGCTTAATTTCCAAAGCTCTTCGTTGCCTGGCGCAGCTGCAGGAGTAGTGCGTCACCATGGCGGCCCTGCCAGCATCCTACAGAGCCAACCAGAATAGGCACCTCCTTAAAAGGGCACATTCGCTGCCCAGTTACCTTAAAAGTCAAGACAAGAAAATATAATCAGCTCCCGCCCATCCTGATTTATGCCAACTCAAACAGGTGCCCTTTAACGACCTCCTCCTGACTGTTGTTATATTTGTACCTCTATGACCTCGTACGTAAAGCAAAACCACAAAATAGTGCAAGTTCAAATACAATGAGGTAGTTTATTGTGTCCAAAAGATAAGACAATAGATTTTGCCTGGGGAAGCGGTCGTGTGTCACCTGGGTGGTACCCGAATGCTTTCCAAAGATACTCCCATATAACATAAGTTTATATAACCATCTTGATGTCATAGATGGGGGTGATAACAAATGGGAGTATGTCAATACCATACATGGTCTGACTCCTCCTTGTACGATTAATGTCTAGATAATTTGCTTAGTCTTACAAGTATTTCAGACAATATTGCAACATATTGTTCTTAGCTCCAACGGTCCACAGTCTCGCAATCAGCTATGGGCTAAACATAGCCTTTGTGGTTATTATTCCAGTAAGCTTGAGCAACACTTATGCAAAAGGCAAACTGACATTGTGCTGACACTCTGGAATTTAAGTAACAGAGTGTTGATCTTTTATTTGTCTGGCCTAGTATAAGCTATATGAGTGACCATTGTCCAGAGTAGACCATTTTAGCCCTTAAAGTCCATCCTGCCTTAGGCCATATAGCGTTATGGCGTCATAGAGGGTGGGGGTGACAACTATCAACCCTCTGACACTAGCCATTCGTCCGTCTTAGGATTTGGACCGTTCCAGCTATCAAGTTCTACTGTCATATCAAATTCTACTGTCATTCCTCTCTTGAAACATTACATATGTTTCACATTAGTAATTACAGGCACAGTAAGAGTGCTGAGAGGACCCCCAGGAACAAGGGAGGTCTATTATAAATGGGACAGTGGTGTATGCTGTTGTGAGTTACAGTTCAACTATGGTGTCAGCACCAATACAGAAGTGTAGCTGAAAAACTGAATTGAGTGAAAGCAACGAAAACAGGAAGCTAGGGAGCTAGAGATATTTCCTGTTTTTTAGGAACTAGCTTGACTAGTGACCGCTGGAACCGCACAATGAAGCAAGAACTGTCTGAATATAACATGTAGCCTAAGATTTAAGCAAAGATATGATTATAGTGAACTTAGGTTTCAAAATAAAGCAAAATAAAGCAGTACATAGAGATAATAAAACATCATTACATAGAGATAACAAGACATAATAATAATCATCCTGAGTAAGATAATACTGATATTGTAACAGAATACTGATTTCATTAAGGTAAAAATTCAAGTAAGATTCAAAAAATACCCTGAGGTTATTCAAAAGTACCCTGAGATTAAGATAAAAATGGAAATGAAAATCAAAAATGAAAAATTTAAAATATTGAAAAGTTTTAAGATAAAAGTTAAAAATTTTAAAAATGTAAGATAAAAGATAAAATCAAAAATGAAGATCAGTAAAAAATGTTTTAAAAAATGTAAAAATGAAGATTAGTCAAAATGAAAAATACTAAAATGAAGTACTAAAATGAAGCTAAAAATGCTAAAGTCAAACTTTTTTTTTTTTTTTTTTTTTTTTTTTTTTTTGTTTGAGCAAACCTCCCCTATAAGGCTGATAAAAGTTATATCATATAAATGTAAATCAAATTAGAGCAGAAGCTGGGGAGGAGGTACAGCGGCTTATGGCACACATCATTACTTTAACAATAAGGTACAGACCAAGGGCCAGAGCTAAAATAACTAGGATGGGTTTAAAGAAACTTCCAAGGAAATCATTTAACCATCCACCAATATTACCTAACCATGTAAAGGGATTAAAACCATTTTTAGAAATATCCCTGGCTTGTTTTTGCAATTCGAAAACCTTGGCCATATGAGATTCAACAAGCGATTCAGAATCATTAATGTAAGTGCAACATTCTTCTCCTACTAAAACACAGACTCCACCTTGTTCTGCTAACAAGTAATCTAGGGCCATTCTATTCTGAAGGGCTACTTTACGAATCTGAGCTAATTCTACATTAATTGCAAGGACCGATATTACAGTGTTGTTAATCATGCGGTCAAGAAGAGAAGCATATTCATTAAGGCGAGCCATCATTTCTATTCCCCAACCTGTCCAGGCAGGGAAGAAAGCCCAAGCCTTATCTTTATCATTAAAAAGTTCCCTTTTCTGTATCTTAAGGTTTAAAACAGCAGATGAGTGTGTATCAATAAGTGAGGTAGCAGATAATTCTGTTCTAGTTCTAACAGCTGGGACTACATTTCCTATAGTACATCTACCTTCGGCTCCCATGGGCAACCATGCATAGGCTTTCTTACCACAGATGTAATAAGTCCCTGAAGGAAGCACCATGGGGCGGTGAAAACCCTGATTTCTAACCTGAAGTATTAAAAATTTTATGTTATAGTGAGCAGGACCATCTATATAATCTAAATCCCATTCTAAACTCTTATTGGCCCAAGAAAGGCAGGGCTCAATAGTAGAAGATACTTTTGTTTCATCAACACAATGTGCATATGTGGTGGCTGCTTCATAATGTGTGGGGACCTGAGTAATATTTAAATCAGTTGAATTACATGTAGTTTCTCCTATAAGGATTTTAGGAATCCTAATATGTTTACCATTAATGGTCATCCGCGTTTTTCTACTAAAAACAGTGAAACATACTGAAGGATGGCGTACTATTCCTGCCAAAATAAGAGCTGGGGGTGCTTTCATTATTTCATCACCTTTACCAGAAATTTCCCTAAATTTAGACAATTCTGGATCAAGAGTTGAAAAGTCCATCACATATCTGTCTTCAAAATCAGTCCATGTAAAGGGGACCCCAAGGATAGGGGTACCAAGGCTGTGAGTAGGAATATGTGAGCAAACCCAACAATCAGTCTTATTTTCAATAGCGGCAGCAGTACTGTGCAGTTTTAAAAGTTCATTGTCAGTCCATAATGCTGTTATGGGGGTGGAGAGGAAGTAGGAAACACAGAAGGACAAGGCAAGCAGTCTCGAAGATGAATCCATGTCCCGTGGTTTTCAAGTAATACGGCAGTGGGGGAGAGCTGTTGTATTTTAAAAGGACCGGAATATATAGGCTGGTCCCAACGGCTACGAGTAAAGTTTCTCTTGTAGACCAGATCTCCGACCTGGAAAAGAAAAGAAGGAGTGACAACAACAGGTGCCTTGGAAATATTCACTTCAGACATTTGGTGTGCTAACTGGAGACACCGTATGAGATTGTATGGGCTGTCAGCATTAGGAAGTGGACGTGTACTGATGGTGTGGATAAGAGACATACGTCTACCGGTAGTGATTTCAAATGGGGTAAGTCCACAACGCCTAATAGGATGGTTGCGGAGTATGAACAATGCAGCTGGGAGACATTCCAGCCACGAGCCATTTGTAGCAGCTGTCAATTTTCGGAGTTGTGTCTTTAAGAGACCATTAGCTCTTTCCACAATGCCATTGGAGGTTGGTTTGTACACAGACACGTACCTCCACTTGATATCAGTACAATTTGCAAATGTCTCACAAAGTTGATTTTTGAAATGGCTTCCATTGTCAGAAACAATGGACTTAGGAATCCCATGTCTGGGAAAGATTTCATTGTATAGATTATCAAATACAACCAGAGCTGTTTCCTTCCTACATGGAAAAACTTCTAACCATTGAGAGTACGGGTCAATCATGACCAAAAGATACCTGTATCCTTTGCAAGGAGTTACCATGTCCGTGAAATCGATATGCCATTCTCTGAAGGGGCCAGCAGGCCTTGGAATCGCTCCAGGGGGAATCCTTGGAGTTTGATGACTGGTGTTGGTGAAACAAACATTGCAAGTATTGACCACAGCTTTACAAATATCTTTTAAATCTGGGCACCAGTACATTCCCCTTATAGTGTTGATTAAGTCATTTGTTGGCATATGTGACCCGTAGTGTAACTGGTGGGCCAATAGGTGGCACTCACTTATGGGCAATGCTGGTACACCTGAAGGGTGCATCCAAATATATGGAGGCTCATCATTGTGATAGTAATGAGAGCACTCATTAGCCACCCATTTGTCTGTTTCTGCACTAGTGGCGCTTTCTTGCATTACTCTGATGGGTGCAAAAGGGTTAGAAGTGGAAAGATATTTCTTAGCTCGTGTTTGTACAAAAAATGTTAGTGGGTTTGTGGTTTGTTTTGCTAGTTCGTCAACTATCTGATTGCCGTATGCGACAATATCTGTGACATTATGTTGGTGTGCTTTTACCCATTCACAGGATGTTTTTAAATCTTTCTTGTGTCTTTCCTGTAGTACTTCCATTATAGCAAGAATCGTGTCATGATGTTGTAGTGGGGTCCCTTTTCCTGTAACGAAACCTCTCTTGTGCCATTTAGATGCATTTGTGTGTATGGTGGTAGTGACGTAAGCTGAGTCTGTATACAGAACTCCGTTGTTGTCATTCATGAGCCGGAAACCTTCTAAGGCGGCGGCTATCTCTGCTAATTGGGCTGATGTATCTGGTGGCAATGCATATTGTTTTTTCTGTATAATTTCTTTGGTGTCAGGATCTATCTGACACACGGCAAAGCCCGTATGTGTTTCTGTCTGTGAACCGTCAGAGAAAATTACAACATGTGACGGTGGTAAATCTGTTACTGGGACAATACCCATAAAGGGACGTTCCTCTGGAATTTCCTCAGAGGTACAATCATGGTTCTCAGCCGAGAACAACAATAAATCTTTAAGATTATTGAAAGGATTAGTTGGAGGCATTCCTTTGAAAGAAATGTGACTTCGTAGGAGCACAGCCGTGCATTGTCCTACGCGTGCAGGCACAAAGTGTAATGTATTACTTTTGAGTAGTGCTGGCACGTCATGTGAGGTGTATATGATAACACTGGGAACAATTACATGTGAATAGAGTTTTTCTACAGATGCTGCGCAAGCGCATATGTTACGTTCACAGGAAGTGAAAGCTTGTTCTATGGGTGTAAAAATTCCTGAAAAGTGTCCTATAATACATCCCTCTTGTTGGGTGGCCACAGCCGCCCAACAGATTGCGTTTGCAAAAACGTACATGTAGATAGGCTCACAGCTGTTCGGCAAATGGAGTTGTGGGGCCTGCAAAATATCAGACATTAGACATTCAAGAGCAGTAGAGTCAGATTGAGACAGAGAGACAGAAGCATAACCAGGAGGGTTGCCTTTGAGGTATTTTCTGAAAGGAAGTATGCGAGAACTGTAAGCAGGAATCCATAAGCGACAAAAGTTAAACAAACCCAAAACACTGCGTAATTCTTTGACTGAGGTAGGTAGATGCATACGTTGGACATCAGTGAGCACCTGGGGGCCCATGAGTTTGGCTCCCTTGCTGAGTGTCATGCCTAGAAAAGTAACTGAGGTTTGACAAAATTGCAGCTTTGAACGATTGACCTTGTAACCACATGTATGCAAATGCAGAAGTAAGGCACGAGTGTAGTGTTGGCACAGTTCAGCAGTGTCTGCGGAAAGCAAAAGGTCGTCAACATACTGGAGTAGGAAAGCAGAAGTAGGTAAAAGGTCAGTGAACGTTTGCAGATCAGTCGCGAGTACGCGGCTGAAGATTGAGGGACTGTCAACTCCGCCCATTACGAGGCGGGTCCATTGGTAACGGTTATTGTTGTATGTGAATGCAAAAAGTGGTCTGGATTGCTGAGATAAAGGAATGCAATAAAATGCTTGGGATAAATCCAAAACTGAATTATATTCCTTTAAGGGGTTGTCTTGTAAGAGAGTGGCAGGGTTGGCAACAACGGGGAACTCTGCTGCGACTACTTCATTTAACTTCCGTAAGTCATGGACTATACGGTAGGAGCCATTTGGCTTCTGTACTGGGTACAAAGGAGTGTTATAAGGAGAGTCGCTTGGTTCAATTATGCCGTGTTGCAAAAGTAGATTAATTTCATCTGCCACACCCTGAATGGACTGGGCTTTGAGTGGGTACTGTGGTACCTTGGGGCCATCACACCCTGGACGTAAATTAATTTGCACCTCTTCAACTGAAATGGCCTTACCAAAAGGTGCCTCGGGTGTGGCCCAGACTGCTTTAGGTATATCGTCAAATGGATCAACTGAATCTGCAGAAGAAGTGACAGTAGTTGCAAACAGTACAGTTGGCAGTGAGACAGCAAAATCAAGAATGATGTTAGCTTTGGTTAACAAGTCTCTGCCTAGCAAATTGACAGGACATGTAGGTGCATAGACAAAAGCATGTAGACAGGTGATTGTCCCAATTGTCACTGGAACTTCAGAGGTTAATTGGTTTAGCTGAGGCTTACCATCAAATCCTGTAGTGGAAACTGTTTGGGAAGAAAGGGTTAAACCAGCAGGAAGTGCAGAGAGAACAGATACTGTAGCGCCTGAGTCAAGCAAAAAAAATGTAGGCATTTCTGCTATAGAAACAGTGAGAAAAGGTTCTTCAGTGGACATGGGAACCCGTAAAAGCATAGACAGTCATTGCGATTGGTTCCTGGGTGGAGACCAATTAGGAAAAGATTGAACATTGGAATTGTTGCGAGATTGAAAGTTAGAAGAGTTGTACTGATTGTTAAATCGCTTTGGACTACGGCATGCACGGGCATAATGTCCTGGCGTGTTACAGTTAAAACAGACACCTTTGGGAGTGTAATTAGCTTTGAAATCTCCAGATTTCCCTCTATTAGGGTTGTGAAATTGACCACCGGACTGAACATTTGCAAAAAAGGTAGGGAAATCTTTCAAAAATTCCCTGAAAGAATAGGACTCAGTGGTGGGTGTTGGTTCTGGGGATTGATCTGTGGGCTTGCTTTCGGGCTTGTTTTCTCCGTCTTGGAGTTCCTTAATTTGCAAGGACATGAGTTTATGCTGGGTGTTTTTGAAATCCTTCTCTGCCTTTTTACTGTCTTCCTCATAGATTTTATGATAGTGAAGGATATGAGTATAAATCTCCTTCCATGATTTGGCATCTAAGCCGACTATAGCATCTAATTTTTTCTGTAAGGCGGCTGGGAAACCTTTACGGAGGGCCTGATAAACAAGTGGCACTACATTTGGTTCGTAAGGATCCATTCCTGTTTCTTGTGCCCATTGTTCTAAGAATTCTGAAATGTGTTTAGTTATGTCTGCACTTTCAGGGAGAGAAGTATTCATTAGTTTCCCGAAGTCCTTGTGAGTGGGATAACAAACTCTGAGAGCTGCAAAAATTCTAGGTCTGTAAGGGTTAAATTCAGCTCCGTCGTGAGAATCTGAGGACAGAACAATATGAGGAAGTCCTGCCTCGTTCCATATGGACTGCGCTGAGCGTCCAAGAATTTGAGCTAGTAATGCTTTTAGATCGCCTAAGCATAGAGACATGCCGGCAGTTAGTATTTCAAATTTAGATATCCAGGGGTCTGCCCCCCTTAACAGAGGTGGCAGAGCCTTGATTATCCCTTCCACATCGGCAAAGTTCCAAGGGACATATTTAAGTCCTTTGGTAGTATGCATAAGAGGATACATCTGTTTGGGTGAGGGTGAGACTATGTTAGCAAGTGCGCTCAGATTTTCATATTTCTCCCAAATGCTAAGACCATTAATCATGTATTGTCTGTCCCAATTTGGATCTCCCATGCCTCCTCTGATACAGAGGCGTGCTGTATTCAAGTTACGGGTGTCCAGCGCTCCCTCTCTAGGGAATGGGGTAACATTAGGTTTTAAAGATTCTGACCAGCCGGCCAGATTGTCAACCCAAGGATTTACAAAAGTGCTATCCCCCCCTTCTCCTCGGATTACTATATCCTTTGGGGAGAAAGAATTTTGTTTAGGAGTGTTGTTTTTTGGTCTTGTAACAATAGTTGCCAAGACTCTAGCTGTTGGGATTTCTGCATCTTCTAATATGGGCATTTCATCCCCTTCCTCATCAAAAGATATGTTAGAGAGAGGTGTATTTGCCCTGACTTCAGGGTGATTTCCCATAGGGGTCTGAAAACCTTGACTAGGAGGTGCTCTGTTAACAGGGGTTTGGTGTGCAGCATCCTCATTAGGACGAAAAGGGTTGGTTTTGCTAAGTTTAAGACGCCCTGAAACGTCTGCCCAGTATGAGTCCTCATTACTGGCATGTGGCACTGTCTGCAAGTTTGTTGGTGGGGGAAGTGCCGGGGCAGTATAGCCCTGTGCTACCCTAGGATTGCCAATAGGCGTGTTTAGGGCAGTCTGTAATTGCTCCTGTGCGTCCATGTTAAGGACGGGATATAATTTGGCTGAACTCGGAGCAGTGTCTATGTGGGCTGGTTCAGCTGGGGCATATGCAGGTGGTTTTTCTGGGTATTGCTGAGCATATGCTTGCCAGATGTCATGGCATGCGGTATGTGCTTTTAGTTCTTTGCCCTTACATTTATCATTGATCTGTTCTAACAGGCTAGCTAGATCTGTAGGGAGAATGCTGCAGTTTTCTGGCCAGGAAAACGTGGCATCCTTACTTGTACCCCACTTAACCCATGCTTTGTGACATGTTACAAGAGCCTTACGACATAAGGGGTTTTGGTCACATACCTTAACCAGAAGTTCTGGGGTTGGTTTAGGTTTAAGCATTTTGAACATATCGCCTCAAATAGTAAATAAGGAGAACAAAATTTAACAAGGCGAAAAAAAAATAAGATTGCTTCCAACGCTAAGTTGTACTTGGAAGAATTACTCTCTTCTTCTGTTGAAGGCATAAGAAATCTCCCTAACAAAGAAAGTGGGAGTGTGTCTGTAGTGTTTTTACAATGTGGGACTTACAAACTGAGTGTAAGGGGAGAAAAAAGATTTGAAGCTGCAGATGTTTGACACCTAGATGCTTCTAGGGCTCTCTTTTGACATATGCAGATTCAAACAGACAGGAAAGTGATTCACACACCATACGCTAAAGAATTCCCTTCAGAAAACCTAGTTTTCCGTTCTCTGGCCTGTTTGGTCGCCCTATAAACAGAAACCGCAGAGAAAACACCTAAACCGCAAGCAGACTCTGAAATAGAGTCACGGATTCCCTTATGGACACTATCACACAGTTTACAATTAAGCTAAAGTTATTCACGCACTCGGTTGATTCTGGAGGGTGTGGGTTCCAGTTTCAACCACAATCATTCAATCACAACAGTCAGGGATCCTTTGTCATTCATACATCAACATGCATGTGTAATTGCTATGACAGAATTTTTTCTACTTAGTGTAACTGCTCATGATGAGGAACTAGGTACGTACAAATTACAAAAACAGTAAGAAAAAGGCGTATTCCTATCATGAACGGCAGAATATCAGAACTGGTTAGTACAACACTTAATACAATAATAAGCAGTAGATATAGACTAGAAAAGTACATTTATGCTCACCTTATCAGAGCCTTCCACGTGGGTATCATTCATCCGTAAAGTAAAGCTTTCACGGGGAATCCGTCCTGGAGCAAAAGAAGTCTCCACGGGTAGTCTCCTGTCACGAGAAGCAGGAGCTCTCTTCTCAACTTGCCTGAAGATCCGACTGAAAAACTTGGGCGTCCAGCGTCCGATATCACAGTCGGCGGGTCACCAAATGTTGTTATATTTGTACCTCTATGACCTCGTACGTAAAGCAAAACCACAAAATAGTGCAAGTTCAAATACAATGAGGTAGTTTATTGTGTCCAAAAGATAAGACAATAGATTTTGCCTGGGGAAGCGGTCGTGTGTCACCTGGGTGGTACCCGAATGCTTTCCAAAGATACTCCCATATAACATAAGTTTATATAACCATCTTGATGTCATAGATGGGGGTGATAACAAATGGGAGTATGTCAATACCATACATGGTCTGACTCCTCCTTGTACGATTAATGTCTAGATAATTTGCTTAGTCTTACAAGTATTTCAGACAATATTGCAACATATTGTTCTTAGCTCCAACGGTCCACAGTCTCGCAATCAGCTATGGGCTAAACATAGCCTTTGTGGTTATTATTCCAGTAAGCTTGAGCAACACTTATGCAAAAGGCAAACTGACATTGTGCTGACACTCTGGAATTTAAGTAACAGAGTGTTGATCTTTTATTTGTCTGGCCTAGTATAAGCTATATGAGTGACCATTGTCCAGAGTAGACCATTTTAGCCCTTAAAGTCCATCCTGCCTTAGGCCATATAGCGTTATGGCGTCATAGAGGGTGGGGGTGACAACTATCAACCCTCTGACACTAGCCATTCGTCCGTCTTAGGATTTGGACCGTTCCAGCTATCAAGTTCTACTGTCATATCAAATTCTACTGTCATGACCAGGGACATTTGTAAAGACTTGCACAGCATGTGACTGTGAAGCAATCGGTAACCCTGATCCGTCGATCCCTCTGGAAGGGCTATGACAACCCGAGACGTAGGTGCGGAGAGATACAAGGATAAATGGTACCTCGTTGATTTCACTGACAAATCTATAAGGAATGAATATGGAGTGGTGTATGTGGGCTATTTGGAACAAATGGTATTCCAGTGTCCTCAGACTGGCATCACAATGTTTTTTGGTGGTAACAGCCACTGAGTTATACAACGATAGAAGTTAAAAGAAGGAAAGTCATGCAAACATCCACAGCCTGAATCTGGCCTTAAAAAAATCAGTCAACAATCAAGTGATGGGCACGGACGTTCAACTTAGTAGAAAACATTATAACAGATAATGTGCTACACCATAGTCTCGCTGTCAAGTAAGGGGTTAAGCAAGCAAGCAAGCCTTGTGATCTGTATCCAAGTGGGAGATCCGCGTGCCAATGTGTTAAAAATACGCATGCAAAGCAATGCCACGACCACACCCTGCCATGCTCCGGAGTGTGACCTTCTAGCTGCCTCGCAGCACATTAACTTCATAGGCACATACACAAGGAGCAGTAATAATATCACAGAACATGTGTGCACTGACACATAACACACTCCCGGGAAGTTCCTGCAGTAACAACAAAATAGCAGCAATGCTTCAATAGTCATGACTGACACACGGGCACATTTCACTGTTTAAATGGACAGGGCAGACAAAACTAAGTCTTAGAATTGGACGTTCACCTTGAAATTTACTGGGGGGATTTTTGAAACATTAACTGAAAGTTCGAAACAGATCTTACTTTCCCTTTGTGTTGGTCTATCCCGTGTTGGACACAAACAAAACACATTTGGAGGGGTAACAGCAACAAGAACTCTTCTAAAAGTGCTGCAGCCGAGCATTGAGAGAAAAGCAACCAATATAACTGTATGGTGGTTCTGTGTTAGTAACATAAGATACTCTCCCATGCTTCCCTTGGCACTTGTTTGTGTTCAATGAGGGTTATTTAGTGGTTATACACAGGGAGACCAACATAACTAGTCTCTAGTACTGACTCCACTCCTATGTCCTGCGGAGATTCTGTCAGTTGCAATTTACAATAATATAACCCCCTTCAAACTCATGGGTACCAGGTGTAACAGCTGCCATATTGGCTGGAATCAGTCCCAAAATAACTGCTCACGACTCCATCCCCCACAAATAATAAACCAGCAGCTGCGACAAAAAATAAGCAATAAAATGCGCCTTTTTATTGACTACGGGAAGACTGAGCTATTCTTTCAGGCTCCCTCCTTAACTCAGTAAAAGGCTAAAATGTGATCTAGCAATGATTTCTTTCACTAGTTCCAATAGTATTGCTTCAAGAATATAGCTGGGTAAAAGCTATAAGTAGTGATGGGCGAATTTATTTGGCAGGCGCAAATTCCAGCGATTTGAAACTGGCGAATACATTTGCGAAACCGACGCAAAAATTTGCCGTCGTAAAAAAAAAATATGGACACCGGCGTCCCCTTTTTTGGACGCCGGTGCAATTTCGACAAAAATGGACGCCGGTGTCAAAAACGAGACGCCGGCACCGTTTTGCCGTTTCTTGAATTACGCTGGAAATTCACAAATTTTTCGCCGAAGCGAAATGCCCCAAATTCGCCCATCACTAGCTATAAGCTGAATTGCTGGAAACAATTCCAAATAATTTTTTTATCATGTTAGTTGAGTAAAATAAACCTTACTTACACTATATTTATTATTTAAATATTGCTTCCTTCAGTCTTAAAATTATACAAACACAGCAAGCAGGAAGCAGCCATTTATTGGATACTGTTATTAAGATAAATTGTGTATCACCCCAAAATCTTGTGAAATCACAAGATTAATGCTCATACACAATTCCCTACATAATTATAGGGCCTGGGAGGGAAGGGACAATGTGAGAAGTGCAGTGACATGTAGGAAGTGCTGAATGGAAAGTGAAAGTAATTGACGACATTAGGCGGGGCAGATAATATTTGATTGACAGCTCAGATAATTAAACACCTTTATAACAGGTATGGATCTATTCATGAAAACAATTATATGTGTTTCATGTTTAATTTGCAAAGGACTTTCGTTATGCAGCTTGTTATATGTAGGTGACAGGAAAGTCCACATCAATGCAGTAGCGTTCCTAGAGGGGGGCGGGCCCTGGTGCGTACGGCCAATGGCTTGCGGCGCTGCCGGGGGGCCCTGAGGGGGTGTGTCTCGCACCCCCTGCTCCCCCGGTAGTTCCGCCACTGCATCAATGTTAGCTTTTAGTATGAGAACTACATATTATTTTTGCTTTTTTATAGGTATTTAACTTTGCTTTCCAGTTTTGAATTGAAACTGCTATGTGGTTATGAATTCCACTTACCGTAGCAGCTGTGTATGTGTTTGAATGTCAGCTAGGGTTGCCACCTTTTCTGGAAAAAAATACCGGCCTTCCTATATATTTATCTTTTTTCCCCATTAATAACATTGTGATCAGCCATCATTAAAATACCAGCCAGGCCAGTAAAATACCGGCCAGGTGGCAACCCTAGTGTCAGCCTCATACTGAAGAGATACTGACACCAGAATGAAACCATTTTTACATCTATCACAATATTGGTTTTGTTTGCTACTTATAATTTTGCCATAAAGTATTTGCTTAAAGCTTTTACCCATCTGATACCCTGTGCTCGCCATATTTGTGCAGCAGGAGTCCGTTAGCATTAGAAACTATAACTGACAGACTGAGATAGGACAGTCAGGATGACAAAACAGTCAGATTTACATCAACATCAACTAAAAATGACTTACAAAAACAGACCGTTTTTTTAGGGTCAGTATCATTTTAAGCTGCTTCTAGTTGCCAGGGTCTCTGCCCATTGGAACCAATAATCTTCTGCAAAAAAAAAAAAAAATGAAACCTAGTTGCAAAGTTGTTTAGATTCCTTCCATCTCTAATGCAAGAATACACTTTCATTTGAAGTTGGACGGCCCTTATGCATCAAACAAACTGATTTACACAGAATGAGTGGAAGACATGAAGAATAAATACAAGAACCAGATGGAGAACGCACTTAAAGGAAAACTATACCCCCTAAACAATGTAGGTCTCTATAAAAAGATATTGCATAAAACAGCTCATATGTAAAACTCTGCTTCATGTAAATAAACCATTTTCATAATAATATACTTTTCTAGTAGTATGTGCCATTGGGTAATCATAAATAGAAAATTGCCATTTTAAAAAATAATGGCTGCCCCCTGGGATCGTATGATTCACTGTGCACACAAACATACAAACAAACTATACATGTTTGGTCACATGAGCCAGTTAACAGACAGTTGTGTCTTTTGCTTCAACACTTCTTCCTGTTACAGTTAGAGCTGCAGTATTTCTGATCAGGTGATCTCTGAGGCAGCACACAGACCATCACACAATGGTGGTTCAAGGCAAGAGATATAAAAGGGCAATATTTACTTAAATACCAGTTTACCAGTTTGGTAAGATTCTTTAATATGCCACTTAATATGATGTAAACTATCTGTTCATTTTGGGGGTATAGTTTTCCTTTAAAGACTTGTAGGTAGGTTCTGTATACAACCGTTCCCAACAAGTCCAAGACACTCTCTAAGGATGTTACAGGGGAGAATACAGGGGAACATTCATCAACCAGAGATATTCGAATAGGCTCAAATGTGCACCCACTAACACACCTTATTGTTTGCACCTGCTCTGAAATAAACAAGCATCAATATATCTATACAAATACATCTTTGTCTCAGTACTGGGGTCTGCCATTCATTCTTGCCATTTACTGCAGGATGCAGAATCACACATTGCCTACCACTGATCTATTTACATACAACAGACAGGACCTGTAACAGAACCTTTGATTTGAGTGACAATACCAATCCCTGGCAGTAAATTAGTAAAGTCTTATTATTGCGAAATCAGAATATTCTTTGTATGCATGTTTGCCTTTATACGGTGTGGGATTCTTCAGTTACGCTGACACTAAACTGTTGCTACTGTACCAATAAACATTGTGAGGTAAAGCCAACACCAGCAGGGTTGATGCTGCTATGAGGCCTTAGGGATCATTTACTATACCCTGGGGTGGAACTGCACACCCATTAGTACTCTCTTAAAGGAACAGTGACATCAAAAAGTGTTGTAAAGGAAAGACAATGCATTCAAAGCTGAGAAAGGCATAGGATACACAGCAGATAACAGATAAGCTCTGTAGTATACAATGGGATTCTTCAGAACTTATCTGTTATCTACTATGTGTTCTGTGCTTGAATGGCTGCCCCCATGACTACACAGCAATGTGTTTATACTTTGTCCCAGTCCTTGTTTATACTTTCTACCAGTCCTGTGTGCACATGCTTCTGAGATTCTTAAACTCATGGTTCTGAATATTGACTGACTACTCTTAGGGTAAGGCCAGACGTGGCGTTTTTGCAGCGTTTTTACGTTGCGTTTTTAAAAAAGAACAGCCAAGCGTAAATACGCTACTGAAACCACACGCGACCGTCAACAAGCATTTTTCAGCACGTACGATTATTTTCCCAACATGCACTTCTCATTGTTCTCATTGAATTTGGACGCCATATTTAAAAAACGCTGCGTATTTACGTAAAGTGTGGTTTCAAGCGTGCAGATCCCATAGAGTTTATTGATTTGGTAGTTTCTTGACGTATTGGCGTTTCTGCTAAAAAACGCCAATTCTGGCATCCTGTGGTGGATTTGCCATAGTGCGTTTTCCATTCGTTTCAGTGGTAGTTTATGCGTATTTACGCCTGGCTGTTCAGTTTTAAAAACGCAACGTAAAAACACTGCAAAAACGCCACGTCTGGCCTTGCCCTTAACTGTGCTTGCCCTTCCATCTGCCTGTTAACCCCTTGGTGCCTCGTTTGGACTCTTTCCAGCTCCTGCCACAGTCAGGGCATTTATCATTCAAGCTGATGGGATGAAGCTGCAGGAGGAGCAGAAAGTTTCATTGCCCTTGTTTTCCTTGAGAAGACCAAAGTGGTCAGAATGTCTTGTGTGTCAGGCTAAAATGCACATTTGATGAGAAAAGCTTACATATTAATTCAGGGGTACCCAAAAGTTAGATCGGGATCTACCAGTAGACCTTTAGCTGGTGATCAGTAGATCTCAAGACACTGTCTAGTCTTGAGATCTACAACTTGTCTAAATCACCCTTCAGATATGTATTCTGTTAACGTTTCATAAGAAATAGTTATTAATAATAATAATAAATGATTATAATAATAATAATACACTAATATCATGATAATATTATAATAATGCATAGTAAATAATAAACTTCTTAAATATAGCAATATAACTTTACCCATAAATCAATATAATATTTAAGCAATACAAAATGCTAACTAAGCTTTTATGGATGTAGATCATAATGGGACATCACTAAAAGTAGACGTCACATTAGTAAAGTATGGGCAATTCAATTCCAGATTTTCCCATAGAGCATGATGCAATTGAGAAAGGAAAAAGTAGTGAAATCTATCGGGAAAAAAAAACAAACTGAATTAGGAGACACACTTTTTCTCCTTAAATTGGATCTCATGATCCATACGTTTCTACACGATGAACTATAAAAAAGCGCTATCTCATGGAATTGAATCTGACCCTTAGTCTGTATAATAGTTCACACAATGAAATAAGATAAGATTGCTGTACTGGCAAGAAAACAGAACCTACAGTTTTACTGACACTTTCCAGATTTTTACAGGAATGTGTCTGTTAAAAGGCATTATTGGTGCTGACAATTTTATATGAACCCCAGCTTCCCCCTGTACCCCTTTATTTTTCTGTGCTGGACATTCTCTTTCTGTCTTGTTAAATGTAACTAACTCTATGCAGTTGGTCAATTTAAAAAAACAGGACAAACGAAACAAAGGAATTTTTACTGGAGTGTCCAAGGCCGACAAAGCTTCTAAAAATGGAACAAGGCTCTTTGCAATGAGCCCACGTCAGCAGAGGTCAGACGTGAATAAAACTGCTGCAGAATAATAACAAGAAGGGTTTCTCAATATCAGCTTCTCACATAGTCCCAGGGCGGTCAATAGGCAGCCCAGATTAGGGATGATATTTAAATATGCAAATACTTGTCATAATATTTTGCATTTGTTTTAGAATTGCCTGTATGGTTTCTAGGGTACACATTCTACAGTGAGTGATGTAAGACAGACATGGCAGACAGTAAGTATACATACTGCACAGAAGTCTAGGCTCACACTCAAGCTTGCTGCCAATGGACTCTGAAGTGTCTGAGATAAGTATAAATATTTATATACCAGCAGCAAGCATCAGCTCTGTGGTTCTGTGTCTTGGGCCTGTAGCTCCAGTTTGCATTATGTTAAGCTGAAACTATTTTAAAAAATAAAGCTGAATGTATGTGACCCAAAGTGTCAGTCACAGTGAAGTGATGTGCCAGTGCTAGGTTGTGGGCAGGACACAGGCTGACAGTTGCAGGATCCTCACTCAGTGGAGGAGTTTAATAGGGTTTCTGACTTCCCAGAATATTGAGGTAAGGATCCTTGAAAGAGGTGATTCTCCACTTCTAATTCTAAGATACTTTTCAATTGGCCTGACTTTTCAATTCTTCTGACTCTTCCCCGCTTTCAAATGGGGGTCACTGACCCCATCTAAAAAAAAACAAATGCTCTGTGAGGCTACAAATGTATTGTTATTGCTACTTTTTATTACTGATCCTTCTATTCAGGCCTCTCCTATTCATATTCCAGTCTCTTATTTAAAGCAGTGTATGATTAAAAAACTAGGGATGCACCGAATCCCGGATTCGGTTCGGGATTCGGCCAGGATTCGGCCGTTTTCAGCAGGATTCTAATTTGGCCGACTCTTTGTGACTGGCTAAACCGAATCCTAATCCTAAAGAAGAATTTTTTCCTTTCCTGACCCTAATTTGCATATGCAAATTAGGATTTGGATTGGGTTCATTATTCAGCCGAATCTTTCACCAAGGATTCGGGGGTTCAGCCAAATCCCAAATAGTGGATTCGGTGCATCCTTGTTCCAGAATAACCCCTTTAATATATAATTTAATATAATTTTAGAATGTCTCATTCTAAGCAACTTTAAAATTGGCCTTAATTTTTTTCTTTTTTATAGTTTTTGAATTATTTGCCTTCTTCTTCTGACTCTTTCCAGCTTTCAAATGGGGGTCACTGACCCTAAATCTCTGTAAGGCTACACATTTATTGTTATTGCTACTTTTATTACTCACCTTTTTATTCATATTCCAGTCTCTTATTCAAATCAACGCATGGTTGCTAGGGTAATTTGGACCCTAGAAACCAGATTGCTAAAATTTGCAATTTTGAGAGTTGCTGAATAAAAAGCTAAATAATTCAAAAACCACAAATAATAAAAAATGAAAACCAATTGCAAATTGCCAATTATTTATCAAAATCCGAAAATTTCTCTTAATTTTCGGGAAAAATACTTTTTCCTGAAAATTTCCTGTACAGGAAAAAACTCGATAAAATTGTGAAAAGATTCAAATCATACAAATTTTTCGGATTATTGCCCGAAAAACACAACATTTTCGGAGTATTCATCGAAACCCGGCGCAGATCGGAATATCTCATTGACTTCTACATGAACTCGGCAGGTCTGAGATTAAGTACTTTTTTATTTGGACTTTTAACACCCTCGAGGTTTAATAAATTCTGAAAAATTCAAGTTTTTTTTTCTTACAAAAAATTTGGATTTCATAGTAGAAAAAAACAAAAACAAACTTGACTGTTCTGAGTTTTTGGAATTCGGACTTTAATAAATAACCAACTAGAAGTTAATTTAAAGGTAAACAACCCTTTTAAACAAGTTAGGAATCATTTAAGTAATATTTGTTGAATCTGAAAATGAATCAATTTATTGAACTGAAATGTCAAACGATGTCAGAAAACAAATGTGAGGATAACTATGTGTAACACGGTGCTTAAACTGTGCTGGGAACCTTGGGCCCAGGGATTAGGAGGGAGAGGTGGATTCTCGCAGTGTGTCTTGCAGCAGGAGCTAATAACTGTCACTCCAGTGAACCAGGCAACCCCTGTAGATGGAACACAGATATTTTACAGTGAAATATACTGTTTATATAAATGGGGAAAGAGCAATAAACATTATGGATAATTTCAGGGAACTTGGCCCCCGGCACAGACTTTCTCCTCCAGCTTTATCTCTGCCAGGTGCATTAACTCCTTGTCTCTGCAGCACAAACACAAAATCTAGTTCCTTTTCACACTGTGAGAGCTCGTTGGGCTTGGGAATGCAATGCACTTGTCATGCTTAGGGCTTTTACACACGGGTGGTTTTACCTGCGATTCTCTGCATTTCGCTTTCTTACGTTCAGCCGCAGGGGAGCGCAGGAGTAGACACACACAATTATTCTCAAGGGGGCTGTACTCACACAGACGCTGCATGCGCCGAACGCAGGTGAAATGCAACATGCTGTCACACCTGTGTTTAGCGCTTACATGCGTCTGTGTGTGTTCAGACGCATTTTCCCTTGAGAATTTCCCTTGAGAATTTTGTCTCATTTCCCTTGAGAATAATTGAGTGCCTCTACTCCTGCGCTCCCTTGCGGCTGAACGGAAAAAAGCGCAACTCAGGGGAGCGCAAGTAAAACCGCCCATATGTAAGAGGGCAATTCACCTTTCCGTTAACTTTTAGTGTGTTATAGAATGGCCAATTCTACAAACTTTTCTGTTGGTCTTCGTTTTTTATTTTATTTTTTATAGTTTTTTAAAATTTTTCTGACTCCAACTTTCAAATGGGGGGGGTTACGGACCCCCATTTGAAAAACAAATGCTCTACAAGTGTATTGTTATTGCTAATTCTTATTACTCATCTTTCTATTCAGGCCTCTACTATTTATATTCCAGTCTCTTGTTCAAATCAGTGCATGGTTGCTAGGGTCATTTATACCAATAAATAACCCTAGCAACCATGTGTAGTGTTACAGCACAGGAAGCCAAGCTGGAACTTTTACTGCCATAACCAAAGACATTTGGAAAAGAAAACCATGAATAGTTTATCTAGTACAGTAAGACCATGAGCAAATAAATGTCACACCTGTTATTCCATTAGTCCCCACTGAGGAGCAGTACAAAGAAGAGTAGCCCCTAGTTGGGTGTAGAGCTTCTAGTGTTACAATCACCTTTAGTGAGAAATAAAAGCATCGTATGTGAAGAATCAGGTTATTGTCAGCTCAGGTTAGGAAAGAATCCCATCAGTTACAATGGTGGCTACACTGTACCCCTGTGACAAGCATTCAGTGCTGAGGTTTATCAGATGAAGCTTCAGTTACCCATTGAATAAACTGCGCCTGAGGAGTGGACAAAAGATCTCTTGATGACAAACATACTGAACACTGCGATGTTGTCGCCTTTAAGTGAAACTCTTCCTGAATAGCCGGAATGTGTAAGATAAAGGGCCCAAAATAGCTACCAGCAGTGTCACACTTCATATCCCTCTGGCACAATTGGTCCTCATTGCTGCAGGGGCATGAAATGCGTTTCATAGGTTTGGTGAGGGAGCCTTAGTCAGAACGATGTTGAAGGTCTAACGAAGATAAGAAACGTAACTGCCCACTTTGTGTTTTAAACACACATATACAACACTACACATACCGTGCAGAATGCATCAGGATATTAAGCAAATATGCTCCAATATACATTTGTTTTAATTAAAAAAAAAAGTTAACTTTAATATGACAAGGAGGCTCATGGCACTTAGGTTGTATGCTTTACTGGATGAAAAACCCTGAAATCCACCTTACAGGCCTGTCCATTTAACAACTTGTTTATTATTATTCATAAACAAGACAATACTGAAGCAGTACAAAAACAAAAGTTGAAAGTAAAAACACAAAGATACAAATGAGGCTCTTCAAAGACAAACCAAGAGCAATGAAGATCCAATAAAAGATCATGAAAGTAAAACTGAACAAAATAAAATTACATTAGAACATAGAAAAATAAATACACGAAAGAATAAAACAATAAAGACAATAAAGCACTTAGAACATTATGTGGGAAATAATTAGAAAAATTTAAATTTCCAGGAAATATTTTGGCTATTCAATTCCCTTGTTCAGAAGATCTTAAGAATCACAATTTAGTTAGCAATTCCTTCTTGGGTTCATCAAATAAATCAAGATATCTAGACCAAAAATAATGAAAAGAATCTTTTTCAAAATGATATCTAAAAGCTTCTTGCAAGCAGAACTGACCCAGCGGAAAAAGAACTTCCTTTAAGGTAGGGACTTCCTTCTGTATCCAATTAAGAGATATACGTTTCCTCGTAGCATTCATAAAAAGATGTAATAAATTCAAAATCTCCTTCTCTAATTTCAAAGTTGGGTTGTCAAAAAAAACTATCACCCTCAATTAAATCTAATAAAGCAAAGGTGGGATATAATGTGAATCCTATCCCTAGTCTAAGAGAGAGAAATCTTTCCAATTTTTCCAAAAATTGAGAGATGAGATTAAAGGGCAGGACCAAAAATAATGAAACATGTCCACGTTCTCAGTCCCCCATTTTGGAGCTATTTTTAAGATGATAAAGTTTTTGGTTTTTTTTTATAACAGGACCTATAAACCTTATGGACTAACTTTAAGGGGCAGATTTATCAAGGGTCAAATTTCGAAGTAGAAAAACTTCAAAATTCGACCATTGAATAGAATCCTCCGAATTTCAAATTAGAAGTCGGAGGATTTCATACATCGTACAATTGTATTACGATTGTAGTACGATCGTACAATGGTACTCCTATCATACTTCGAATCTAATGATTCAAACGATTTTATCGTATGATTGTACGATTTTCCCAAAAAATCCTTTGACTTAAAAAAACGTAGCAAAACACACAGGAGGTCCCCCATAGGCTAAACAGCAATTCGGCAGGTTTAAGTTGGCGAAGTATTGAAGTCGAAGTTTTTTTTTAAAGAGACAGTACTTCGATTATCGAATGGTCGAATAGTCGAACGGTTTTACTTCGAATCGAAGGTCGAAGTCGTAGTAGCCTATTCGATGGTTGAAGTATCCAGAAATTACTTTGAATTTCGAATTTTTTAACTTCCAAAATTCCCTCAAATTCACTTCGACCCTTGATAAATCTGCCCCTAAATGTTGCAATCTCCAGTTCTCAGCTCCCAACCTAGTATTATAACATTTAAGAGACTTAATGAACTGAACTGATGTAACAGAATAATCTAAAAACTTAGACCAACATAGAGCAGAAAGATGTAAAGGACAAGGCAGTTGATTAACAGACCTGACTTTGCTGGGGAACCAAGACTTTTGTAACATTTGTTTTAAAAAATAACAACCAGGATTTAGGCAAATGCTGCTTTCAATAGCAACTGTTTTTACAAATGACTCTAAAATGACTGACATTCGTTCATAAATGTATTATTGAAAAGTTGAAGTAAATTTTTATTTTGGGGCTGACTTGAAAGAGAAATTAGAGGAGTTTGAATGTGTTGTTTGTGAGAATATTGGGCTGGTCTGTGTTGTTATTGGTTGAGTTTGTGTGGAGGGAGGGACTTTATTTTGAGTTAAATGTGACCTATGGGGAGAATTGAGATTATATTAAAAATATGGACTGTGTTTTGTCCCATTTCCCTCTGTTTTTGGCTTTGTGCTTGTGTCCTGTCATCACGCCTGGCTTCCCTCATCCCTCTTTTATTTTGTCACTCACATATTATTTCTCTTGCTTCTTCATCTCCATTCTCTTCAGCTCTTTCCCTTCTCCATTTATCTTTTTTGCTCAATCTCTTCCATTTTCTCATATCTTCTCATCTAATAAATCTCTTTCTCCCACTCTATTTCATACATTCCCCTTTGGTCGCTATCTGATTTGCTCTTTACATCTTTGCTGCTTTTATCATTTTTGCATTGGGGCCCAGTGTTTTTCACAGTTTTTTTGCTTGTTTTTTTTATACTTGAGAGAGCGTCATTCTATTGACCTGAGTGCCGGATGTTGGTCTCTCTTTTTTCTCTGATTTTGGATATTTTTTGTTGCTTCCAATGGAGCCCCATCCTATGTTGTATTTATATTTGGATGGAATAATGGTCACAAGTGATCAGAAGTGCAGATCCCTCTTATTCAATGTTCAATAATGAATATTGAACCTTCCAGTGTAAACAGATGCAATTGCGCACCATTCAGAGCAGAAGGTGCAACAGATGCAGAATCAGTACAACTATGTGGAAGTGGAAGGAGCGGCTTTGGGCACAAGCACTTTAATGAATGTCATCAATTTGACAACAACTGCACCATATTTTGTGTGACCGTCACTTCAATTGAGGCATAAATGAGCTGATTCTATGGCAAAGTTTTCATGTATATATTCTGTATTTACAGGCCCGGATTTGTGGCAAGGCCACAAAGGCCCAGGCTTAAGGTGGCTCAGATAAAGGGGTGGCATGCCGCCCAGCTGCATTGGGGCACTCTAAGTTTTAGGAGCGTGAGTCTCTGTGTTTCCAGATCCTCTGCAAGTGATTGCACTGGAGCAGCATCCAGGGAGGGGAACAGTAGAAGATGCCTGCCTCTACATCCCTCCTGCGTGTGAACGATCCTGAGGAGGGGGCGTGGGCACAGGTGCAGATACGGGCAGGCACGGGGGGCAGAGGATGATGTCGGCCTCAGGGCGGCCGCATACAAAATCCAGCCCTGTGTATTTAGAAGATGCTTTTATTATATTAGATGAAATCTGAAATAGTTTTCCATTAAGGTTGCCACCAGACAGCACGGTTTTCAGAAGGGCTGTCCGGTTTTCCAAATTAGGAAAACTAGGCAGGATTCTCCTTGATTGATCCAGCAATTGGCCAGTCGCCGATCACCATGTCATAGTCCCGCCCACCACACACTCCACCTACACCGTGATGCACCCTAGCCCTGTCCAGAAGCTATCTAGGGGAACGGGGACAACCCTTTTTTTCAACGATCCTGGCTACAGCGCCAACAAGGGCCCTTGTCACAAAAATAATATTTTTTTTTAAACCTTAAAGAGGTAGTCCACCTTTAAGTTAACTTTCCATTAAGTTAGGTAACTTGCCTGCTTTTAAATTGGGGTCACTGACCTGGTAGTCAAAAATCTATTGCTCTGCGGCTACAATTGTATTGTTATTTTTTTATTACAGGTAGGGGATCAATTATCCTGAAATCCGGTATCCAGAAAGCTCCAAATTACGGGATGGTCATCTCCCATAGACTCTATTTTATCCAAATTGTAAAGAATTATTTCCTTTTTCTCTGTAATAATAAAACGGTACCTTGTACTTGATCCACACTAAGATATAATTAATCCTTATTGGAAGCAAAACCAGCCTATTGTGGTTATTTAATGTTTACATTATTTTCTAGTAGTATTAAGGTATGAAGTTCCAAATTACGGAAAGATCTGTTATCCAGAAAACCCCAGGTCCCGAGTACCCCATACCTGTACTTACCTTTCTATTCAAACCCTATCTCATTTAAACCACTGTCTTTTGCTAGGGTATATTGGACCCTAGCAACCAAAGTAGCCGATGAAATTCCAAACTGGGGAGCTACTAAACAATAAGCAAAATATTTCCAAAAAATTGCAAATTGCCTCTGAATATCATTTTTTTCTACATCATACTAAAAGTTAATATAAAGGTGGTCTACTCCTTTAAAATGACAATTTATCTCTCCATGTTGGACGGTGCCAGTCCATATACTATATTATGGAGATGTGTATTTCATGTGTATAGCTCTTACAAAGAGGAAATTGTATCTCCTACCTTCAGCAGATCGGGCACTGGTGTGTTCAACTATACCCAATGGCATAAGAAACCGCACTAGGCAGGCACCAATCCGGAACGTCCAACAAAAGTAGATTCCAAGAGCCAAAAAATTGTATATAAAAAAGATGATACTTTATTTTACATCACATGTAAAAGAATAACGCCTGACGCGTTTCGTGTCGCACAGGACTGTGTCCCTGTGCGACACGAAACGCGTCAGGCGTTATTCTTTTAGATGTGATGTAAAATAAACTATCTTATTTTTTATATACAATTTTTTGGCTCTTGGAATCTACTTTTGTTGGACGTTCCGGATTGGTGCCTGCTTAATGCGGTTTCTTGTGAATTACTCCACTGTGCTGAAGGTTTGGGGCATGAGCACCTGGAACCAACTGGGAAAGCGGTAAGCTTATCCTAATGATACATTAGATTTATGCTTTTCGTGATATTTCGGTTTATTATACCCAATGGCATAACCAAAAGATATCAGGCCTCACAGACATAATTCATAGAAGCCAGAAGATGATGTTTTACACCAGGCTCTTGAGCTTTTTAGTATGATATAGACCACAGCTGTCCAACCAGAAGCCTATAGGCTGGATGTGACCTCTGATGTGCTCAAGGGATTATGGGTATATAAAATAACTGGTCCACCACTTAGGAAAAGTTGGAGAGCTCTGATATAGTGTTTGACATTTTAAGAAATGTAAATCTGACTTTCCCCTTTAATATTGGTAAAGGCAACCCTGCAGTGCCATTATGGAAGTTGTAGTTGTGGAAAGCGATTGCTTCTGGTCCCTGCAAGTAATGAAAGAGTTTTCATTCTCCAGCAGCCGCACACAATTATACCTCCAAGGAAAAAAAGCACAGAGTTCATCACACAAAAAGTCCATTTATTTCATCTCATCAAAACACTGACAATTCAAGAATAAATTACAGCATTAAATTACCTTCTGCATATTATTATTACTTTTATATCCAGTACTTTACAAAACCAGTACCATATTTTTATATAATGCAAATCCAAAAATATATATATTTATATCTGTGTGCTAGAGGTGCAGCCTCTGTTCTGTGGGGCCGCACTACATAACCTCACTATCCCTTTCCCTGATAAATAAGCACAAAGTAATGTTCGATTAACCTTCGACTTGCTCATTGCCCTCGGGGCAGACTTTTCTCCGCTGCTGAGTTTTTATTAATAACACCATACCCTGCTGCTTGTTGTCTCTTATGTCTGGAATGCCCATTCTCTAGAAACATATTTATGCTGTGGGGCAGAGAGGGTTTCACCTTTGAACCCCAAATTAATTGTCAGGGCTGTATTTATTGGGGCACAAGGACAGCCTATCGGGATGCCCCTTGGTCGGACAACATCCTTGGTAAGAGCATTTGTCCTGGGACAGTCCCAAATTTTTCAGTACAAAATGGAATGGAGCTTCATGAAAAGGACTGGAAACAGTGCAGAGTTGCTTAAAGCAGATTTGGGCAGAAGCAATGTGGCTAAAATATCTATTTTCCACTTGGGTGAAAGTGTCCAACTTCCATTTATTTCAGTTATGTCCAGTTCTGTGCAGATCCCCATGGTAAATACCCTACTTTGATAACACTGTACCCAATTCTTCCCAATGTGCAGCATTTTCTACTTAGTATGGAGGTTTCCTTTCCCCTAGTCTCCTAAACAGCTATTTAATGTGAAAGAAACAACTCCCGTTGCATTTTAAAGTGACACTGACAATATTCCATTAGCTGTGCCCCATGTGGGGACATTAAATAAAGCCATTGAGTGGTGAAGCCCATTCACTACATGACTCAATGGGCAGACAGAATAAAGTGTCCCCATAGTGCAATATGTTTCGGAGAGCACTTTTGATGAAAATGTATGTTTAATTTGAGGCTACTCGCAATATGAGATCAATGGTTTTCAAATCTATGTAGAAACCATTGAGCAAACTGGAATCTCCTCTGTGTAGATCAGCTAAAAGCATGGACTCATGTCTGGGGAGCAGTAACCTGACACATATCACAAGTCCCTTAGGGTGGCCATACACGGGCCGATAAAAGCTGCCGACAGACCGAGTCGGCAGCTTATTGGCCCGTGTATGGGGGCCCCCGACGGGATTCCCCGATCGAGATCTGGCCGAAAGTCAGCCAGATCTCGATCGGATGGGACTAAAAATCCAGTCGGATCGCGGCCGCATCTGTTCGTTAATGCGGTTCCGCGATCCGACCACCCGTTCGCGTTCGATGGGATCCGATCGTTGGGCACTAGGGCCACCTCAAGGTGGGCATATCGGAGGGAGATCCGCTCGTTTGGCGACATCGCCAAATGAGCGGATCTCTCCATGTATGGCCACCTTTACACATTTGAAAAAGAAAACCTGTTTGATCCAACACAGTGCCTTATTGGGAACCCACTGGTGTCATGAACTGGTAGAAAGGGATACAAACTGGTTAGGCCACACAGTAGGCATTCATTCATTTAAATGCAAGTTTCTTCTGTAGAGACATACCAGTGACCGTAAATGTTTTCATGTGAGCTAAAGGACTCTTTCTTGCTAAGGTGCCATTGGTTTTCTACACGTCCCAAGCCAAACATTATGTGAAATGTGAATTTTACATGAAATGTGCATGTTCCTACCCACAGCACTAGGGGCATATTTATAAAGGTGTGTTGAATATTTTACAGGTGTGAAAAACACATTGGAGTCAATGGGGCAAAGAAATGCTGCTATGTAAAAAGCCTTGAAAAACCGTTGGTGTTCAGCAACATCTTTACATTAGGGATGTACCAAATTCAGGATTCGTTATTCAGCCAGGTTTCGGACTTTTCAGCAGGATTCACAATCGGTCAAATCCTTGTGCCTGGCCGAACCGAATCCTTAAAATCATGTGACTTTTCTTCACAAACCAAGGAAGTAAAAAAAAGTTTCCTTTTTTCCCCTCCCCCTGACTGACTTGCATTTATAAAAATTAAATTATGCAAATTAGGGTCTGGATTTGGTTTGGTATTTGGCCGAATCTTTCACGAAGGATTCAGGGGTTGTGCATCCCTACTTTAAATGCCTCTTTTCAAACCTCTTTTCACCAGGGAATTTTAAACGGAGCTACACATACAAAATCTATTACACGGGTTTATACCTAGTCACCTTTATAAATAATAACCCCTGGTGTATAACAGGAGAGTTGTTATTTTGTAGTGTATTTTCCGTAAATAACACATAGATACTGTGG
The DNA here is from genome assembly GCF_017654675.1 of Xenopus laevis. Lineage (NCBI taxonomy): Eukaryota > Metazoa > Chordata > Amphibia > Anura > Pipidae > Xenopus > Xenopus laevis. The sequence goes on along the minus strand of NC_054373.1, from coordinate 42,116,530 downwards.
CTCCTTCCCACCCTTAACCCTACTCAGTGCATCCTACAGGTATTTCCTACTGGGACGATGGGAAAACGTATCAATTCGATATGGCAAATGAAGGAAAAAGTAATTCCAGATGACTATATAACACTGATTTCTCTAGGGATGCACCGAATCCAGGATTCGGTTCGGGATCCGGCCTTTTTCGGCAGGATTCGGAATCGGCCAAGTACTTCTTCCCGGCCGAACCGAATCCTAATTTGCATTTGCAAATAAGTGGCAGGGAGGGAAATCACGTGACTTTTTGTCAGAAAACAAGGAAGTAAAGATTTTTTTCCCCTTCCCACCCATAATTTGCATATGAAAATTAGAATTCTTTTGGTATTTGGCCGAATCTTTCCTAAAGGGTTCGGGGGTTCGGCTGAATGCAAAATAGTGGATTCGGTGCATCCTTCGTTTTCTCACTAATAAAAAAAAACCTTATGGTGTTTACTTCAATTCAGTCTCCAGTAAATATGCCCCCATGGCTCAGAGCATCCCAAAATGCAGCTTATATATATATATATATATATATATATATATATATATATATATATATATATATATATATATATATATATATATATATATATAAAAATATATATATATAACTAAATGGCAAACAATGTTCTTCTTGTGTATTATTATTGTGGTTCTTTTAGGGGATCAGCATTGGGTGAGGAAAAAAAGCATTATGTTATACATACAGGAGATACTGTGCCTCTTAATCAGCTCTAATTTCTAGTAGTACAAATGAGAATAATTGCTGCAAATCTCCATTAAAATGCTTGTTATTAATCAAAGGAATAAGGAGGGCTGCTGACAGTGTAAATGTTGTTCCCTGTGGCTTAGTGACTAATGTATGTTTCTCACAATACTGCCTCTTTCTACTTTAATTAGAGGCTTCATATGAAAACACACATTATACAAGGCAGTGCCGATCCCCAGGCACAGACAGAGCTTTCCCTTTAAAGGCAAGCTTATATTTATATACGAGGCAACATGTCCCTTTACAGAGGGAGCATTGGGCAATACATTAATGTAGAGCTGTGCAAGTCTGAGCACAAGGAGCCTATTCTCTATATAGGAGCCGAAAATAAAGATGATGTTTAAACATCTGGACTTACTTTTATGGTCTTATTACTGATTAATGTGTGGCCGTCTCACACTAAATAGCACCATACACTGCGGCTCTCTGCTTCTGTTCTGAGCTGCTAATGGCCAGCAAGAGCTATGCTAGGGTTTTTTTTTAGCAGATTGTATATTAACAGGAGTGAGGTGCTGACTTCCTATAGTCCTGGGGTCAGGATCTTTCTTTCTGACCCACACCTGTAAAATATAAGTTTGTGAGACTTAAATAAGTAAATAAAACTTTCATACGGTTTTAAGTCGTTGACTTGCTAACATTAGCCACACCACAAGCTGGTGAATATTGAGGCATGTGTATTTAAATTAAGGATGCACTGAATCCAGGATTCAGTTCGGTATTTGGCCAAGATTCTGCCTTTTTTCGGCAGGACTCTGGCAAATCCACGTGCCTGGCGAACTGAATCCGAATCATTAAAATAAGGGGCGTAACTACAGAGGAGCAGACCTTGGAGCCCAGGAGACAGAGGAGTCCCATGAGGCCATAATTCATATACAACTGCAGTAAATATTGGTAAAAATGGCAACCTCTAGACATTTTGGGGGCCTGAAAAATTATTGTCTGTGGAACCCAGTAATATTTAGTTACACTGCTGCTTTAAATCATGTGACTTTTCATCAAGCAAACAAGGAAGTAAAAAAAAATCTTTTACCCTACCGTAACCCTCATTTACATATGTTTGGATATATATAAAACATCATATTGCACAGCACTCACAAGTCTTTAGTGAGGATCGAAAAAATACATTTATCGAACCGACGTGGTTTAATATGATGTTTTATAATCTCCTGCACCCAGGCATGTAATCTTATTAAATGGAGTGCCCACTTTTGGCTGATAATTTAAAGCAATGTAAAAGAATACATATGTATAAGGCTGTGTAAGTATTCTATTGGAATTAAATCTCTTACACAGCTTTATAAATAGGCATTCTAATGAAATATACAAGTCGGAGTAGGAGATTGTGTTCGGTGAGAATATATTTTCCCAATAAATGAACATATTTGGAAAATGATGTCAGAAATCTCTAATGCAATTTTTTGGAGTCACAGCACTTAGCAAGAATTAGGCCTGTTCTATGCCGTCATCAATGGCGTTTTGTACATTCCTGGTTTCAGTGTTTATCCATTCCCACCACAATTTACAGGGCCACTGGCAAATACACTTAATTATTTCACTATGGGCTCAGACACTTTCTAACTACAGACACACTTCTTCCTTTCTTCCTGCTCTGCTAGTGACGCACAGTTAAGGGCTATTGTTTGTGTCTAGCTGCAAACATACAAGTGGCTCTTATTTTAAAGAAGACAGAAGGGCCACTATGGAACATTCTCTGATGGGGATTTAATGACCTTTAAGCTGCAGCGGAACTACAATTACTGGATTGGTGATGGCTGTTGGGGGCAGATGGAGGGCCTGAATATTGTCAAAATAAAAATACTGCTATGGTCCATTAAAGCAGCTCTGAGCAGTTGAGAGTATACAGCTTAAGCCCTTCCTCTATAGATACATACTGTATATAATATAGGAGCTGCCGGCTGCACTGAGCATCTTTATGTGTCACCATCTAAATGGCTGAGGTGTTCGGTTTATCCAACATTCTTAAAAGATATGACACATCGATACAGGCGACAGTTGGCAGTGATTACCTTCAGTTGTTTTAAGACACGGTTCCAATCATACTCAGAAGTACACTGGGGGATTTGGCATAATGGGGACTGTAATTCGGGTGCACTGTATTATCCTCATGCCTGTTGAAATCTCACAGAGCACTAGCATGGCATGGTTTTCCCAGGTGAAAGAAGGAAATCAAACCCTGAACATTCTTTAATTTAAGGTGGCCTGAAGCTCCACTTGGGCATTAGACAAGTTAGTGATGATATCTGATGCCAGATAAACATATACAATAGGTCTCTATGAATCTGAACAGGTCTATGCCCACTTCTGCCCATGGGTCACTGTACCCTATCCCGCCAGACTATGTCAATCTGAACTCTGCTCACTGAAGAACCCTCCGAGTGCATTTGTGATAAGGACCAGGATTAAATCTGATCCAGTTCTAGTGAGGTGTAATTTAATATGGTGCCCAAGTGGGACAAGACCTACACTTATACAGGAGATCCAAATCCTGTTAATACCTTTTTGATGACCAAAATATACAACGAATAAAACTTTTAGAGTGCACAGCTGTGAGGTTAATAGATTATTTTTAGACCCTGCTATGTCCACGGGACACAATGCTAGTATAACCTTTCTTTTTAGTAGGTTTAAAGATATATCCCAGTAACAGTAAGTAAGCAGATATGATAGTGATTATACATTTCACATTACTTGCCTGTCAGCAGCAAGGACAGTCCTGTTTATAGAAGCGAGCACAACACGTTATGACCCCCCTCTATCCAGAGAGCTGCAGAGCTAAACACAGTTATTTTGTAAGGTCCAAGGAGACTGGAAAAGTGATTTTGGTGCCAAGCTCTGTAATTGATGCTGCTATGGATGTAACATGCATTTTTGAATAGGAGCAACACCCCCGAAACAGCTGCACAAAGGCTAAATGTGCACATGAAAGCACCCTAGAGCAATAGTTTAGTTTAGACACTTCAAATTACTTTTCTTGAACCTTTTACAACAGATCTCAGTTTGTGAGACTTAAAGAAGCATCTTTCCCTTGAACACTGTTTAGGATCTCAACGTACAGGTCATGCTTCTGCTTACGCAGCTCCTGCTAGGTGATGCACTCAGTAAATCCATGGTTTCATTGAGTTGCAGCACAGTACCCCAGTATCTATCCCTTCCCTGCTAATGAATCATCCCATTGGCAAAACAAGCACAGTCCACTCTGTGTCAATGAGCAAAATTTTTCCACATCCTGCAATGACAAATGCATTTCCCAGTTGCAATAGATCATGTTCCTGTGCATCACACATGTGTTGGACTGTCCATGAAGGGGTCAGTCTTTGCGACCTGGATGGTTAGAGGTGGAGGCTTGTAAGGGCAGCTCCCCAAACTACAGGGGACACCTAACCCTACCTGGGGTTTCCCTCGAGTCCTAGCTCCCACTTCCACAAGGCGGCGCTGGCACAGAATTCCTTGCCAGGCCTGCAGTGTCTTGGAGCTCCATACCCATACCCCACTGGTGATACCCACAGCAAGTGACATAAATATCTTCAGCATAAACACTGCTACACTGGGTATGGAGTGGGGCAAGTTACAGTCTGGCCTGGCACTACCGGGCACTGTCCTACACGACTCTTCCCGTGCCCTCGAATCCCAGTGAGACAAATTCAGACGCTCATAAAAACAGCAGACGATGATGCATGTAGCTGGAACCGTGTACAGAATGGAGAATACTCCAATTTTAACCATTAGCTTTTCCAGCTTTTCTGTGTTGGTACCTCCTGTTTTCATCACTCTCCGAATGTGGAAAAGGGCAACAAATCCAGTCAGGAGAAATGAGGTGCCAGTCACCAAATAGCAAGAGAGGGGCACCAGCACAAAGCCAGTCAGGGCACTTGGATCTGACCCGCCAACATAGCAGAGACCTGTCAGTTCATCGCCACCCACTTTACGCATAGTTAGGATGATAATGGTTTTAATAGCAGGTATCCCCCAGGCGGCTAGGTGGAAATAACTACCATGGGACTCGATGGCTTCATGGCCCCACTTCTTGCTAGCAGCCAGAAACCATGTGAGAGTAAGCACTACCCACCAGAGTGAGCTGGCCATACCAAAGTAATACAGTATGAGAAAGACAAGTGTGCAACCACTGCTCTCCAGACCCTCTCGGATAAGGTACGGGGCACCTCCTTCCCGATCACAAGCTATGCTAGGCGCCCCAGCAGCAGCACGAATAAGGAATGCAGTCGAGTAAACATTATAGCACATGCTAAGAAATATTATGGGCTTCTCTGGATACTGGAAACGCTGGGGATGTAGGAGGAAAGTAAAAACGGTAAAAGCAGTGGAAATGAAGCATAGACCTGACCAGGCCGCCATCCATACCAGGGCAAAGTCCTTGTCCCCTGAGGACCAATATACATCCACCCCGGGGGTGCATCTTGGAGCACATACACCACTTCTCTCCACATACATGAACTTGTCAGGGTTTGCACAGCGGCTTGAAATACCTATCCCAGCCCCTGATGGACGCGGAGGTCGCGGAGCCACAGGCAACATGCCATGGCCATTGGTTGGATTGTCCCCATTTGTGGCGTTCTCAGGAGCTTCCATGCACAGTGCATGAGGGTCATTTTTGCTTGGAAGACGGTTACAGTCCAGGGTTTCCGGCCATACATACTGGAAGCTTTCCATGATGGGGGCACACTTTTGCCGCGCTGCCTCACACATGGGCTTGCAGGCTGGGATTGAGGTGGACACCTGCTCAGTACACATAGGAGCATAAAGAGAGCAAAGGAAAAATCTGAGGTGCATATGACAGCCATACTCTACCAGAGGGGCAAACTCCTGAAGCTTTGCTGCGGCTTCTTCTTGAGACTCGTGACCCACATAGTTGGGCATTCTGGTCATGTTGTAGCCGATACCCTGGCACATGGGAATCCGTATAGGCTCACACTTGACTTCTCTCCCTCTCTCCACGTCGTACAGCCCCATCTCCAGCGTCGAAGCTACGGCCAGCAGCCGCCACACAAAAGCACAAGTGAAGAGCGAAGGGAGAGGGAACATGGTGAGGGACGGTGGAAGCTGGTCACAGGCGTGCGGGAGACAACTGTAAGCGAGCACAGGAGGGGGGCGAGTGGATATGGACACACAACTTTATATCCAGCTGTCTGCTCGGAGCAGGGCACAATGCATTCCAGGAGAGCGCCTGTGGGATCAGCTTTCCTCACAACAGGGTCACAGAGGATACAAATTTCACTTATTCCCTTATGGAAGTCTTTCCATTTCCACTGGGCTGGAGTGTGTGTGAGGAAAGGCAAGTGGCTGCACCATTCACGCCAATAATAAGAATAATAACAATAGAGCTGTTTCTTTTTGGGGGAGGCCAAACCCCCCTAAGTCTTCATTGGTATCTTCCTGTGATCCCTTAAGCGCTGTTACCACACACACACGGACTCATATGAGAGAGGCAGCCTATTCTCTCATGGCAGCTCCAGCTTGTCCTCTGCCCGTCCGTCTCCCTGGCCGTCACCCAGCTGCTTCTCCAATGTCTATTCGCGCCGCGGCTCTCCTATGTGTGTGAGATGATGTTCAGCACAAGTGCAGCAGCGCTCCCCCTTTCTCCGGCTGCCAGACAATGCGAGGCTGCGAAGCGTCTGCGAGACTGACAGACACAGCAACAGCGAGAACACAAAGGGCACAGTGGGTTAAGCAAGGCGAATCCCCGCCCTGGCCGACTGGAGGGGGTGTGCGTCCTACTCGCCGCTTGCAACCCCGGCCACTGCTGACACAACGCGCGCTACCGACTTCTTAGCGAAGGGATCGCCAGGCGGGGCGGGGCCACAGCAGTAACCACGCTCACATCTGTCAAAGGGGCGCGGCTTGCTTAAAGAAACAGTGACCCCCATTCAAACAGAGTGAAAGGCAATTTGCAAAAGAATAATATTTTCCAAATCCTGTCACCCTCCTCCCGTTGGCAGCCATAACAAAGCCAGGCTTTCTGCTGCTTCAGCGAGCAAGATATATATATATATATACCCCTCACCCGTACTACACAAACCCCTCTCTCTATATACAATCTCCATATTTGCGAGAAGGGAGGGAGGAGGCGGGGGAAATTACACAAACCTTGTTGATTTGAAATAGCAGAGGGGAAAAAATCTTGGGTTACGTTTATAAACCGCATGGAATAAGAAGCTCAGTGTTCTGCCTCTCGCAACAAGCCATGTTCTGTCTTCCTTTCACTCAGCTCCTGTATTTGTGTCCATTTGGGAACAGCAAGAGGTGGAGGAGGAGGGGAGAACATACAAAGACATTATAGAATCCCTCACACACAACTCTGTGGAGGCACTCGCAATACACAAAACACTGATGCCTCTACCTCTACACCCCTACATTATACTTCTACACTACATTTCTATACCTCTACACTATACCCCTACACTACACTTCTATACTGTACCCCTACACTACACTTCTATACCTCTACACTATACCCCTATACTATACCTCTACATATCTACACTATACCCCTACACTACACTTCTATACCTCTACACTATACCCCTATACTATAACTCTACATATCTACACTATACCCCTACACTACACTTCTATACCTCTACACTATACCCCTATACTATAACTCTACATATCTATACTATACCCCTACACTACACTTCTATACCTCTACACTATACCCCTATACTATAACTCTACATATCTACACTATACCCCTACACTACACTTCTATACCTCTACACTATACCCCTATACTATAACTCTACATATCTACACTATACCCCTACACTACACTTCTATACCTCTACACTATACCCCTATAGTAAACCTCTACATATCTACACTATACCCCTACACTATAACTTCAACACCTCTACACTATACCCCTATACTATACCTTTACATATCTACACTATACCCCTACACTATACCTCTACACTATACCCCTACACTATACCTCTACACCTCTACACTATACCCCTACACTATACCTCTACACTATAACCGTACACTATGCATATACATATCTACACTATACCCTACACTATACCTCTACACATCTACACTATACCCCTATAGTAAACCTCTACACCTCTACACTATACCTCTACAGTATATCCCTATACTATACCTTTACATATCTACACTATACCCCTACACTATACCTCTACACTATACCCCTATACTATACCTTTACATATCTACACTATACCTCTACACTATAACCGTACACTATGCATATACATATCTACACTATACCCTACACTATACCTCTACACTATACCCCTATACTATACCTTTACATATCTACACTATACCCCTACACTATACCTCTACACTATACCCCTACACTATACCTCTACACCTCTACACTATACCCCTACACTATACCTCTACACTATAACCGTACACTATGCATATACATATCTACACTATACCCTACACTATACCTCTACACATCTACACTATACCCCTATAGTAAACCTCTACACCTCTACACTATACCTCTACAGTATATCCCTATACTATACCTTTACATATCTACACTATACCCCTACACTATACCTCTACACTATACCCCTATACTATACCTTTACATATCTACACTATACCTCTACACTATACCCCTACACTATACCTCTACATATCTACACTATACCTATAACTTCAACACCTCTACACTATACCCCTTCACTATACCTCTACATATCTACAATATACCTCTAAACCTCTACACCAGGAGTGCCCATACTTTACTAATGCAAGGTTTACTTTTAGTGATGTCCCATTATGGTCTGCATCCATAAAAGCATTGTTAGCATACTGTCCCATGGAAAATATAAATTAAATATTGATTTATGAGAAAATGTATATTGTTATATTTAGCAAACAACTATCTCTTATGTAACCATAACATAATAAATATCTGAATGAAAAGCATAAAATAGGAGGGTGATTTAGTTTGTTGACAGTGTCTTGTCTACTGATCTCCAGCTAAAGGTCTACTGGTAGATCTATCTACCTTTTGGGCACCCCTGCTCTACACTATACCTCTACACCTCCCACAATGCCCCATCAGACTTCAGCTGGATGCCTGGCCCTACCTCTGACCACTATATTCTTCCCAGTTTGAGCAAAGCAATATATATGCACCAACATATGCCAAAGCAGAGGCAAGTCATCTTACATTCACACACGCCAGAATAATGGTCCCCTAAACTGTGGGGGTTGTTCCCTCCATCAAGCCAAGGAGGGCACTGAAGTATTTACTGGTCCTGTCAAAAAAGAGTTGAGGTGAGGTTTGTGACAAATGCATTTCTGCTGATAGAAACTCCTGGAAGCCCAAGGTGAAGTTTGAGGTGAATTAGTTGGCTCTCCACTCACCAATTTCCCACAAGCACCCCAATGCTCCCTGTAGCTATTACCAATACCAATAGAAACATGGCACACACACGGGGCTGGCAGAAGATTTGGCAGCAGTTTCAATCTCCTGCAATGTCTCAAAAGCATAGAGATGTACAGCATGTCACCCTGAAACCCATGGGTAAACATATTTGGACCAAATACCTTGCAGACACTGCCCCGGGTGGAACCAAATCCAGGACCCTTCACTGTTGTATATACAGGTAATACAATATGCAAGGGCTTTCCTGCCACTAGCCAAGGTGAGAACCTTGTGGCCATTTGGTCTAATACCTTACTTACAGAATCACCCAGTGCATGACTGCCAAGGTAACAATTTGCCCAGTGTTAATAAATGAACCTAACTTGGGAATCCTTTGATGTATACTATGAGGCAAGAGCAGTATTTATAAACAATTTTATACATTCAGCTGGAAAAATCTGACGGGGGGTCAGCAGTCAGAGGTACAATCCTACTAGACAGGAGAGAAACCATTTCATAATGCTGTATTGTGTAACATTTTTTACTGATCAACTCAAATTTTCCACTGACTGGTAGACTAATGGGAATGTCTGGGCGCTAATAATAATAATAACTGTGCTACAAGGCTTGGAGACAGGGTGGAACATGGTTAGAGGACAGTTCATTTTCTATCTATCTATCTATCTATCTATCTATCTATCTATCGATCATCTATCTATCTATCTATCTATCTATCTATCTATCTATCTATCTTTTTCTATCTATCTATCTATCTATCTATCTATCTATCTATCTATCTATCTATCTATCTATCTATCTATCTATCTATCTATCTATCTATCATCTATCTTTCTCTCTCATCTATCTATCTATCTATCTATCTATCTATCTATCTATCTATCTATCTATCTATCTATCTATCTATCTATCTATCTATCTCTCTCATCTATCATCTATCTATCTCTCTCATCTATCTATCTATCATCAATCTATCTATCGATCTATCTATCTATTGCTTGCTATCTATTTATCTATTATCTATTTATCTATTTATCCATCTATCATCTATTGTTCTCTATCTATTGATCTATCTATCTATCTATCTATCTATCTATTTATCTATCTATCTATCTATCAATATAGCTATCTATCTAATAGCTATTTATCATCTACTGTATGTATTATCTATCTATCAATCATCTCTTTACCTATCATCTATCTACCTATCATCTATCTATCTATCTATCTATCTATCTATCTATCTATCTACCTATCTATCTATCATCTATCTGTCTATTATTCTAAGTATACACATAGGAATCTGAGGATGAATGTAGAGTGGGTTTTGCAGTGGTATCATAATATTGCTTTGTTCTATTGGATGAAATGCCTTAATTAGATACACCATGCATGGTTTCTATGACATCCCTGGAATCCTATTGCTGAGGGTTGGTATCTGAAGAATGGAAAATGGCATGAAGTTACTGAAAATAGGTTACAAGAGCTCAGGGGCGGCAAATTGAAAGGCCAGGAAAGGGAAAAAAATGAAAAGTCTATTTTTGTGCCTAGCCAAGCAAATTGCAGCTTAAATGTCCGACACCAATTTAGCTCCTTGCCTGCCAGGGGGCCAGCTGGTGTGAAGGAGCTTAAAGGCAGCATCTGAAAATGAAAGGGACGTTAAACCTCTGTTTGTCCTGTACTGTTAATATGTATAACATGATATTCTTGGTGACGGACTCATGAGATCTTACATGTTCTTGAAAGCTAAATGTATGGACAAAAACTATAAGTGCCGCGTGCCATTGTATGTAGCTGTTTACTCTATATTAGTGCAGTGCCAGCGCCAGGCAGCGTCTGAAAATACCAAATAGATAACTCAGTGCAGCAATGAAAGGCAGACATTCCTACCATGGATTAAATACTTTACAGCTTTTGTACAGTGAATTCTCTTATAGCCCAAGGCTAACATGGCACATGGGTAAGGGTGAAAGGTCCTTTATTCAGCCCTTTCACCTGTAGTGCAATCAGCAAGCAATTCCACTGTGCAGTCAATGCAGGCCTATAAATATAATGGGATTGCGGCCAAAGATTAAATAGGAGACCAGCCGTTGGCAGACTTGAATGTTTTATGATGGGTGCAACACAGTGTAACTGCTGACCATATAGGACTGCTCCCCATGTGAAAGAAGGAGACGTGGGCCTTGAGAAATATCCGTGTGTGTTTTAACCTGTATCTCTGGGGAGGGGCTGTGTCCAATGAAATATATTTCCAAGTGAAAAGGCAATTATATTTTTTAAAAAGCAATATGAACAATTTAAGCAGTGCTTTACAGAGATTTTATATTATCTACACCCAGGGTCGGACTGGACCACCAGGACAACGGGAAAAACCTGGTGGGCCCCAGGCTCTTGTGGGCCCCGCCAGCCCAGATCCACACCCTGCACTGCTTTTCTTCTTCCTACATACACACACGCGGTGCTGGGGGGGGATCCGGAAGGGGGGCCCTAAAACTGCAGCCCCAGTGGTCCCCGGGTATGTCTACACCTGTCCATGGGAACAAACCCATGCAAACTCCATATACATATTGGCCTGGTCAGACTGAAACCCCAGATCCTACATAAAAGCACAGCAACTCATTAAATACAGTTCAATGTAATATAGGGAGTCCCTGGGAAAGGAGAGGAAGCTTGCAGTTAATGATACAGCTGTAAGGAAAGATTTTGGGGGAGAAATAGTGCATGTATGCATGCTTTTAAACATGCGCACACACGAGGCGGGGGGGGGCAAGGCCACCCAGTCCGACCATGTGTGGAGGTTTCTGTTTACCAAGTAACTTGAATGAAAACAAACAAGATTTTAATGATTATAAATTGTTAGTGAAATACTTCCTTAGTCATTTCAGGATGGTGAAACGGATAAAAAAAATAATAGCCACCATACAGAAATGCCACAACACATTCATGTGTACAAGTCCTTCCTGATTCTGTCTTCTCCTGTGAGCCTTACAATGGGCAGTGCTGCTTCTGCCATGAAGCTTCATGCTAGGGTTGCCACCTTTCCTCCTGACTAACTCCAGGCGGTGAGGTGGGACCATGACATAACAGGGCATGATGTGATATACCCGGGGCGAGATGTGATGTCAAGTGCCAGGCTATGACATGGAGATTGTCGATTGGCCAATCTCAGGGAATACTGCCTGGTTTTCCTAATTTGGAAAACCAGGCAGGCAGTTTTGAGCCAGACAGACCTTCAAAAAACCGGGCAGGTGACAACCCTACCTCGGGCAGAAGTGAGCAGCCAGTTTCCCAGGAAAGCACTTGACTATTGGACCTGGGGCAGTAACCCAATTGTCACATGCAATATTGGGGCTGGACACAGCAACTGATTGGAATAAAACACAAATGTGATCGTACAGTTCGGCCAATTTTGACCATATTGCCATGAGGAACACACGGTGCAGGAAGGAAGTGCATTTTGACCTCTGCAGTGTTCAGTGAGAGCAAACACTTCTTATGCCATACTCTTTCGCATAGCAGTGTCGGACTGGCCCACTGGGATACCAGGAAAAGGCCCGGTGGGCCCAGGTGTCAGTGGCCCCTCATGCTACTAGACATTTGGCTTATTTCATGGCCATTCCCTATTTCTATGAGAACTAAGTGGCTTAATAGATGGAATAATAGATTATAGTATGTAAAGAAAAAGGAGAATAGAAGTTGAGTGAGGAGCTGAAGAATAATAGTAGTGAGAGTGGGCCCCTTGTCTAAGGTTACTTGGTGGGCCCCTGGTCAAAGGTTTTTGGGTGGGCCCCTGTTGTCCCCCATCTCGTCCATGACTTTTCACATGATGAACCACGAGACAACTTTTTCTGTGTAAAGGGGTCCAAATAAAAAAAAATAGCTGACCAAATTCCAATCTAAATCATGCCCACTTCTTTGTAGGCCCCTTTCAGTTTTTGGACATCCTTCTTGTTAGGGCCCCCTCTGCCACTGACTGGATTCCACCCTGGCCAGGTTCATTCTTAGATTCAAAATAGGCACTGACATTTCAGATACACAAAGGCCTGATCAGCCTCCACAGGCCTAATAAATAGTGACTGTTTATGGTATCTTATAGCAGCCCCTCTGGCATTTGCCAGAATCACAGATTACCAGTCTGGGTCTGCCCCTGGCTCTGACTAAACTGACATAATTCATGTACATTTTGAACTTTTTTTTTTTAAACTTCATATTGACTTTTATATAAAATATGATCTAATGAAAACTTTCTCATATATTGCTTATCACTGCTGCCCTTCTGTTAGGTGTCTGGGCAGGGTGGGACTGGGCCTGGTGGGACACCATGAAAAAAATTGGTGGACGTGGGGTTTTCCTGATAAGGGATCTTTCCATAATTTCTCCATACCTTAAGTCTGCTAAAATTATTTTATATATCATTTCTTTCATACAGAATGATGATTATATGTAACACTCACACATTTGTAGGTTGCTTTTTTGGCTGATCATGATGTTATATAAAGGCAGGCTGTCTCCATAAAAATGCAGCATTATAATCTATGCTGTGTCTGAGTTATAGTGTCTGAGTTATAGCCTCCAGTATGTTTTCTGTTCATAAAGAAAGAGCTCTGCGAGGACCTAAAGGCATGTTTTTTTTTTTTTTTACATGGACACGGCACAGCTGATGATATTATGTTTCCTGTGCCATCCTTGTAAAATATGCATGTTGATTTGGAAATGAACATTGGCTATACCCCTGGGCAGATGCTGAAAGCATGATTATGAGTTTCTATGAGCTTTAAAATTAAAATACCCCACAGTATATCACACTGGGGTAAACAAGACATAAATGCGCAAGTGTATACCAAAGAGGAATACAGACAAGAAAGGTGTTGCCACTACCGGAAGAAAATGGAGTTCACCATAGAGAAATGACTCTGCTCTCCATTCATTTCTGTGGGATTTTTAGGGCAATGGCTGATGGGGAAATGTGTTGCCCTCAATAAAATTGCTCAAAAATAATCCAGAAGTTGCCAGAAGTTTGGGTGACTTTGGAAGAATAAAGTGTGTAGGTTTTACTACCGGCTATTTCATTTATTGCCGGCGGAGAAGCATTTTCAGGAGATTTGCCACCTGCAGTCATGCATTTTTATAGCCGCGACAAATGTCCCTATTGTCCCTATCACCCTTACAGGTGGCTAAAAATGTCCCCAAAACTTCCATAGAAATGAATAGAGAGCAGAGGGTTTCTCTCTAATGAGCTCTATTTTCTTCCTTAAATAAATATGCCCCTAAGTTATTAATTAAGAAATGGTCCTTGAGCAATTAGGGGGTTTGGCTTGCTGAGGATGATAAGGTCGTTCGACCTGGTCAATATTTTACAAATATAATGCTTGATGTTATTAATGGGGCAGAAAGATAAACGTATTGGAATACTGGAAGGCTGGTATTTTCAGAATAAATGGCAACCTTAATGGTGGGAGCTCTAGTTCAGAAACAGTTACACTTATACAGTAGGAATACTTTGTTTACGGAATAGAACATGAAAGAAGCGATAAATCTGACAGTGGGCTATGTCTCACAATTAGTAATTTTAGATATTCAGAAATATGTAGCAACATTTTGAAAGTTTGTCCTGGTTCACAAACTCTTATATTATTCTAAACTGCAGTAGAGTTGCAAACGTTTACTGCTGACTGTAACCCCCCTTGTACAACATGAGTGCTATGAATAGAGCTTGTGAAAAACATACGTTTTGCCTATTGTTTTCATCATGAAAATTTTTTTTTTATTTTTTGGGCTAAACATGGCAAACAGGGAAACTGAAGTTACTCCAAGTTTGGTCCTTGCAGAGATAATCCCCCAGAATAATGGACTCCTGATAACAAAACAGTCAGAGCAAAGGGTGAAGGAAGGGGTTACATATTGATAATCATGTAGCTTGCAAGAACCGATCATGGAGTATTTTCTATTTCAGTGCTCTGTTTAGCTCAAGAAATCCGTAGATTTCAGCACAAACCCGGTTTATTGAATTTATGTTGTCCCTTTAACTGGAAATTCTGGACATATGTATCTACCTCACCTATACAGATACAAAAACACCCACTTTTTATCCACCCCCTTTTTGGAGCCAAATGATGACATATACTAAAATGGCTGTTATGGTAACATCAGGTGTATCACAACTAGGGTTGCCACCTTTTTAAAAATCTTTTCCCGGCTGTTGGGGGGCGGGGACACAAAGGGGCGGGCCGTGACGTCAAAAGGGGCAGGGCCACGCCACGGACGCTAGAAGAAGTAAAAGAAAGGGTAAGTTCCAGGGGATTGGGGGCAGGCAGAGGGCTCCCTTTAATCGTATTACAAATTTACCAGCAGCTACATTGCCGGTAAATTTGTAATACCGGCCCCAGCATTAGCAGGTATTTTACCGGCTAGGCCGGTAAAATACCGGCCGGGTGGCAACCCTAATCACAACTGAAGGCCCACTTTAGTTCTTAGCAGCAGGTTGGATGTGTATTCACCAATAATTCTATTCGTAGATCACAGGATATTGCCTTTGAGTAAATAAGGATTGCAATACATGAGCATAAACTATGGGTAATAATGGCCTCCAAAATCTGACTGTAGCTTGGTCAGACATTAATTGGGGGCTTTGAATATTCTGCCAGCTAAGAACTGCATTGGCAATGGATGTGCATTCAGCTCCTATTCGATCTGATGAAACAACTGGATGAGCTGGATTTGGTATCCAACAAAAGAGGATATATCATCCATTGGGCCAGATTCAATTCAGTGACAATAGTTAACTTCCGGTCCCATCTCCAGAAGGCCATCTCCCATAGACTCCATTTTAACCAAATAATTATAAATTTTAAAACATATTCTCTTTTTCTCTGTAATAATACAAACATGCCTTGTACTTGACCCAAACTAATATGCAAGTAATTATTTTTGGAGGCCAGACAATCCTATTGAGTTCATTTAATTTTTAAATGATTTTATGTAGACTTATGGTATGGAGATCCAAATTCCTGTAAGATCCCTTATATGGAAACCCCCAGGTCAAGTTCCATACCTGTATTGTTTTCTCATTACAGAGAAAAAGGAAATCATACTTTAAAAATGCAATTTTTAATTAAAATAGAGTCTATGGGAGATGGCCTTCCTGTAATTCTGAGCTTTCTGGATAAGGGGTTTCCAGATAACGTATCACACACTTGTACACTGTTGTAAATACTGTTCATAGGCTACATAATTCCCTCTTCTATAGTAAACACTGGCTATACATATTCTACATGGATAATGACTATCAACACTCTTGTATGCAACAGTAAACAGAGGCTATGCATAACCAACATGGATACTAGATTTTAGCTCTCAACTACACTATAATAAATAGTAACCTGCATGGATAATGAATGTCGGCACCTTTTTACACCAGTGGCTATGCATATGCTACATGGATAATGAATGTCAACACTCTTGCTCACTATAATAAATACTTGGTTGATTGCATAATGGATAATTCTGTCCAGTATAGTAAATATTAATACCGGCTATGCATAGATGTACATCATCTACATGGATAATGTCATCACTCTGGTACCCTCCTTAAATAATGATAATTAATGCTGGCACTATAGTTAAAGGGACTATACATGCTGTACATGGAAAATAATTAGTGCCAGGGGTGTAACTACAGATGAAGCAGACCCTGTGGCTGCATGGGGGTTAAGGAGATAAAGGGGGCCCCATGAGGCCCTAATTAATGAGCAATTTCAACATGTGTTGGTAAAACAGGACAACCTCTGGATATGTTGGGGGTCCTAAAATTAATTTGCTGTGGAGCCCAGTAAAATCTAGTAACACCACTAACTAGTGCACTCTTGTGCAATGCAGTAAATACTGGTTTTATAAGGTTTACATGCAAAATGACAATGGCAATACAGAAACTGTTAGGAGAATGAATGCTAGCATGCGATGGATACATTGGCAACACAGCCTATGGAAATCAGCCATTAGGCTATTTTCCCATAGGTTTCTGAAGGTCTGACTCAGATCCAGCCTAACTAGGTCTAATGTGACAGTGTGCTGTAAGCAGGGCTCATAAATATACAGAAGAACCCCCACTTTTATTTTTCTCAAGAGACTGTGTGAAACAAACATAAAATCCAGAAAAAAATTGATTGTGGGACCATAAACAATCAGTGAATAATCTGGGAAAACGTAAAATCGGAGTTGTACTGTAATGGCAATTAGATTGTTGCAGCAGATTAAGTGGGGATTGATTAGTAGGGATATACCGAATCCAGGGTTCAGTTTGGGATTTGGCCAGGATTTGGCCTTTTTCAGCAGGATTCGGATTCGGCAGAATCCTTCTGCCCGGCTGAAACGAATCCTAATTTGCATATGCAAATTAGGGTCTGGGAGGGAAATCATGTGACTTTTTGTCACAAAACCAGGAAGTAAAAAATGCTTTCCCGTTCCCACCCCTAATTTGCATATGAAAATTAGGATTCGGATTCGGTTCGATATTTGGCCGAATCTTTCACGAAGGATTCAGGGGTTCTGCCGAATCCAAAATAGTGGATTCCGTGCATCCCCCTGATTAGCAATGGAATAAACATGTCATCTATAAAAGAGGGCTGACTGGTGAAACAAAAATGAGCCCCAAAGAGGTCAAAAGGCAGTTCCAGACTCAAAAAGCTTCAAAATTATTTCATACCTTGAAAACTGGCAGTTAACTACAACCTTCAAAATTACCACCGAATCAACACCTCCAAAACCGATAGGTTGGGATATTCACAAACATGGAATTTATGTCAGGTCAGCTGTTTGGAACAGGCTGTATCCAAAAATAATACACAAAGATACATAAACTAGTGTAAGCTACTAACCCGGGCCGAGAAATGGGAAAAAAAGATATTTTGTCTATTGAGTTGTTTTTCACCCTCTTTCCTACATCCAGATGTGATTCTGCTCTGAGGAAGCCAAAGAATACCGTCAAACCACACTGACTGGAACTCATTTACCAACACTGGGTAATTTTGCAGCCATGCAATATCCCGTAGTAACCAGGACTGTTGTAAAATTCATGTCATGGACTATTATAGAAAAACGATTGAATCTAAGCAAAACGTTTGACACAATCTATTTTGAGTGCCAGAATTTACCAGTACCTCAAGAGTACTTAGAGGCCTAGCAGATAGGGATGGGAGAATTTTTTTGCCTTGTTTCGCCGCAAAAATTACGCCCATAGACTTGTATGGCGTTGTGCGTTAAAAAAAAAGATGCACGTCACAAAAATTTAGACAAAATTTTTTTTTTATGCCCATAGACTTTAATTAGCGACGGCGACATTTCGCCGGCGGCACATTTTTGTTGAAATGAAACGGGTCAAATTTGCCCATCACTACCATCAGACTTTATAGCTTACCATGCCTAAAGTGGTATATGGAAACCATACCTCCCAACATTTGAAAATCAGAAATAGGGACAAAAAGTTCTGCCGCTCGTAACACGTTGAAATTTTTGTTCCTGCCCATTTTATGGCCACACCCCCTAAATACTGCATCCATTTTACCAAATTTGGCAGGTTATGGAAAGTTTGAACACATTTCAGGGGGTTTTAGGGCCATTTTTTATGTCTTATTACAGTTTTGCTAACAAAGGCGATTTGCCCTTTAAGTCGTATGTCTCAGTTCTCCCAAGAGACCTGCTTATCTTAAATAATTACAATTGTATCTTTGCTTATCTTAAATAGTTTCAAAATGTATCTGAGTGCAGGCACTGAGTACTCTGGGCAAAAAGCCTCTTGTTTAATTCAATTTTACAAACTGTGTATCTTTTTCTGGCATTGGTGCAGGAGCTCAAACAGAAACTAGGGATATTTCAATAACAATCCAGGACTGCAGACTGAGCTGTCAAAATCAGGACTGTCCCACAAAAAACAGGACAGTTGGGAAGTATGGGAAAGCAATTTAATTATGGGGTCCTTTTACATCCATATTATGCACTTCAGGACCACCTTGAGTGACGGACCTCCATTATACAGCCACAATGGTCATCAAACTGATGATAAAGAAATATTTTCCCATTTCTGATCCTAAAGAAACTTTGTTATAAAGTCTCATTTAGTCCTCTGGAGGCCACTGTGCTCAGACGATAAGGTCAATATGTTTTCCTTCTGTTAAAGTAATATTTGTTTATCATGCTCTCTTCTAAGGGGTGGTATGTAACCAATAGCCATGCCACGAAGGGAAGGTAATAGGTACTATTTTTCATAACCATATCTAGCCAAGATGTTCTTTTGATCCTTTTATGATTTTATATTTACCAATGACTCTATGTCAATAACTGTTTTCACTGTTGCCCTATGATTTCCTAATTACTTACAGTACTTTGATACACATGAGCAAGTAATAATATATACAGGTATGGGACCTGTTATCCAATGCTTGAGACCTCAGGTTTTACGTATAAGGGATCTTTCTGTAATTTGGATATCAATACCTTAAATCCACTAAAAAATCATTTAAGCTCTTGTCATATCCCTTTTGTATGAATCTATTGTTCATCTCCCCACAGTCTTTTAATTTTTTGAATCAGTATAATTTCTCAATATTCTCAAAAATTATGAAAAATCCTTTTTAAAAAGATTCAGATCAAACTACAGTGAATGATTTCCTGACAGAAAAGCTATTCACCATTTTATTATACAAATATGTCAAATACGCTGTCTAATCCAAACAATATGCCCTTTTGTTGCTTGCTGCTAAAGTAAGGTGTATAGAAATTGTATCATTTAATGTGCTCACAAAAAAGTATTTCATATATTCATAACATTTTCCAAATCCCTCTCAAGGCCTTTCCAGATGAAAAATAGATGTTCAATCTATGAACCATTTCTAAAAAGTCACTTATGATGTTTTCATAATGTTCTCTATTTCAAAGACACATACATGAAAAATATTGGCACAAAAAGGTGCCAGGCTAAAACCCATTGCTGTCCCAGACCACTGGAGATAATATTTATCCAGAAATTTAAAGTCATTTAACTCAAGACTCCTCCTTAACAGTTCACTAAAAATTCAGTGTTTGACCTGCATTACATAAAACTTCCTTGCAAAACAATAATACATTTATGGGATTATCTGGAATGCTTGGGACCTGGAGTTTTCCAGATAAATTCTTTAATTATTTAATAAAAACATTCAAATATTAAACCCTTGAGGATTATTTTGCTTTCAATATGGATTCATGCACCTCAGTTACCATCAAATACAAGGTATAGGTATCGAACCTGTTATCCAGAATGCTCTGGACTTTGGGTTTTCCGGATAAGGGGTCTTTCCATAATTTGGATCACCATAATTTAAGTCTGCTAAAATTAATTTAATTTAACATTTAATAAACCCAATAGGCTGGGTTTGCTTCCAATAAGGATTAATTATATCTTAGTTAGGATCAAGTACAAGGGACTGTTTTATTATTACAGAGAAAAAATAAATTGTTTTTAAAAATATGAATGATTTGATTAAAATGGAGTTTATGGGAAATGGCCTTCCGGTAATTCTGAGCTTTCTGGATATTGGGTTTCCTTATAAGAGATCCCTTACCTGTAGTACTTGGAATAATTGTATACAAACTTTGTAGCCCAAATATATTTATTTGGTAATCAGGGTGTTTGCAAATGTCTTCAATAAATCGGCTCTACAATCCACTTTGGAATTGCTCATTGCTAAGCAATACCTTTTTCTCTGTTCATGTAAGTGGAATGTGTGACACTTAGGGGCAAATTTACTTATGGTCGAATATCGAGGGTTAATTAACCCTCGATATTCGACTGCCGAATTGAGATTGAAATTGAGATTTAGCGCTAATAGTTTTTTCTTCGACCAAAAAATACTTAAAAAGCCTATTGGGACCTTCCCCATAGGCTAAGATTGACTTCGGTAAGTTTTAGGTGGCGAACTAGGGGGTCGAAGTTTTTTTTTAAAGAGACAGTACTTCGACTATCGAATGGTTGAATAATCAAGCGATTTTTAGTTTGAATCGTTCGATTCAAAGTCGAAGGTCGAAGTAGCCCATTCGATGGTCGAAGTAGCCAAAAAAATCATTCGAAATTCAAAGTTTTTTTATTCTATTCCTTCACTCGAGCTAAGTAAATGGGCCTCATGAAGCTACAGACACCTGAGCAATTGCAGAATAAACATCTCTTTGGCAGGGGACCAGGGGGCTGCTATATTAGTTATATGCACTTTAGTTTTTTTCCATTTGAATAGAGAGTATAGTGGACCAGCATGATCTCAATATGGTCAATCTGCTGGCAAGAAAAACCATTAGGGTCTTGAACTTTTTGTTAATATTTGGAATTCTTCTGCTTATAAGACAGGGAGAATCCTCTGTGGCAAATCCAGTATTTTAGCATGTGGTTTTTTTTTTCGGTATAAAAACGCAGGTTTTAGTGCCAGAAAAATGCTAGAAAAACCTTTAGAGTGGAATTGCTGTAAAAACCTTTAGAGTGGAACCTTTTGCTGGAAAAAAACCCCAAAAAAACCCATCAACGTCATTATCTAGCGCCCCTTGCATTGCACATCAACCAATCAAATAAGAGTCTTCCACCAACCCTCCCCCTGTCTGCCTAAGAAGCTGTCTAGGTGCTGTGTTTGGAAGAAATTGACAACTTTTATTCAAAGTTTAAATACATTAATATTGCCGAGTTAAAAATACATTAATATTAATATAAATTAACCTTCTAATGCATGTGGCAGGTTTTCTGTAAAATTCTTTACTTCTGAAGAGTTTTGACAGTTTTTTAGCAAATTTTGGTGAAGTGAAACAGGTGAGTTTGGCTCATCACTATTATAAGGACCGATTTTCTTTAATATTATATTGGTTATATTGTAAATCATAATGTATAATCTAAACTTTTAAACTCTTTATCTACAGTAGTTACCCAAACGTTTTTTTACCTGTGAGCAACATTCAGATATAGAAGGAGTATTCTTGGGGGTGCCACATAAGTGCTGTGATTGGCCATTTTGAAGCCCCTATATGGACTGGCAGCCTACAGCAGGCTCTGTTTGGCAGTAAACCTGGTTTTCATGCAAAAAACTTGGTCCAAGCCTGGGAATACTTGTCTCCTAAATATAAATATTTTAGTGTTGACCCAGTGGCTTAGTCCAACCCATCTCCTTCTACCAAATCCTAAACTATGACAATGACCTTTGGCATCCAAGAAAAGGGTGGCAATCTGTGTCCTCCTTACAGACCAGCTGACAATCAGCCATAAATATGGAAAATCATTTGCAAAATCAAAGTACACTCTTTCTTCAGCTTTGCTTTGATCTAGGTTCCTACTTAGCTAGTCACAAATGCTCTGTTGAGTCATCTTGACAGATCAAAGTCTCCTGAAAACTTTTTGCTTTGCTTCAATAGTTTTTCCCTCAATAATCTATTCCTACGAATTACTCATAAAGTTATTCTCTGCTGGCCAGTACCAACAGAGGAGGGTTTACAGACTTTGAGACTTATACCAACATGGAGTATTTTGACCGTGCCACTTTTCAGAAAGGACAGCTACAGCTGAAACAACTCTGCATTCCAATAGCTGCTGAACACAGAAGCTATGGGGGGTCTACATAAGCCTTAGTCCACTGGCTTTGGAGTTGGTTGGTAATATCATCCCATATGTACCCAACTGAAGTTTATGAGCATTTATAGGGCTAGACAAACCTGCATTAGAATCTAAAAACCCATGGTCATTGTAGTATGCTTAGAAAATGTTCAAGGTAAAACTGAGTGCCTAATGCTTGGCCTATACTTATAAAGGGAAACCAAGGTTGGGCACATTGAAGACACCTGGAAAATATGGAACGTTACATCCATATGTTACTGATACATCCATACAACCTTAAATGCATAACCCCCGAAAAATAGAGATGGTGCCTGCAGCTGTTCCAACACTCCTGGCTGATGGGAATTATAATTTGGTTGCTAGCCACCTAGGCATAGGGAGCAGACAGTGTTTTTGCAGTATTACTTTATTTGGGTAGCTACAGTAATGTATTGCTGCCTGGAACTATAGTTTGACCTTGGCTCATCTACTACTAAGGTCTGACACAGAAGGGAAGGAGTGATGTGTCTGTGAAAGGCTAGAATCAGGTTGAACCTCAGATGGAAAGATAAAAACCAATGGGCCGCATTCAATTCATTAAAAAAAAGGTTTATCAAGTGAAAACTTGTGGACGAGATTCAAAGTGAGATGCAATTCTATTCAGAAAAAAACGTAGATTTTCAACTCTATCTATGGGAAAAAACTGGAACTGAATTTGGAGAAAAGTTTTCGCTCCTTGAATTGAAAACAGCTCAATTAAAAACCTGGAGGAAAAATATCTGGGTTTAAGAGTCAGACCCAAAGAATAAAATAATGCTTTCAACTGCAATTACATTCACAAATAACCTTAAAAACAGTGTATATTAGAAAGGGGCTTTGTATTAAACTGGCTTTCAATATGCAGAAAAACTATTTATGGGTGGAGAACCCCTTTATAGACGTTTGGCAGTTCTAATACCTATTGATAAATATACAGGTATTGGGACCTGTTATCCGGAATGCTCAGGACCTGGGGTTTTCTGGATAAGGGGTCTTTCCATAATTTGGATTCAATTGGATTCAATTCAATTTTCTCCTTGTATTTAATCAATATTTCACATGGTAAACCATGAGATAAACTTTTTCTTGCTGAATTGAATCTGGCCCAATATATCTTATATATATAAATATATAAGACAGGGGTGCTGCTGACTGGTCTGAAAGTGTGATCCATGTGCCTAAAGAGAATGTATTTTTTGCCATTTTGTTTTCTGTCACTTTATTCTATGAGGAACCTTTGGGGCAATCATATACCTTGGCTATCCAGGCACAGGTCAGACATTAATACACTTTCTCATTTATGATACTGAACTATTTTACATGACTGTATTCATTTACCAAATGCTAAGGTCACACCAAGAGATCGGTGTTTAGTAGCTGTGACTTTTTACAGAAAAGCAAAAGAAGAGAAGCAAAACTTCTTGACTTGACACCAGTTGCTTCCCATTTTGGACAACCAGGATTGTCCAAATGGTGTGAAATACCTGCACAATTGCTGCCTGAAAAAGACATCCTCGCATGCATAAAGGATTAATTCAACTGAAAGGTAAGTGATTAGAGTCACTGGGATAGAGCTTAACAAAATGGAAGGCTGAGTGACTCAGGTTTTCATTGTCCTTTAAGAGCCTCTATATAAAATATATAGAAAATAGTCAAGGGGAAAATACTGGCATATTAAGCTGTTAGCGCGGAGCTCACAGATCCAACTGCTGCCTGCATTGAATGTAATATTCCAGTTGTCTGACATGATGCTAGTTGTAGTGACAATCAAAAGAGCCACCACTGACTATAAATCTCTTCCAACTGAAATTGATGGGAACTTGCAATTATTACTGCAATAATGACTAGTAATGCCTTCCAAAGGTTTGCAGTGGGAAAAGACACACCCTGGGTAACAAACACAGTCCTATAAAGCACTCCTATACCTTTATTTGCATGATATTTTTGTACTTTTTCTGAAAAAACATTGCCAGACATTTGCGGCTAACTCCAGTAGCGGAGCGGGGTACCTACCCCTTTGCTGATCGGCAAATGTGCAGTGTGTACATTTTACTGTAAATGTGCCAATCATCAAAAGTGGGGGGCAACAGCCTGGTCTGGCACCTAGGACTGCCCTGGTTGAAAATGAGATCCGCCAATATCGCCAAATGGGCGGTCTTCCCTCGATATGCCCACATTGAGGTGGCCGATATCAGGCTGATCCGATTGTGGGCCCTAGGGCCCAACAATCAGATCATAATGTATGGAATAGGGTGGTCAGATCATCAACCTCATCAATGACATCTGCCCGACTTAAGCCAGATATTGATCGTGAAGCCCGTCGGAGGGCCCCACATATAACAAGCTGCTTACTCTGTCTGTAGGCAGCTTTTATCGGCCCGTGTATGGCCACCTTCAGTCTAATAAAAGCTAACTGAACCTCACTTTGGGGCATTTTTTTTTATTTCTATGGCATTTTTTTAAGGCATATTTATCAAAGGTGAACTTTCACTTTCACCCTCTGATAAATACTCTTTCAAAAGTCCCATAGAAATGGAGAGTGGCGGAATTTCACTCTAGTGGACTGTGGCGACCTCTAACTTCACTTTTTGATAAATATGCCCCTTAGTCTGTGTCATACTCTGTAAAAGTTATGTACTGTATATGGTAATTACAGTGTAGGAGGATCAGTGGAGTGTAATACTGTACAGAACACACTAGGGGGATTTAAGATATTTCCATAGAAAACACTAGGATGCTGTGCTATGTTCTCCAAGAATCACTTGGTGCTGCCATGTTTACTGGGGAGCACCAAGAGCCTTATATCTATTATGCAAGAAAATCTGGGTTATTGTGTGATACTAAGCAGAAAGCAACTGGGTGTAGTGTGATCCTATAACCAGGCAGTAGGGGCTGTTTGCACGGGACTCACAGGGCTGTATCCTACACAGACTTTTTTCTGGCTCTCAGCAGGAACTGTTATATAGGGCACTTCTGTATTCACCTGGCTATGCCTTCTATTATCTTGCTACCCCTAGCAGTAACTACTTCTGCTCCCTTTCATGCCATAGTCTTGGCTTTTAAAATTGTTCAGCACACACAAGGGCACATGCACAGGTAGTCTTATTTATCTGCATTTATAGGTATGGGATCTGTTATCCGGAAAGCTTTGCATTCCATAACAGTCATTTTCCATACACTCCAATTTAATGAAATAATTAAAAATGTTAAAACATATTTCCTTTTACTCCGTAATAATAAAACAGTACATTGTACTTGATCCCAACTAATATATAATGAATCCCTATTGTAGCCAAAACAATCATATTGTATTAATTTAATGATTTATTTTTTTAGTAGACGAAGGGCCAGATTCAATTCAGTGAGAAACAGTTATCTCATGGTTTATCATGTGAAATCTCATGGATGAGATTCAATTCGAGGAGGAAAAACGTTTCCATAATTCAGTTCCAGTTTTTCCCCATAAACTCCAATGGAGTTTTCGTGTGATAAACCTTGAGATAAGTTTTTCTGAATTAAATAGTATCTCAAATTGAATCACGTTCATGACTTTTCACGTGATAATCCTTTTTCTCACTGAATTGAAATCCAAAATACGGAAAGACCCCTTATCCGTAAAACCCCAGGTCCTGAGCATTCTGGGTAACAGGTCCCAATACCTGTATATTTTAGGGATGCACTGAATCCAGGATTCGGTTCGGGATTCGGCCAAGATTCTGCCTTTTTCAGCAGGGTTCGGATTTGGCCGAATCCTTGTGCCTGGCCGAACAGAATCCGAATCCTAATTTGCATATGCAACTTTTGGGGAGGGCGGGATTTCACGTGACTTTTTGTTACAAAACAAAGAAGTAAACCAATTTTTTCCACTTTTTCCTTTCCAGCCCCAATTTGCATATGCAAATTAGGATTCATTCGGTATTCGGCCGAATCTTCCAAGATGGATTCGGGGATTTGGCCGAATCCAAAATAGTGGATCCCTAGTATATTTATCAATAGATATTAGAAATGTCATAAAGGGATCCTCCACCCAAAAATAGTTTTACTGCATATTGAATAAGCCAGTGTAATACAAAACCACTTTTTAATACAGTGGCGGAACTGCCGGGAGAGCAGGGGGTGCGAGCGGGCCAGGGCCCACACCCCCTCAGGGCCACCCCGGCAGCCCGCGCGCCATTGAAAATGTGGACCGTACGGTGGGGCGTCACGCACCAGGGCCCGCCCCCCTCTAGGATCGCTACTGTATATATACTGTTTTAAAAGTTATTTGTATATGTAATTGCTGTTAGAAGCAGTGTTTTATTCTTTGGGTCTAACTCTTAAAACCAGCCATTTTTCCTCCAGGTTTTTAATTGAGCTGTGTTCAATTTGAGGAGAAAAAAAATTTCTCCTAATTCAGAGTCAATTTTCCCCATAGACTTCAACAGAGTTTCCACGTGAAAAAACATAAGATAATATCTGAATTTAATTGAATCTCAAATTGAATCTCGTCCATGACTTTTCACGTTATAAACCTTTGTCTCGCTGAATTGAATCTGGCCCAATGCAGCAGCCCCAGTGCAAACTTTGGCACTGCACGGCCAGACTTAAAGTGGACCTGTCACCCAGACACAAAAATCTGTATAATAAAAGTCCTTTTCAAATTAAACATGAAATCCAATTTCTATTTTTTAATAAAGCATCCATAGCTGTTGTAACCTCATTTAAAAATCTCAGCTGTCAATCAAATATTGTCTGCCCCTCCTCTATGCCATGGGCATAGAGGCGGGGCAGACAATTACTTTCACTTTCCATTCAGCACTTCCTAGATGTCACTGCTCTCCACATATTCCCCCGTTCTCTTAACCATTTAATTGTGTAGCCAGTGCATGGGGATGGACATCAGGTCCCCCATTCTGGTGCACAAACAAGATTCTGAGATGATACAAGGCTTTTCTTAAAAACACTGTCCACAAAATGGCTGCTGCCTGCTTGCTATCATTTTGGATTCCCAGACTGAAGGAAACAAGATTCAAATCATTTATACAGTGTAATTAAAGTTCATTTTGCTTGACTAATGTGATAAAATAGGATTTTGAACAATTGTTTTGGGTGACGGGTCCCCTTTAATAACCCTGAACTGCCATAGCAAATGACCACCCTTCCTTGAAAAATTTGATATTTATTATAAAACTGAAAGCACTATTTTGAAATGCATACATATATATATATATATTTGAAATAGAATTTGTGTAACAATATACCATATATACTATATACCATGACTGTCCTGCACAGAGCCCTAACCTCAAACCAACTTAACATGTATGCAATGAAGCCCCAAATAAGCCACAAAGTTGGGGAAAATCACAAGCATGAAAAGCACCTGTGGGTGCCAAATCAGGGTTGTGATTGGCTATTTGGTAGCCCCTATGTGGACTGGCAGACTACAGGAGACTCTGTTTGGCAGTACATCTGGTTTTATGCAACTAAAACTTGCCTCCAAGTCAGAAATCCAAAAATAACAATGCTTTGAGGCCACTGGGAGCAACATCCAAGCGATATATATGTATAAATTGAAGCAAATCCCATCTGGCAATATTCCAATATCTAGCAGAAAGTGAATGAGAGTAGAACCAATTTTTTAATTGTAATTAATACCCTAGGTTTTGGCATGAAATGTTGGTCACATACTAAAAAAAAATTACATACATAAGAACAAAAATATGCCTTTAGTGATGCTATATTCTTTATTATACAGTTGTATAATAATATTTTTATTGTGCATAGCTAATTTTTAATGCCTGATTAAATGTGTGTTAGTTCTATGGTACAAAGATAATGGGGCAAATTCACTAAGCGCCGAAGCGCCGAACGCTAGCGTCAATTCGTTTGGGCATTTTCGTTACTTCGCAAATTCACTAACGAACGCTGGCGTAAATTCGCTAGTGTTACTTCGCACCCTTACGCCAGGCGAATTTTCGCTACGGATGTAACTACGCAAATTCACTAGTGTGCGTAGTGTACTGAATGCTACCTTTTACGCTAGACTTCCTTCGCCACCTCAGACCAGGCGAAGCGCAATAGAGTAGATAGGGATTGCTTCAAAAAAAGTTCAAATTTTTTTCTAAGTGCCAAAAAATGCTGGCGTTTTTTCTATATCATGGGTGATAGGCTGAAAAAGATCGAAAAATTTTTTGGGGCTCCCTCCTTCCCCCCTACATTTCCTAACTCATGGCAACTTAACTATACAGTGGGCACATGTGTAGGGCAAAATAAAATTTTATTTGATGTTTTGAAGGTTTCCCAGGCATTTGTAGTGATTCTACGTATTCCTCCACTGAAATTTGAATTTGGCGCCGTATGCAAAATAACCATCGCTAGCGTAACTTCGCTTCGCTTAGTGAATCAACGCTGGCGCAACTTCGCAACCTTACGCTTCCCCTGTGCGCAACTTCGGATTTTAGTGAATTTGCGGAGCGCTGGCGAAATTACGCCTGGCGAAGTGTGGCGAAGTGCGGCGAAGTTGTGCCTGGCGCAACTACGAATCTTAGTGAATTTGCCCCAATGAGTTTTCAGTAAGAAGTTTTATTACACATACTGAGCATTGGTTCATACTATGAAATTTGTATTTACTTCCATGGTCAGATGGAGTAAAAGTTATTTTAAACTCACGCAAAGATAAAACTGTTCACACAAAGTAGTACATTTTTGCATTGAACATATTTTTTTTTTCCTTTAATGATTTGTATTACATTAACCCAGTAGTGCATTGAAGGGACAGGAGTCATAAATGCCTCTGACCATTGCAGGGTGAGAAACAGAAATTTGCTTATGGACATAGGTGCAAAATAGTATATCCTTCTGGGGTCAGAGATACTGCTGCAAAGTGAATCCTGTTGCTGGTTTGGAGTTCTGTACAGTTCTTCATTTCACACTAGTTAAACACATTTGCTGTCCCTCTGCTTGGAACTATGGCTGAATGACTGATACATAAATGTCTTCTAATACTGTGCTAGGAGCTAAAGGGGGGCCTTAAGCAAATGTTGGAGCTGGGATTTGCCTAACAAATTGCACTGACCAATACAACAGTATAAACAGTGGTAATATTAGAAAATATATTCCTAAGGCTCTAAATGATGTGTCTGCACATCTGGAATAAACACGCATGTCATCAACTTGGAATGTGTCAGTATCCTAATTTAGAAGCCAATTTGCACTAATATGTGCCCCAACGTACAATAGCCAAGGGCTTGCAAAAGGGGATTTTTAAAAATGGTTCTTCTTCAATGATTTTTTATAATACAGGAATTGGACCTATTATCCAGAATGCTCGGGACCTGGGGTTTTCCAGATAATGGATCTTTCTTTAATTTGGATCTTCATACCTTACGTCTACTAGAAAATGATGTAAACATTAAATAAACCCAATAGGCTGGTTTTGCTTCCAATAAGGATTAATTATATCTTAGTTGGGATCAAGTACTGTTTTATTATTACAAATAAAAAGGAAATCATTTTTAAAAATTTGGATTATTCAATGTACTGGCTAATGTTGTGCAATTCTACGCATGCATGGATACCTAGTACGGTTGGAAATGTCTGTATTTTTCTTTGTTTTATTTTTTCTTTTGGAAATCAATAAAAATTAAGTTACAAAAAAAAAAAAAATTTGGATTATTTAGATGAAATGGAGTCTATGGGAGATGAACGTTCTGTAATTCGGCGTTTCTGGATAACAGGTTTGCAGATAAGGGATCCAAACCTCTATATATAAATATATAACATATAAATATAATAATATTAAATAAAAGCTGAACAACATCAAATACTAATGTGTTTTTATTCTGTTATATGTACACATACATTCCTTTTTTTCTTTTTTAAACATCTTTTAACAATCTTTTAAACAATCTTTTAAACAATTTTTTATTGATGAACAGACAGGCAATACATATCTCGAGAAATGCTGATTCATGAAAGTGATGGTACAATAGTTTTACAGTGCGTATTGATTCACTTCTATATACATTTTTTTAAGATTGAATACATGTGGTATTGCTAAGTATCCAGGGTCGTACTGGACAATTGGGGGCACACCGGGTTCCAAACTTCAGGGGCCCCCAAGCACACACGCGAACGCCTGAATGTGGCGCATATGAGCGAATGCTGCCGTGCTGCACATTATTGTTTGCTTTTGGAGAGCGGGTCTGGGCTGTAAGCATCATCATGTCTCCAACAGTATAGATTATGAGTAAACATAAAGTGTTACATTTCTTCTGTGGAGCAATATATTATTTCATGCATTATGAATTATATATGACTGGAACCCTCTCTTTTTCTTCCCAATCAATAATACATGATATGAGCTATTGTAGTACAATTGGGGGATCCTGGAGAATTATTCTCAATCCAGTCCATATTAAACATACATTCCTTTTTCGTTCATACCATACGTCCCTTTGCTGAGAAAACAGATTTGGCCTTTCAATCTAATGATCACAAAGCCCACTTGAATTTTAATGCTCGTGCCTTTATTTTCCAGTGATGGATCTGAAAAAAAGTAAAAATCATTTTGAAATCTTTATTGTTTATGATGCTCCAACTCCAACCGCTGAAATGTGGGATGCTGGTTGTACAAGAATTGGAGACAGTAGGAGCGAATGTTATTTACTGTGTGTCATTGTAACACTTGCTGTCTATGCCTGCAACCATTTTGCTGTGTGTATGTGCTTGTAGCTATGATCTGGGTTGCGCAGTTCAGATTTCAGGCAGTAGATTCTGTTCTGTTCTAGGCACGGGGCCTGTAGAAGTAAAAGAAGTGCTGATCCTAGCAGTGCAGCACCCCAGCTCCCACCCCCAGCACACAGGAATCCCCCAGGGTTTGGAATAAAAGCAAGGGAGCAGGAGCCAGGCTTTCCCAAAGCTCAGAATGTGCTCTCTCTATGAAAGCTGCTTTTGTTTCTCCCAGCTCCAGCTCCTGTTTCATTTGAGTTGGAAATAGCTGATTATTTATACAGCAAGTCGATTCCACAGAGTGAAAAGAAACAAGTGTCAGGACGAATGAGGGAGCATTTGTAGTTCTTTGCTACAGGCGGGTCTCTTCTGCTGGTGTCAGCACCCTTCCAAAGCTCTGCAACCTTCCAAAATGCTACCCATCCACCAGCAATCATGCTCTGGGTCCTCCCACGGGAACTGTGCTGGAGTCTCACTGCAGGACCAATAACATGCAGAGAAAAATGTTTCCATGCTAGGCCATCACCATTGCACAGCCGTGTTTGTAAAGAACGGCATCCCTATACTGCTTCTTGATTTCACGTCATGTCCCAAGGAAGCACAAATGTCTTCTTTTTCAAAGTGCATTTTAATTAATATTATATTGCCTATGAAATGAGTATCTCTGTTCCATATGATTTAAAAAATAAAACAAATCTATACAGGTATAGGATGCATTATCCAGAAACCCATTATTCAGAAAGCTCTGAATTATTGGAAGGCCAGCTCCCATAGACTCCATTTTATCCAAATAAACCAAAATTCTAAGGATTTATTTTTCTGTGATAATAAAACTGTGACTTGTACTTGATCCCAACTAAGATATAATTAATCCATACTGGAAGCAAAACCAGCCCATTGGGGTAATTTAATGGTTACATTAATCTCTAGTAAATTTAAGGTATGTAGTTCCAAATTACAGAAAGAACACCACCAGCCAAGATTTTCCAGAGTGCAGCAATGGTTAGCAACTCACCAGTGTCCTAGGTTCATTTCTAGTCAGGGCACTGTTCACAAATAGTCTTTATGTTCTCCTTGGGGGTTTTCTCTGGGTAATTTGCAGTTTTATTGGCAGGTTAATTGGCTCCTGATAAATCGGACCCTAGCATTTACATTTAGACTATAAGCTCCATTGGAGCAGGGACAGATGTGAATGATGGGCATGTTTATGCCAGTGCTAGTGGAATGAAGGACCAGGATGATGTAGAACCTTTAATTTTGTATGGAATTTATAAGAGCTCTGCATTGTGCCAGCATGCAACTTACCCAACAACCTGATGTAAATACTACACAAGCTGCACTAATCTCTTTTTCCTACACAGCAGGCTGACAATATCTTCCTTCTGACCCTCTTCTCTTTTTCTTGTCTTTCATATCTTACATAAGTGTATCCTTGTATAAAGCTTATAATATATATATAGATTCATTATATAGTACCATTGTTGACAAACACACATGGCAGTAATATAAAGTATGGGCCTGTGAGTGATATGGCCACATATGCATTTGCAGTTTAATCATGGCTAAGGCCAAACACACTAAACCATCACTAGTGCTAACTGAGGGCTAATTCTGACATCAGCCCCTTACTCACAGTGTTGCACGCAGCCAGCACGCTCCATTCATCAGTCCTGCTGCAGACATGACCATGAAAGCACATTCCCATAGAAGCACAATCTTAAAGGAACAGTTCAGTGTGAAAATAAAAACTGGGTAAATAGATAGGCTGAGCAAAATAAAAAATGTTTCTAATATAATTAGTTAGCCAAAAATGTAACGTATAAAGGCTGGAGTGACTGGATGTCTAACATTATAGCCAGAACACTACTTCCTGCTTTTCAGCTCTATAACTCTGAGTTAGTCAGCGACTTGAAGGGGAGCCACATGGTAGATATCTATTGACCCTCAGCATTCAGCTCAGATTCAAAAGCAACAGATATGACCCATGTGGCCCCCCTAAAGTCTCTGATTGGTTACTGCCTGGTAACCATGGGAACCATCCAAAGTAGGGAAGAAGCACACCAGTTCAGCTAGGCAATGCCTTTAGCACATTTATTTGCAGAAGTATTGAACACACAAGCTTTCGGGGTCCAACTCCTTCCTCAGGTGCGGGAAGGGGTTGCACCCGGTAATATGAAGTAAGTGGTGTGCGGCAAATTCAAAAGTATTGCTGAACCATGGGAACCAGTCAGTGTAAACCAAGAGAGCTGAAAAAGCAGGAAGTAGTGTTCTGGCTATTATGTTAGACATCCAGTCACTCCAGCCTTTATACATTACATTTTTGGCTAACTAACTATATTAGAAACATTTTTTATTTTGCAAAGCCGATCTATTTACCCAGTTTTTATTTTCACACTGAACAATTCCTTTAATAACATTGTACTCTGCAGACAAGTGCTTCAGTTAGGGTTGCTACCTTTGATTTCTGCAGAAACAGAACACGGGGGCGGGATGATGGCACCAGGGGCAGAGCAGTGACATATGGGGGTGGGGTTATGGTATTAAGGGGCATGTCTGTGCTTCACGTGGGTGTGGTTTTGACATAAGAGGTGGTTATTGGAGAGATTATTGTTCAGGTTTCACAAGGATGAACCCAAAGCAAACTGTTCAAGTCAAAAAGGAACAAGCGGCAACTCTACTTCAGTCAATATTAACCCAGGCCTAAATATAATAATTCATATTGACCCAATCCTAAATACGCCAGGTACTGTATATGCCCCAAGTGCCTCACTTTCTATTAACATAGGCCTAAATACTCCAGGTACATTACAGAGGTGCCTTAGTATATAATAAGCCAGGCCTAAATACTTCAGGTACATTACCCAGGTGCCTTAGTATCTAATAAGCCAGGCCTTAATACTCCAGGCACATTACCCAGGTGCCTTAGTATCTAATAAGCCAGGCCTAAAAACTCCAGGTACATTACCCAGGTGCCTTAGTATCTAATAAGCCAGACCTAAATACTCCAGGCACATTACCCAGGTGCCTTAGTATCTAATAAGCCAGGCCTAAATACTCCAGGCACATTACCCAGGTGCCTTAGTATCTAATAAGCCAGGCCTAAATACTCCAGGAACATTACCCAGGTGCCTTAGTATCTAATAAGCCAGGCCTAAATACTCCAGGTACATTACCCAGGTGCCTTAGTATCTAATAAGCCAGGCCTAAATACTCCAGGCACATTTTCCAGGTGCCTTAGTATCTAATAAGCCAGGCCTAAATACTCCAGGCACATTACCAAGGTGCCTTAGTATCTAATAAGCCAGGCCTAAATACTCCAGGCACATTACCCAGGTGCCTTAGTATCTAATAAGCCAGGCCTAAATACTTCAGGTACATTACCCAGGTGCCTTAGTATCTAATAAGCCAGGCCTAAATACTTCAGGTACATTACCCAGGTGCCTTAGTATCTAATAAGCCAGGCCTAAATACTCCAGGCACATTACCCAGGTGCCTTAGTATCTAATAAGCCAGGTCTAAATACTCCAGGCACATTACCCAGGTGCCTTAGTATCTAATAAGCCAGGCCTAAATACTTCAGGTACATTACCCAGGTGCCTTAGTATCTAATAAGCCAGGCCTAAATACTTCAGGTACATTACCCAGGTGCCTTAGTATCTAATAAGCCAGGCCTAAATACTCCAGGCACATTACCCAGGTGCCTTAGTATCTAATAAGCCAGGCCTAAATACTCCAGGCACATTACCCAGGTGCCTTAGGGGCATGTTTACTAACATTGGAGATAAATATCTGGTGAGATTTCTGGAGATGTTGCCCATAGCAACCAATCAGATCTTTGTTTTTGTTTTCTAACTTGGCTGTGGCTGTTTAAATCTAATTGCTGATTGGTTGCCATGGGCAACATCTCCAGAAATTTCTCCAGATATTTATCTCCAATGTTAGTAAACATGCCCCTTAGTATCTAATAAGACAGGCCTAAATACTCCAGGTACATTACCCAGGTGCCTTAGTATCTAATAATCCAGGCCTAAATACTTCAGGTACATTACCCAGGTGCCTTAGTATCTAATAAGCCAGGCCTAAATACTCCAGGCACATTACCCAGGTGCCTTAGTATCTAATAAGCCAGGCCTAAATACTCCAAGTACATTACCCAGGTGCCTCAGTTGATATTAACTGCTTGAATTGGAATTTTCTATTAAACTCCTTAGGAATTTGCACTGACTGTGTGCACTATGTAGCAAGGCTCCCTGGGTACTTGAGGTAAAATA
Source organism: Xenopus laevis (assembly GCF_017654675.1). NCBI lineage: Eukaryota > Metazoa > Chordata > Amphibia > Anura > Pipidae > Xenopus > Xenopus laevis. The sequence continues at coordinate 42,080,714 of NC_054373.1, read as the reverse complement.
AAGTGGCTCCATTATTAAAAGACTAGCCCATGTTTGCAGCTTGTGTCCTGGGTGTTTGGAGAAGCTAGCAACACCCCTGGCTGCTGTCTTTGCACAGCAAATGGAGGGTTAAGACCCCTCTGGATTCCAGTGCACTTAGCACACTTTCAGCATTCTTTAATACCCCCTCCCCCGCCAAACAAAGCACAACCTGCCAGGGGGAGACGCCGGGCACACAATATCACTCCTTGTTCACCAATTTATTCAGCGTCTGTGCCCAGTGCTTCACGGAAAGCCACACTCATTTCCTGAGCCGGCTCTAATTACAGACAAGCAGGGGAGACGGAGGAAAGAAACTCTCCTCTGCCTCTCATCCTTCCACAGCCAGTCACCTTCTCTTCCAGGCAGGAGCTGGACACAAGCACTTATTCATAAGCTGTGAAATCAATAGTTGTTTCTTGGATACAGAGCCCCAATAAGAACTGTGTAAAGCAGCACAGCCACTAACTGCTCAGGGCCTACTCACATCCCAAGGCATCACGTGCAGCTTTGCATAGTATTGCTTTCTGCCGCTATATGTGTATATATAGGGTCCAAATTACCCTAGCAACCATGCATTTATTTGAATAAGAGGCTGGCATATGAATAGGAGAGGCCTGAATAGAAAGATGAGTAATAAAAAAGTAGCAATAACAATAAATTTGTAGCTTTACAGACCATTTGCTTTTTAGACGGGGATAGTGACCCCAATTTGAAACCTGGAAAGAGGTAGAAGAAGAAGAAGGTCAATAATTAAAAATCTATAAAAAAAAAAATAGTGAAGGCCAAATAAAAAGTTGCTTAGAATTGGCCATTCTATAACTTACTAAAAGTTAACAGAAAGGTGGTCCATACCTTTGAGTTTTTGACTTGAATATATATAATACATAATGGGGCTGATTGTCTAGTGTTAGAGTTTTTTTTTTTACCTCTTATGAACTCGAAATTCAAATGGTATCTTACTTAGGATTAAACACGAATGTGAAAAACTAGATTCTGCGTGTTTTCGAGACCCGAAAACTCGAAATCGATAGAGTTTTCTGCAAAAAAAGACTTTGAATCATTCAAGCTTTTGGACAAAACCCTCCACAAAAAAACTCAAACATCAAGCAGGCTGTTAATCTTTTCAAATGGTTCAAGGGACCTCTACCATTGACTCCTACAGAACCTTGATAGGTTTTAGATGGTGTATTGTCAGATTTGAGCTATTCCCAGGGTCTTGGTAACCTGAAAATGTGAGTTTTTGTAGAAAAAACATCTTGAATCTTAATAAATTTGCCCCTAAATATACCTATGTTTATTGATCTGGGTAAGCATTCTGTAGTCGGATAGGTGGGTCACTGGCTATTCACTGGATTAGACATGACTGCTGTGTGACACATTATATTGTGGTGGAATTGTTTGTCAATAACTATTCAATTAGCCCTTTCACTTGTTTATTCGTGTGCTATTCTGTCAAATATACCTGAAGTTGTTGTGCAGCAGTGCAGTGTCCTCTGCCACTTATACACCCATACATAAAATCTAGCTCAATTCTTCTAACCCATGGGGTCAGGTACTTGAAACTTGCCCTCATAATGCCTACTGATATGCTAGTCAGCTAGTGATATGCTAGTGATATGCTTTTCAATTGCTCTAGTTTCCAAATGTGCATCAGGGTAATGGGTAATTAAAACTTTTAATCACCAGGTTTATGCCTTTTATCTTGCTTCCACCCTCTATATGTGGTAGGCTAGTAAGTCATGGTTGGAGGAGAACTGACTAATGTTACATAGTTTTAATGGTACCAGTAGTCAGCACCAGCAGTGCAGAGAATTGCAATGAACAGACAGATGCTGCTTTCCATAGCAATCCTAATTTACAATTCACCTTCAAAATAATTTAACATATGTCATTTATGTATAGTATGCTGGAAATAAAATGAATATCAGATTACTAATTATTAGAAATACATTTATATCCAAATGATACAGATGATATATTTATAGGGACTTTAACAGACAATCTGGCAAAATAATTAATATAGGAGAGAGAATTTCCCTAGCCAAAGTGGTTGCCAAGGTTCAGTTTACCCTAGCAACCAGGCTGAATGACAAACTGTAAGACAAATAGGAGAGACCTTGACTAAAGAGCTAAGTGATGAAAAGTAAAAATAATAATAATAAGATTGCAGCCACACAGAGCAACATTATTTGCAAATTGGGGGGGACATTTTAAAGTGCAAGCTGGAAAAAGACAGAAGGCAAATAATTAGAAAGGTGGCTAAGAATAGGCCATTCTATTATATATTAAAAAAAAAAGCTGACTAAATGTTGATGCCTCAGTCCTCTATTAATAAATTTGGCAAGATAAATGGCTTGCAAAATACTTATTTTTACTTTTTTTGAGTTGTGTTTTTAAGCACTGTTTCGCCAATATTATTTTCTTAATAAAACGGTTTATTTAAAGCTTATTAGTACAAATGAGTAAAATGTGCCCTCTCTTTTACAAACATTTTTTTTGGCTTTTGGGAGAGTGAGTTGGGTTGTGTGGAATGTCTCATGAATTCTTTCAGCAGATTTGGTTCCATTTTGTCAGAATTGAAGTTAGCAATGTGTCATCTTTGTAAGGCACTTAATATAAAATTGGAGGGATATTGCTGTTCTCCCTGTGTCTGCGTCGGTTTCCTCTGGTTTTCCCCCACTCTCCGAAAAACGGACAAGCACCTTAATTGGCCTGTATGTTTTTGGAATGTGATGTGAATCTCTTTAAAGTGCTTTGGATGATGTTGAAGCTATTACAATAAATATATTACAGTAATAATAGTGTTGTTTAGTGATGGGCGAATTTATTCAACAGGCGCAAATTCACAGCGAATTCCAGCGTATCGCCGCCGGCGAATAAATGCGCAAAACTGCAGCGAAAATTAGGTTAGGGAATGACATCAAATATAACATTCCATTTGAGACCAGCATGTACCAATGGTGGGTAGGATTTTTTATTTTATCAGTTGTGTTTAATCTCTATCTTTCTAGCCTACAATTGGATCAAAGGCCAATAAAGTCAGTTAAAATTAGCTGCATTTGCAAACAATAGTGCAACTTTTTCTTACAACACCAGACTGCGAAGCCTGTGATTGACCAAACCAAGTTAATGTCACATATGAAAGCAATCTCAGATGAGCCTCAAGCTGCAAATAATGAAAGCAACCTCAGAAGAGCCTCAAGCTGAAAATCAAAATTTTCATGCTCAAGAAGGAATATTATTTCTTAAAATCTAAATATTTATTATGCCAACTGTCAAGTTGTAGTGAAATGAATGACTATCCCTTGGATGGCATTGAGTGATTTGTAAGACTCTAGACTTCACTTGTTGCTTTTTCTTTTGGACACTGCATTAATGATTTTCTAATGTCTTCTCAAAATAAGACTTTGGGCCAGATTCAATTCAGTGAGAAAAATGTTATCTCCTGGTTTATTCAATTTGAGGAGCAGATACTTTTCTCCAAATTTAGTTCCAGTTTTTTCTCATAGACTTCAATAGAGTTTTCAAGTGATAAATCATGAGATATGCTTTTCTGTATTGAATTGCATCTCAAATTATATCTCTTTCATGACTTTTCACATCATAAACCGCTTTCTTACTATATCTCACTTCTCCTGTGACAGGTATAACTTCCATGCCTACAACTGTGGAAGTATTTATCAAGGACATATTTCAACTCCATGGGGTGCCGCTTGAATTTATCTTTGATCAGAGGAGGCAATTTGATTTCAAAATGTTGGTGATTCCATCGCTTTCCACCCCAGACAATGGCTAGAAGGAGATAGAGATCTAGGCCTTCCAGCAGTACATTTGCCATTTACCAGCAAGATGGCTGGAGTTCACTTTTTCCCATGGCGATTTCCTCCTATATCAACAACTTTTGTTTCTAACTATGACCATGATGATATCCAATTGCTGAATTATCAGGTGTTGTAGTTGCTGTTGCTCATGATAGATTCACATCTCTAGCCAACAACAACAACAAAGTCTTACAACAAACTGTATTCCAGACTATTCTATATTATAGAATTAGATTTTCGCTTAACAGTAATTTCTTCTCTGCCTGAAATTTCTGCCTCACCAATATTTTTTACGGTTCAGAACATTCTCAGAATGAAATATAATGTCAGAATCGTGATCTTTTTAACAAGATCTTCTCTGGTGTCAAATGTAAGCATCCGGCAACTCTATTTGTATTACTAATTCATTTTTGTACTTCTTTATTACTCCTGTCACCTAAAATATTGAGTTTCATACATACATACTAGAGTACGGCATGTCCTTTTTGGCCTGGCAAGAAATGAAGGCTGAAACATACCAAGACGTTTATATATGTCAAATTCCTTTTAAGTGCTCTAATTATTGTAAGTCTCAGTTTTATTTTGCAACAGAAAGCAATTACTGCTGCACAGAGAGGGAATTCATTTGATTTTTAATTTCTGTAGCGTCACTTGGTTTGTTTCACTACAAGACTTTTTGGTGTAAACATCTCTTAGGGGATAAGAACTTAGGTTCACATAGAGCTTATGCACAAGGACTGGTGTGATATTTATTTAGATTCTTATTACAGATCTATTGGTTAATTATTTTCATATCTACATTATGTTTCCAAATTATCCACTTCTGTCAAATGTTTCTGGCAATTGAGGAGTTGTTTGCGGAAACTCCTCTTTTCCTCTTTTTCCTTGCTCGGGGGTGCCATGAAGTGAAGATGAATTCAAATTATATCCTCTGTCCTATAAAAGGACAAAAACCAGCTTAGCAACATAGCAACAGATTTTTTATATATTACATATTACATATTCTTCACAGGAACTTGAAAATGAGGTCCAATGTTGAAAAATGCACTTTGCAGTAATATAAATGCAAGTTATACACTAAGGGGATTATTTATTAAAGTCTGAATGGTAAAATCTCAAACTATTCTGTTTTTTCACTAGAAAACCTACATTTTTCATGGAAAAAAACCTCAAATTTTTCAAGATTATTATACCCTGATGCTGCAAAAAGCCCGAATCCGAAAATCCGCCATCTCAGACCTGTCGATTTCCTGTATAAGTCAATGGGAGAGGCACCTATCCCAAATTAAAGTTATCGGGGGTCTTTGGGTGTTTTCACCAGCAAATCTGACTTGAAAAAATCGAGCCAATAATTAGGGTTATTTTGTTAATAAATAAGATCAAATCAAGCAAGAGACTTTGGTGGTGGTTTTTTAAAATAAAATATGAGATTAATTCGGATTTTAGTAAATAAGACCCTAAATGACAATGTATAGGGTGTTTCCTTAATTCAAAATGATCTAGGGGTTTCTGTGGATAACAAGTCATCTAATTCCAGGCAGTTTCATTCTGCGGCTACTAAAGCAAATAAAGTTCTGTCTTGCACAATAAAGAGCAAATAAATCAAGGACTGAAAATATCCTTTTGCCTCTTTATAGGTCCCTGGTGAGGCCTCATCTGGAGTATGCAGTGCAGTTTTGGACTCCAGTCCTTAAAGGGGAAGGAAACCTTGTTGGCGCAAACCCCCCACCCCCCCTCCCGTTTGTTGCCCACCCTTCCTCCTCCCCCCTGGCCTACCCATCCCGCTGGGCATATGCCCCTAACTTGTTACTTACCCTTCTGCGCAGGTCCAGTCTACGGAGTTCACCGATGCCATCTTCTTCCACGCGATCTTCTCCCTGCTTTGAACGGCGCATGCGCAGTAGGATCATTTCGCCGGTACGATCTACTGCGCATGCGCATGACTTTTGGCGCATGCGCAGTAGATCCGTACCGGCGAAATGCTCCTACTGCGCATGCACCAAAACGCCGTTCACAGCAGGAAGAAGATCGCATGGAAGAAGATGTCGTCTGTGAACTCCCTGGACTGGACCTGCGCAGAAGGGTAAGTAACAAGTTAGGGGCATTTGCCCAGTGGGAGGGGTAGGCCAGGGGGGAGGAGGGAGGGTGGGCAACACACGGGAGGGGGGGGGGTTTTTGCGCCACCTAGGTTTCCTTCCCCTTTAAGAGGGATATAAATGAGCTGAAGAGAGTGCAGAGACGTGTAACTAAACTGGTTAAGTGGATGGAGAAATTGAACTATGAGGGTAGAATTTCATGGTTGGCGTTGTTTTCTCTGGAAAAAAGATGCTTGTGAGGGGACATGATTACACTTTTAGAGGACATTATAAACAAATAGCAGGGGCCTTTTTACCCATAAAGAGGATCCCTGTACCAGAGGCCAACCCTTTAGACTAGAAGAAAAGAACTTTAATTTGAAGCAACGTAGGGGGTTCTTCACAGTCAGGACAGTGAGGTTGTGGAATGCACTGCCGGGTGATGTTGTGATGCTGATTCAGTTAATGCCTTTAAGAATGGCTTGGATGATTTCTTGGATAGACAGAATATCAAACTCTATAGTTAGTATAGATATAGATATATATATATATATTTATATATATATATATATATATATATATATATATATACCATGTGAGTGTATGGAGGGGTCGGTGTGAGTGTGTGTGTGTATGTATGTAGCTGAGAATGATTTGGAGGGATTGGACTTGATGGTCTTTTTTCAACCCAATTTAACTATGTAACTATTCAACTAACTAATTCATGGAAAAATACCGATAATTTCTGACTCAGGTCGCTGTCTTCAACAAATGAAGAAGAAACAAAAGTCCACAAAGTGCAACACTCAAACCAGAGTTACATCACAAAAACCTGTGAAAATTGTGCACATGGCAGATTAGAGAATTGAAATTGAAGGGGGTGGCCACAAGTATACTCCAGTAATGGACATTAAAGCACCAATCTGAGTAAATACTTTTACAAGGAATAAATAGATTTGGATGTCATTCCTATAGCTTTCCTTTTTTTATCTTTTCATGTACATGATCTGTGATGCTGTATGCTGACATTGTTTTTACATTTTTCTCATGGCATGGCCCCCTGGGGGAAGTTGTAAGTTTAAATGAAAACCAACAAGATAACTTTGGGGGTAGGATAACATTAAACTTTATTATTTATAATAACTGAGGTACATATAATATCAAAAAAGACTTAAGCAGCCCAATGCACCTTGTTTCCCATCAGAACAAAAACTTCTAGCAGTTTCTTTAAAAATTGATTAACAAAATAAATGATTTGGAATTTTAACTCTAAACAGCAAAGCAGAAGAAAATGTGACAAGTTACCCGTTACCGCTGATGTTTCCCATATACAAAGTCATGTAGATGTGAATAAAGCCAGAAGGCAGCACTGAATCGCCTTACTCATACAAACGGTCCCTGAGATTGGAGAAATGTAACAGAAGCCAGACACTGTACTAACAACATAACTTTCCTTTCTGCAAGGAGGTTATCCAATGTCAATTAAAATTCACCTACTGAATATGTGGTTGCAGCGTTTTGTGGAAACACATTCCGCAATCTAATTACAAGTCTTGGCCAGTTTCTGACCTTGCCTTCTAGTGAACAGCAAGAATTACAGGCGTGACATCTAGAAATGTGCTACAAAAGAAAACACTGAATTACTCTAAGTGGCCTCACACGATGGCCCATTTTTCTAGACTCTCCCTGACACGCCGGTTTCTAAGCAGAGCTGCAATCCATCTGATTTCTGATTTCACTCACATAAAATTCTCCACTGAACAGAACCTTTTATTTTTCCTAGATATGGTGCCAATTCTGCAGTTCAGCTGCCTGGCTGAAAACATTTGCTTGTTTTAAAATTTAAAAGAAATTAATTGTCTCTCTGTAGCAGTCTTATATGCAGCACTTTGCCTTGGTGTTTCTTACTTCTATCTTTTATTACTTAGAACTAGCGATGGGTGAATTTGCGGTAAATATGTGCGATTCGCTGCCGGCGAATAAATTAGTAAAACGGGCGTGAAAATTCGCCGGCGTCAAAAACGGGCGCCAGCATCAAAAACGGGCGCCAGCGTCAAAAACGGGCTAAACGTGACACCAGTTCCGTTTCGCAATTTTTTTGCCGAAGTGAAACGGCGCAAATTCGCCCGTCACTACTTACAATGACTTTTTAAGGTGCCAGCTGTGTCTTCTGGTAATATCTACTAATGAATAAAGGTACCATTCTGGCAATATCTACTAATGAATAAAGGTACCATTCTGGCAATATCTACTAATGAATAAAGGTACCATTCTGGTAATATCTGCTAATGAATAAAGGTACCATTCTGGTAATATCTGCTAATGAATAAGGTACCATTTACAGTATGGTTCCCTTAAATATTTATACTTTATTATCATACCCCCTGTCTTAAATGGCACTTGTACAGTGTAAATTATCCTAGCTTGGCCAAACTTTCTTCATAGGTAATATTGTTAATAACCTGTATTAGTTTTGTCACTCCTTTCTCTTTCCCATGTCCTGTTTAAGAAATGGACACCCAAAATGCACTGTATAGTCTGGGTGGGAGCTTTGTAAGTGAAGAATTAATCCAGTTCTCAGGGCTAAAGAAAGTACCAGACCCTCTGGTTATTCCATTGAGCACTGAGTTCAGTTTGTACATTAGCTATCGCTCTCTTAAAAGGAGAACTAAAGCGTATCTAAAGACGTAAGCTATAAATGTTGTACATTATGTTTTGTGCTTCTGTACCAGCCACAGGAAACCACAGTCCTTTAGCAGTAAAGATCTGTGTCTCCAAAGATGCCCCAGTAGCTCCCCATCTTCTCTTCTGCTGATTCACTGCACATGATCTGTGCTGCTGTCACTTACTGAGCTTAGATTTGACATTTATTAATGGAAAAAATAGAAATCCGAATTTTAATATATTGGCCCCATAAATACTGACTTCTATAACACTCCATTATTGCCCTTTAAAGTTACAATGGTATTTTTATTTGAATATTTATTGTAATATATCACTAGCACAGACAACTTTTCGTCTGTTATTAATGCATCTCAATAGGATGGTGGGCAGGATATCCCCTTTGTAAAGCCCTAATCCCCTGCTTTCCGGCAGCTCACAGATTTTGTACTGGTCACAAAATATTTAGCGTGCCATGCACAAATGTTTGCTTTCAGCAGTATCGGCGGATTTGTGCTCTTTCAAAAGAAGCGACCTGGTTCAGTGACATCTGACAAAGCAAAAACTGACCGCTTAGACAGTCTTCTTAGTTTGCTGGGGTACTGAAAAGTTTTGTGGCAAACAAGAGAGAAAAATACTAAATCAGTTTAACAAACCCAAAACCCTCAGAAGATAATTAAGACAAAACGTTTTCTCGTCACTAGTGATGGATATTTACTGTCAATATTTGCTGTGGAACTATCCCATCATGGAAAATACTAGGGATGCACTGAATCCAGGATTTGATTCGGGATTCAGTCTTTTTTAGCAGGATTCGGATTCGGCTGAATCCTTCTGTCCAGCCAAACCAAATCCTAATTTGCATATTGGGGAAGGAAATCACGTGACTTTTTGTGACAAAACAAGGAAGTAAAAAATGTTTTCCCCTTCCCACCCCTAATTTGCATATGCAAATTAGGATTCGGATAGGTAATCTTTCGCAAAGGATTCAGGGGTTCGGCCGAATCCAAAATAGTAGATTCGGTGCATCCCTAGAAAATACCGTATATTTGTGCAGGCAGGTAGTAACGTGCTTACATATACAGGCATGGGATCTATTATCCAGAATTCTTGGGACCTGGGGTTTTCCCAAATAAAGGATCCTTTCATAATTTGGATCTTCATACCTTAAGTCTACTAGAAAATCATTTAAACATTAAGGGGCCCATTTACTTAGCTCGAGTGAAGGAATAGAGGGAAAAAAACTTTGAATTTAAAATTTCGGTTTTTTTGGCTACTTCTAAAAATCGAATGGGCTACTTCGAACTTCGACTACGACTTCGAATCTAACGATTCAAACTAAAAATTGTTCGACTATTCGACCATTCGAAAGTACTGTCACTTAAAAAAAAAACTTCGACCCCCTAGTTCGCCACCTAAAAGCTACCGAAGCCAATGTTAGCCTATGGGGAAGGTCCCCATAGGCTTTGCTATCTTTTTTAGCTTGAAGAAAAATCGTTCGATCGATGTATTAAAATCCTCTGAAGGATTTAATCCTTCGAACGAATTGCGGTAAATCCTTCGACTTCGATATTCGAAGTCGAAGGATTTCAATTCGGCAGTCGAATATCGAGGGTTAATTAACACTCGATATTTGACCTTAAGTAAATTTGCCCCTATAAATAAACTTAATAGGCTGGTTTTGTGTCCAATAAGGATTAATTATATCTTATTTGGGATCAAGTACAAGCTACTGTTTTATTATTATAGAGAAAAAGGAAATAATTTTTAAAAAGTTTGGATTATTTGGATAAAAATGAGTCTATGGAAGACGGCCTTTCCTTAATTTGGAACTTTTTGTAGAATGTTTTTTTTGGATAACAGATCCCATACCTGTTCTCTGAATAACCAATAATCAATCGCGAGATTATTCCTTCTTCTCAATCTTATGTTTGTTTTGCATCATAATCTGTAAACACATTAACTGATATCAAAAGCTGCTATCGGCTTCATGATTCATTTAGATATTCATATATAGGTTTATATATTTTGTTATACTGATAGTAATGAAGGTGTCTGAAGATTATAGGAGGTGCTGGGTCTCATCTACTAACAGCAGACAAAGTGAAATTTACAAACATCTGTGCAATGAAGCCATTTTCTACCTTGAAGTCAATGGCGTAACTAGAGTGAGCCAGGTTCCCCTGCTAAAAATCTTTGGAGGGGCCTGGAGCACTGCGACTACCACTATGGGCAAGGGCATGTTCTGTATAGCAGAGTTAGAAAAATTACAATACTGTGCATGCACCAGCCTGGGGGGGTTTAAAAAAGGCAGTGCTGGTGCCCTCTTTGGGTTTTTTTGGGTTCCCAGGTTAGTAATTTAAGTCACTGGGGTGTGCCTAAATACGGCACCTAACCAGTAATAATATGGCTTTTATTGTCCTTACATGCATTTTGTTAGCATATAATGCAGCACCTACTATTAGTATTCAAGCCTGCGATGTTCAGATAAAATTTCTTTCAATGTTTTGTTTCGCAGGTCTGGATTGACAATTAGGATATTCAGGCAAATGTCAGAGGGGCGAGTATAAATTTCTAGAGACAAGCAATTTCTACCGGACCTGTAGGAGCTGATTGTACCTCAACCTTCTGGAAATGCCAGGACTAGTTTTGAGTTTAAGGCCAAACGGGTGGTTTTGTCTGCACAAACAGCAGCCTGGGGTATTGTTCTACAGCAGGGGGTCCCCAACCTTTTTTTACCCGTGAGTCATATATAATAAATAATAAACAATAACTATAAAATAATGTTGGAGAGCAACACAAGCATGAAGAAAGTTCCTGGGGTGACAAATAAAGGCTATGATTGGGTATTGGCAGCTCCTATGTGGATTTGCAGCCAATAAGGGGCTCTGTTGGGCACTAGACATGGTTTTTATGCAACTAAACCTTACCTTTAAGGCAAGAATTCAAAAATAAGCACCTGCTTTGAAGCCACTGGGAGCAACAGGTTGCCCAGGATCACTGTTCTACTGCATATTAAGGTGACCACTTTTCTATGGTTCTGTTTGTTCTAGTGGGACCTCCCAAACAATTGGAACAGCAGGAAAAGGAGCCACTCCTATTCTTCAGACGACCCATATAAACGTTTCATTAGGACCGATAATCCATGATCCACCAGGACAGCAGGACTATTGGTCTGACCAGCCACTGATTAGCAGCACATGCCCACGTGGTCAGGCATTATAGTTGAAATTGGTTAAACTACCCAACCAAGTTTGGGCATGTACTGTATGGCCAACTTTATAGGAAAAATCTGCCTCCCAGAAAAACTTTTGAGTGACAAAGCTACCAATACTTTCTTATACATTTTAAAGGTGTTGCCTACCTTTACATTTACTTTTAGTATGATGTAGAGATTGATATTTTGAGATTATTTGCAATTTGAGTTCATGTTTTATTTGGGGTTTTTGAGTTATTTAGCTTTTTATTCAGCAGCTCTCCAGTTTGCAATTTCAGCACTGGGTCGAAATTATAAATAATAAAAAGTAGCAATAACGATACATTTGCAGCCTTACAGAGCATTTGTTTTTTTTAGATGGGGGTCAGTGACCCCCATTTGAAAGCTGAAAAACATCAGAAGAAGGCAAATAACTCAAAAACTATACAAAAGAAAAAATAAAGGCCAATTGAAAAGTTGCTTAAATTTTGCTGTTCTATAACATAGGAAAATTTAACTTCAAGGTGAACCACATCTGTTTTACCAGCTGGGAGAGATCTGCAACACAATGATAGCTTTCTCCCTTGGGGCTCAAATTTTAAAGCCACCTTCGGGGGCACATAGAAAGTAGGAACACCAGGAGAACTGTACAAAAAGGGCACCTAGGTCCCATACCTTTTTAGCAGTTCTCTCATACTGGCGCAGGGCAACTAGAATAATGAAAACAAATCTATGATCCAGATGAACTAATTTATAGAAAAAAAAACTGCTTGTAAAATGTTATACAAGAGAGGATTGGATCATGTCTTGCATAGTAGTAAATTGCTTGTGTTTATTCTGTGACTGTGCCCTTCTGCCCTTTTCCATGAGGCAATGTGTTGTCAGGGGGTGTAAATCCCCCTCTCTCTGAACCGTTTCATTCAGGATGCATAAGAAGAGCAGTCTGTGTTCGCAGGGCAGCCTGCGGCTTTTTGCTAGAGCTGGGACAGAAAAGCTTTTCATTGCACTGGCCACAATCCTCCAGCCAGTAAAATCACAGGCCTGGGGTTACCTGCCAACACAAACTGGGGAAGGGGGGTGAATGGAAGCAAGAAGGAGGGGAGGGAGGCAGAGGTGCTAGGATTTCACAGCTCTCTCTTCCCACAGGCGCCAGGAATCAGCAGCACCGACAATCTGTGCCTGGGGAGAGATAGAAAAGGAGTGTTAAAGTTTCAACCTGGGCTTGTAAGCAGAGCCTTGTCAGTGTCTGGCCAACAGCGCATGGAAAGAAGGAGGCAGAGGGCTATAGAGGGGGGAGACCAAATACTGTCTCTTGTTCTAGGATGAGCAGAAATACAGTGGCATGCAGGAAGGCCTCGAAGAGCTTTTCTATTAGGCATTCCTGCACGCTTTGGAATTCCTACTCCTACTAGTACAGTCTTAGCACTACACCAAATGGAGACATAGATCTGCTACTTTGCAGGGAGGAGAAATTGCAGTAGAGCCCTGTGTGTGCCACAGACCATGAAACCAAGCACAGCTGATGCTATAGTGGCCTCACTGAGCCAAAGTACCAACGGAGAGATTTCAGGTCTACACATCAGACTCTGCTGGACTCATGTATCCCATGCTTCCAGTGATCAAGAGGTTTGTGCCATGGGCACTTGTGTTACCTGAGTGACTAGATTTGCTGTCAGGGGCCTGGCTTCCATTACACCTTCTCTAGCTTGGAAATCCATGCCAGGGAGCCAGGGCACCAAATGTTAGCAACTGTCAACCCTGCTGCACCACATAGCAACTGTCCAACAGGTATGGGGTAAGGACACAGGTTCTGGGAGCCCAGTTAAAGGAGTTGGACATGTGCAGGGGAGCTATTGGTTAAAATCTGTGTCTTTGGTAGCCGAGGATGAGTAGAGTATAACAGTGCTTTATTAGCAGGTTCATGCAGCCATTACATGACAGAAAGCAACTCTAACACCACGAGCTGTATAGAAAGTATGCACAGTATAAGTCTTGAGCACAGTGACATCTACAGGCCATTTGTTT